>NC_057730.1:50955916-51021558 GCF_004010195.1 Chiloscyllium plagiosum | reverse complement strand
GTGTGCAGGTACATGGATCCCTTAAAATGGCCACCCAAGTGGACAGGGTTGTTAAGGAAGCATATGGTGTTTTGGCTTTCATTACAGGGGGATTGAGTTTTAAGAGTCGTGAGATCTTGTTGCAGCTCTATAAAACTTTGGTTAGACCGCACTTGGAATACTGCGTCCAGTTCTGGTCGCCCTATTATAGGAAAGATGTGGATGCTTTGGAGAGGGTTCAGAGGAGGTTTACTAGAATGCTGCCTGGACTGGAGAGCTTATCTTATGAAGAGAGGTTGACTGAGCTCGGACTTTTCTCATTGGAGAAAAGGAGGAGGAGAGGGGACCTAATTGAGATATACAAGCTAATGAGAGGCATAGATAGAGTCGATAGCCAGAGACTATTTCCCAGGGCAGAAATGGCTAACATGAGGGGTCATAGTTTTCAGCTGGTCGGAGGAAAATATAGAGGGGATGTCAGAGGCGGGTTCTTTACACAGAGAGTTGTGAGAGCAAGGAATGCGTTGCCAGCAGCAGTTGTGGAAGTGAGGTCATTGGGGAGATTTAAGAGACTGCTGGACATGCATATGGTCACAAAAATTTGAGGGTGCATACATGAGGATCAATGGTCGGCACAACATCGTGGGCTGAAGGGCCTGTTCTATACTGTACTATTCTATGTTCTATGTTCTATAACTGGGATCAAATGAATCGTTGACAAGCTTATGGATGTAGGGGCATTCATAAGAGGGAAATCAGAAGGGCAAAAAGGCTATATGAGATAGTCTTTGCAGATAAGGTTAAGGATAATCCAAAGAAATTCTATGATTACATCAAGAACAAAAGAGCAACAAGGGAGAGAATTGGGTCGCTTAAAGATCAACAAACTCACCTCTGTGTGGATCAACCAGAGATGGGAGAGATACTAAATAAATATCTATAGCCATGGGTGAGATGCCAGAAGACTGGAGGGTGGCTAATCTTGTGGCTCATTGAAGGAAGGTTGTAAGGAGAAGCCTGGGAACTACAGACCGATGAGTCTGACATCAGTGGTGGATACGTTGATTAGATTATTTTTAGATTAGATTCCCTACAGTGTGGAAACAGGCCCTTTGGCCCAACAGGTCCACACCGACCCTCTGAAGAGTAACCCACCCAGACCCATTTCCCTCTGACTAATGCACCTAACACTACAGGCAATTTAGCATGGCCAATTCACCTAATCTGCATATTTTTGGACTGTGGGAGGAAACCAGAGCACCTGAAGGAAACCCACGCAGACACGGGGAGAATGTGCAAACTCCACACAGATAGCCACCCGAGGCTGGAATCAAACGTGGGTCCCTGGCGCTGTGAGGCAGCAGTGCTAACCACTGAGTCATCATGCTACCCATGGTGTTGGAGGGGATTCTGAGAGTTAGGATTTACATACATTTGGAGAGGCAAGGACTGATTGAGGATAATCAGCAAGGCTTTGTACATGGGAAATTGTGTCTTACAAAGTTGATTGAGTTTGACAGTACTCCTAAAGTGTCCTCACCAATGCTAACTCCATCTGTCTATATTTTCCCTAATGTGGGGAAGTTCAAAACCAGAAGGTATATTTTTAAGGCAAGTGGAGAATGATTTAAAAGGGACCTGAGAGGCAACGTTTTCACACAGAGAATGCCAGAGGATGTGATGGTTGCAGGTACAGTTGCAACATTTAAAAGACATTTGGGAAAATACATGAATTGGAAAGGTTTAGAAGGATATGGGCCAAACACAGGCAAGGGGGGCTAGTTTAGTTTGGGGAACTTGGTCAGTATAGATGAGTTGGACTGAAGGGTGTGTTTCTGTGCTGTATGACTCTATGACGCACAATTAGTGACCAGGATGTTAATCATCAATATCCAGCCCTCTGAAATTCTCTCTCTAAACCTCTTTGCCTTCCTCTACCTCTTTAAACTCTCATTAAAATCTACCCCAGTGACCAGCTTTGTTGATATCTCCTTCTTTGCTCATGGCGACACAATTTTTCTGCTCGATCCCAAATGAAGTGTCAGAGGACAGATTTCTATGATAAAGGTGCTAATAGATGCAAGGTGTGTTTACTTGGGATGTTGTTGTTAAAACAAATAGGTAAACAAATTTATTCAAATGATGGAGTGAAGGGGCTTGTGAACATATTCACTTATCGTACAAAGTGAAGGGGGGAAGTATTTTTCAAAAAAACTCATTGGACAGACTGTCACATAATGGTAGTCCCTTATTAGGATTTTTATAAGTTTCCACTAACTTCATATTGGGTAATACTTCTATATTTTTATATAATTAGGATTGTCTGTTGTTGATTTAAAATAGCTTTGTACATATTTATCTGGCAATCCTTGTACCTAACTCAAATACATAATTTCTGTTTACAGTTTTCCAGTGGTATGGCACTGCAGGGCTGTGTGTGTTATATAGGTAGATATAAAATAAATTTCATACAGTCTGTACTACAAGGTTATTGTGCACTGTATGTCATTAATGGTTATGAATAGAGCTTATGCTGCTGGGTTCTGGTGCTAATGTGGATACTGGCATCCCTGCTGTTTACAGTTTGGCAAATACATTCCAGGCTGAAGGTGGTGATTTATTAGGAAATAATGTACACGACATAATTCATCCAGAATATGCCAGAGAGGTCACTCACATTATGATTAAAACTCACAGTCAAAGCTAGCTGATTGGCAGTGCAGTGGCTCAGTGGTTAGCACTGCTTCCTCACAACACCAGGAACCTGGGTTCAATTCCACTGGGTGACTGTCTGTGTGGAGTTTGCACTTTTTCCCATGTCTGTTTGGGTTTCCTCTGGGTGCTCTGAGTTTCCTCTCACAGTCCAAAGATATGCAGGTTATGTGGATTGGCTATGCTAAATTGCCTCTAGTGTCCGCGTTAGGCATGGGAATGCAGGGATTGGGTGGGATGCTCTTCAGGGGGTTGGTACTTACTGAATGGCCTGCTTCCACACTGTAGGGATTCTATGAATTCTTTCAAAGCATTTATGACAAAAAGGTAAAGATTAATCCTTTTAAGCTCTGGTTAGTTTCTGTTCAACACACAGAATAATTTGACTTGATTGAAGAAATGCTACACATTTATTTTTGTCATTGTATCTACATAGAACACTGTCCCTTTATGTACGAAACTTCAGTCTGAATACAAACCAGATCAATGAGTTGAGAGTCTCCTTTCAATCTCTGCCAGTTGTTTTAAACAAATTGGATTGAACAACCTCAATTCAGAGACAATTCAAGATCATCTGAAAAGTTGCAAAGATGCATTAAAGATTGCCATGCTTAAGTTCAGCTTGACACATTTTTGGGGGTAATTTTGATCGGGTGGCACGGTGGCTCAGTGGTTAGCACAGCTGCCTCACGTTCTGATTCCAGCCTTGGGTGACTGTCTGTGTGGGTTTCCTCTGGGTGCTCCCGTTTCCTCCCACAATCCAAGGATGTGCAGGCCAGGTGAATTGGCCGTGCTAAATTGCCTGTAGTGTTAGGTGCATTAGTCAGAGGGAAGTGGGTCTGGGTCAGTTACTAATAGAGGTGAATGTGAGTAATCTTTTGTTTATATCGTTACTGCATGCAATTTCTCAACCCTTTGCATTGCACGTCTGGAAAAATGTTAAGGCTTTTTACAGGATGCAAAAAAAATTTAAGAAAATGGTTCCAGGGATTGAAGTAACTGCACAGAGGCCGGTATCCCATCACCAAGGACTCTCCTTGATAATAGTACTGCCTCATACAGTGAATCTGACACTCACTCTTTCTTCTCTAATCTTGTTTTTAATCTCTTTTTTTACCTTTTCCACACTACCATCTGACAGCGGTAGTGCTTATTATTTCCCCAGCACCCATGTTGTGTGTTTAGGTGTTAGACACAGTGAAAAACAACAAGTGTGTAAATCTTTATTTATATTCCACCACCAGGAGGAAAGGAAACACCCGAGTGGCCAGTGATAAGCCATGCCCTTCACAGAGGGTAATGCTACGTGATCAAACAGTACTCACCCTTTTTTTCCTCTCTTGTTTCTCCAGATAACGTAGCGGGCTAAGGGCATCCTCTTTTTGAAATAACTCCACAGATGTCGGTATCCTGTCACCAAGTCATCCTTCATTTTCATGTGCATGGTACTTGACACTGGTCCGGCTCCCTCAGAGCCAGCTCTCAGAGTGAACAGAACCTCTGACACTCCTGGGTTTTTTTTAATTTTTAAAAAATATTTTACCCCCACACTACAGCCTAACCACGGTCGTGCTTATTTTTTCTCCAGCACCCATGTTGTGTGCGTGCAGGTGTGAGACACAGTGAGAGACACAAGGTGCACGAATCTTTATTCAGTTTCCACCACCAGGAAGATAGGAAAACACCCGGGTGGCCAGTGACAAGCCATGCCCTTCTCAGAGGGCAATGCTGCGTAATCAAACAGTACTCACCCTTTTTTATATGTCAGTCTGGGCTTCCTGATTGGACCAGATTAACAGCTCCAGTCAGCAAACTCATATTCAATGAAGTCCAGCTAATGGACCTTGTTACTACAGGGATGAGGAACTTCACTTATGAGGATAAATTTGGGACGATAGTTTGTTCCAAGGCAGGGAAGGTTGAGAGGAAATTGTCTAGAGGTGTTCAAAGTCATGAGGAGTCTAGACAGATTCGACAGAAAGAAACTATTCTCATGTGGAAGGGTCCACAGCCATAGGACACAAGGCTAAAGTGATTGGCAAAAATATCAAAGGGGACATGAGGAAAAACATTTTTATGCAACAAGTTACTAGAATCAGGAAATACAGTCTGCAAAGGTCATGGAGACAGATTTAATCCTAGCCTTCAGCAGAGGATTAGTTAAGTCTGAGGGAAAGGTTTGTAGGGAAAGGGTTGGAAGTGGGACTCCCTGAATAACTTCAGCGGATAGCTGACATGAGCTTTACAGCATGGAAAGTCTCCTTCCAAGCTTTATGCATTCTATGATTCTATATTAAGTGAAAATGGAATTAGATTATTAATTTGAATTCAGCCTAAGATGTAACTGCCCTGGGAATGCCTCATACTGATGTTAATGGGGAGATTGGTTGCTGCAGTTAGTATGTCCTCTGAATCACGTTTCTATATACCTTCATTCAGAGCATTTTTTTATGTTAAAAGTTCCCTATAAGTGAAAGTCCTTATGCTGAATGTTATAATTGGAAAAGCTGTTCTCTTAAAAGCTTCTTGTATCAGAATACCGCAAAGGTTTATTTTAAAATTCACTCACATGATATGGTTGGGCCAATATTTATTGCCAATCCCTGGTTGCCCTTGAGAAGATGATGGTGAACTGTTTTCTTGAACCATTTGGTGTAGACAATGCTGTTAGGGAAGGTGTTCCATGATTTTGACCCAGTGATACTGAAGTTAAGACGATATATCCCCAAGTCAGGACAATGAGTGGCTCGAGGGGAACTTACAAGTGGTGGTGTTGCAAATGAATCTGCTGCCCGTGGCCTTTTTGATGGTAGCAGTCATGTGTTTGGAAGATGTTTTCTAAGGATCTTTGGTGAATATCTGAAGTGCATCTTGTCACAGAGTCATAGTGTCACAGAGCCATATACATCATGGAAACAGACCCTTCAGTCCAACTCGTCCATGTCAACCAGATATTATAAATAAATCTAGTCCTATTTGACAGCATTTGGCCCATATCTTTCTAAACTCTTCCTTTTCATATACCCATTCAGATGCCTTTTAAATGTTGTATTTGTACCAGCCTCCACCACTTCCTCTGGCAGCTCATTCCATACACGCATGACCCTCTGCGTGAAAAAGTTGCCCCTTAGATCCCTTTTAAAACTTTCTCCTCTCACCTTAAACCTATGCCCTCTAGTTCTGGACTCCCCCTGGGGAAAAGACCTTGTCTATTTACCCTATCCGTGCCTCTCATGATTTTATAAACCTCTGTAAGGTCACCCCTCAGCCTCCGACGCTCCAGGGAAAACAGCCCCAGTCTACTCAACCTTTCCCTATAGCTCAAACCCTCCAACCCTGGCAACATCCTTGTACATCTTTTCTGAACCCTTTTAAGGTTCACAACATCCTTCCTAGAGGAGGGAGACCAGAATTGCACACAGCATTCCAATGGTGGCCTAATAAACGTCCTGTATACCCTTAACATGAACCCCCAACTAGATAGTTCTGAACGATGTCAAGCTTCTCGAATATTATTGGAGCTGCATTCAACCAGGCAAGTGGGCAATATTCCATTATACTTCTAACTTGTGCCTTGTAATTGATGAACAGGCTTTGGGAAATCAACACATGAGTCATAGGCTCTGATTTGCTCTTATAGCGCCAGTACTTATATGACCACACCAATTTAGTTTGTGTTTCATGGTAACTCCCAAGATGTTAATAATGGAGATTCAGTCATGATGAAGTCATTGAATATCTTGATTAGCTCTTATTGGTGATGGTAATTGCCTGGCACTTCTGTGACGCAAATGTTAATTGCCACTTGCGTTTTTTTGAAGAAGTAACAGAGGATTGATGAGGGCAGAACGGTGGACGTGATTGATATGGTCTTCAGTAAGGTGTTCAACAAGGTTCCCCTGGGATACTGGTTAGCAAGGTTAGATCTCACGGAATACAGGGAGAACTAGCCATTTTGATGCAGAAATGGCTCAAAGGTAGAATTCAGAGGGTGGTGGTGGAGGGTTGCTTTTCAGACTGGAGGCCTGTGATCAGTGGAGTGCCACAAGGATCGGTGTTGGGTCCACTCCTTTTCTTCATCTATATAAATGATTTGGATGGGAACATAGGAGGTATAGTTAGTAAGTTTGCAGATGCCAAAAGAATTGTAGGTAGTGGACAGTGAAGAAAGTTATCTTAGATTACAATGGGATCTTGATCAGATGGTCCAATGGGCTGAGGAGTGGCAGATAGAGTTTAATTTTTTTTTAGAATTCAAATTCCTACAGTGTGGAAACAGGCCCTTCGGCCCAACACGTCCACACCACCACTCCAAAGAGTATCCCACTCAGACCCATTACCCCACATTTCCCCAGGCTAGTGCACCTAACCTACACATTCCTGAACACTGTGGGCAATGTAGCATGGCCAATTCACCCAAATGTGCACATCTTTGGATTGTGAGAGCACCCGAAGGAAGCCCACGCAGATACAGGGAGAATGTGCAAACTCCCCACAGACTGTCGGCCAAGGCTGAAATCGAACCCGATCCCTGGTGCTATGAGGCAGCAGTACTAACCACTGAGCCACCGTACTGCCCAATAAATGTGAGGTGTTGCATTTTGGGAAATCAAATCTCAGCAGGACTTATACACTTAATGGTAAGGTCCTAGGGCGTGTTGCTGAAGAAAGAGACCTTGGAGTGCAGGTTCATAGCTCTTTGAAAGTAGAGTCACAGGTAGATAGGATAGTGAAGAAGGCGTTTTGTATGCTTTCCTTTATTGGTCAGAGTATTGAGTATAGGGGTTGGGAGATCATGTTGCGGCTGTACAGGGCATTGGATAGGCCACTTTTGAAATATTGCGTGCAATTCTGGTCTCCTTCCTATTGGGAGGATGTTGTGAAACTTGAATGGGTTCAGAAAATATTTACAAGGATATTGCCAGGGTTAGAGGATTTGAGCTACAAGGAGATGCTGAACAGGCTGGGGCTGTTTCCCTGGAGCGTCGGAGGCTGAGAGGTGACCTTATAGAGGTTTATAAAATCATGAAGAGCATGGATAGGATAAATAGACAAAGTCTTTTCCCTAGAGGGTGAGAGAGGAAAGATATAAAAGAGACCTAAGGGGCAACTTTTCATGCATAGGGTGGTGTGTGTATGGAATGAGCTGCCAGAGGAAGTGGGGAGGAAATTACAGCATTTAAAAGACATCTGGATGGGTATATGAATAGAAAGGGTTTAGAAGGATATGGGCCAGATGCTGGCAAGTGGGATTAGATTAGATTGGAATATCTGGTCGGCCTGGATGAGTTGGACCAAAGGGTCTACTTCCGTGCTGTACATCTTTATGACTCTATGACTTGTCAGCCCAAACCTGGATAATGTCCATGTCTTGCTGCATTTGGACTGCTTCAGTATCTGAGGAATCACGAATGGTGCTGAACATTGTGCAATCATCAGCGAACAGTCCCACCTCTGACCTTATGATGGAGGGGAAATCATTGATGAAGCAGCTGAAAATGCTTGGACCAAAAATACTACCTGAGGAATTCCTGCAGGGATGTCCTGGAACTGAGATGACTGACCCCAATAGTCACAACCTTCATGCCAGATATGACTACAATCATGTGGTCAGGTGTTAAATTCATATTTGCAGACTGAATTTCCTCTTTAAAAGCCATTTTAATAAAATTGCTTACCAAAACACCATATATGCTCCCAATATCGTTCTGATGTGGAAAATTGCTGAGGGTTAGCCATATTAGGACAATGTCATGATGTATTGCCAATGACCTTTACCTTCACAGGAAGTGAAAACTGTGGTGAAAGCAGCTTGAGAGTAATGATAGGATAGGGGGTGAGAATGCGATCGGCTTCATCTATCATGCAATGCCATTGCCTCTGGTTAAAGTTTCTTTTCAAACGGACATTCCTATGTGTTCAGTGGACATCATTGGATGTATTTGAGTCTATTCAAAACGACCTCCAGCAAATTTCAAACCAAGCACAGTTCTTCATGAGTAAGCATTGACCTTGGATTCATTTCCAGCAATGAGAGCTGAGATAAAGGTTTGCTCGGTTTGATGGCCCTCTGCTGTCTGTCCTTGGGGTTGTGAAAATGCTGTGCTCCCTTCATAGTTCAAACAGTGACCAGATCCCTTACAAATGGAAGACGAGTCATGCTGGACTCAAAACATTAAGTCTCCCCTTAACTGTGGCCAGACTTGCTGAGTTTTTCAGGCACTTCCTCATTTTACTTCACATTTCCAGCATACTACAGGACATTAGGCAGCACGGTGGTTCAGTGGTTAGCACTACAGCCTCATGGCATCAGAGACCTGGCTTTGATTCCACCCTCGGTCTACTGTTTTTTGTGTGGCGTTTGCACGTTCTCCCTGTGTCTGCATGGCTCTCCTCCCACAGTCCAATGATGCGCAGGTTAGGTAGGTTGGCCATGTTAAATTGCTCATAGTGTCTAGGCAGGCTAGATGGATTAGTCATGGGAAGTGCAGAGTTACAGAACTCAGGTCAGTTTAGGTGGGATGCTCTTTGGAGGGTTGGGTTGGAGTCGATGGGCTGAATGACCTGCTTCCACGCTGTAGGGATTCTGTGATTGTTTTTATTCCCGTATTAATCTTGTGTGTGCATCAATATCAGACCATAAATCTGTATCTCCCATTTACTGTTATGATGGTTTTTTTTTGCTTTACCTTTTAGAGAGAGAAATAAATCTGTGAGTTTATGGAATGGAACAAAGCCAAAGAACATTCAGTTTTGATTGGGCAAGCTGTGTTTACATCATATTCTAAATTAGAAAGTGCTCTCTGATTTCTAAAGCTTATAATGCCATCATTATCCTATCAAGAGTGTGGTGCTGGAAAAGCACAGCAGGTCAGGCAGCATCCAAGGAGCAGGAAAATTGATGTTTCAGGCATAAGCCCTTCATCAGGAAGGGCTTATGCCTGAAACGTCGATTCTCCTGCTCCTCGGATGCTGCCTTTTCCAGCACCACACTCTCGACTCTGATCTCCAGCAACTGCAGTCCTCACTTTGTACTACAACATTATCCTATCAGAGATGAAAATGTGTTGCTGGAAAAGTACAGCAGGTCAGGCAGCATCCAAGGAACAGGAGAATCGACGTTTCGGGCATAAGTCCTGAAGAAGGGCTTATGCGCGAAACGTCAATTCTCCTGTTCCTTGGATGCTGCCTGACCTGCTGCACTTTTCCAGCAACACATTTTCAGCTCTGATCTCCAGCATCTACAGTCCTCACTTTCTCCTCGAACATTATCCTATCAGCCTTGCTATTCTCCATGAGTATGTGAGTGTATGGATGGTGCTGGCTTAGTGTGAGGCCCTGCTTGGTCAAATAGCCGAGAGATGGCTCCATCATAGAAGGCTGGGCATATTTTTAATATAACTGACATGAATGCAGCACACATTATGTTCATTCAGAAAAGAAACCAAAGTGCCTACAGGATGGGAAAGGGGCAGTCATACTACTGCAGGAGAGAGGGTTGGTCTAACTGCTGTATTTAGAAGGTACGTTATTGAGAGATTGATTTGGGGTGAACCTGTCCTATAGTTCCTGGTGACTGCAGTCAGTGGAAACAGTGGGACACCGCATAACCCAGTAAAAGAATGAAAGACACCTTTGATGGAACCTTGCACTTTATGTAGAAAGAGGCAAACAATACAGCGAGAGAGAAAAAATAGAGCAAAGATCTGTGGATGCTGGAGATCTGAAACAGAAGTTGCTGGAGGAACTCACCTGGTCTGGCAGCATCTGTGGAGAGAAAGCAGGGTTAGGGAACGTGTCTAAAATAATTGTAAATGTACAGTGATTAAAAGGTTGGGGGGGGTGGTTTGGTGTTTGAGTTGGTCGGAACAATGCTAAGTCATGACAGATGTCCTGCTTTTATCAGGGGAGCCCGTTTTCCAGCTGCTGCCTCTGGTTTTCCTTGGGCCTGGATCTGAGGGGATTGCAGGTCTCATATTGCAAGCTGCCTCCTGTGCTGCTCTCCTGATTAGCGGAATAAAGGGTCAAGCCAGAAAATTGAAACAAGCATAGCCTCCTTAACGATGTAAATTTAATATCTACGCCTGTTAAGGGAAGCCTTTCAGAATTTATAGCTGACAAAGAGTGAGCCAAATAGAGCAGGAGATATCCCCAGTGACTACATAGTCCTGGCAATCACCTACTAACTGAACAAAGCAGAAAAGCATTGACATATCAAAAGTAGTAGCCATTTGGCCCCTTGAGCCTGCTCTGCCATTTGATATGATCATAGTTGATCACCCATATTAGTCTCCTATTCCCACTTTATCACTATATCCTTTGATTCTTTTGGCCCATGAACTCTTTATGGCCATGAACTCTTTATATACCTACCTATCTACCTACCAAGATACCTACTGACCTATCTATCTATCTCTGTCTTGAAAACACTCAATGTTTGGCTTCACCTTCTTGCTGTGAATTCCACAGGCTCACCACACTCTAGATGAAGAGATTTCTCCTCATCTCATTCCTAAATGGCCTTCCCTATATCCTTAACTATGACCCATGGTTTTGGGAACATCATTCCTGCATCTATCCTGTCTAGGCCTGTTAGAATTATATAGCTTCCTATGAGATCACTCTTCGTTTTTCTAAAGTCCAGAGAATATCATCCAAACATATCCTGCCCCACCTCATATGTCAATGCTGCCATTCAAGGAAGCAGTCTGGTAAACTTTGGCTACACTCCCTCCATAGCCAGAGCGTCCTTCTTCAGATAAGGAGTAGAGAGTAGTAGAGAGTAGAGTAGGTTTTAGAACATAGAACATAGAACATTACAGCGCAGTACAGGCCCTTTCGATGTTGCACCGACCAGTCATACCAATCTGAAGCCCATCTAACCTACACTATTCTATGTACGTCCATTTGTTTGTCCAATGACGACTTAAATGCACTTACAGTTGGCGAACCTACTACCATTGCAGGCAAAGCATTCCATACCCTTACTACTCTCTGAGTAAAGAAACTACCTCTGACATCTGTCCTATATCTATCACCCCTCAATTTAAAGCTATGCCCCCTCATGCTTGTTGTCACCATACTTGGAAAAAGGCTCTCCCTGTCCACCCTATGTAACCCTCTGATTAACCTATATGTCTCTATTAAGTCACCTCTCAACCTTCTTCTCTCTAACGAAAACAGCCTCAAGTCCCTCAGCCTTTTCTCGTAAGATCTTCCCTCCATATCGGGCAACATCCTAGTAAATCTCCTCTGCACCCTTTCCAAAGCTTCCACATCCTTCTTATAATGCGGTGACCAGAACTATACACAATACTCCAAGTGCGGCCACACCAGCGTTTTGTACAGCTGCAGCATAACCTCATGGTTCTGGAACTCGATCCCTGTATTAATAAAAGCTAAAACGTTGTATGCCTTCTTAACAACCCTGTCGACCTGAGTGGCAACTTTCAAGGATCTGTGTACCTGGACACCGAGATCTCTCTGCTCATCTACACTACCAAGAATCTTACCATTAATCCAGTACTTTGCATTCCGGTTACTCTGACCAAATTGAATCACCTCACACTTGTCCGTATTAAACTTCATTTGCCACCTCTCAGCCCAGCTCTGCAGCTTATCTATGTCTCTCTGTAGCCTACAACATCTTTCGTCACTATCCAGAACTCCACCGGCCTTAGTGTCATCTGCAGTTTACTAACCCACCCTTCTACGCCCTCATCCAAGTCGTTTATACAAATGACAAACAACAGTGGACCCAACACCGACCCTTGCGATACACCACTAGTAATTGGACTCCAGGATGAACACTTCCCATCAACCACCACCCTCTGTCTTCTTTGAGCAAGCCAATTACTGATCCAAACTGCTATATCCCCCACAATCCCATTCCTCTGCATTTTGTACAATAGCCTACGATGGGGAACCTTATCGAATGCCTTGTTGAAATCCATATACACCACATCAACTGGTTTACTCTCATCTACCTGTTTGGTCACCTTCTCAAAGAACTCAATAAGGTTTGTGAGGCACTTTTGTCATTTCTCCCATATCCAACTGATACAGTAAAAATGAGACAGCGTTCCTCCAGGACTGAGGGTGCTACATGGACAGCACAAACTTTGCGATCGTACACGCAATAAAGTGCATAAGAAATGCAAAACACACAAATTACAGTGTAACAGAAGAATGGCAAATGATAGACACTCTTCTAGCAGCAGTTTGAAGCTGTGCAAAGAATTTCAGAAGGGAAAGAGTCCGATCATACAGTGTTAAGGAGCCTGATAGCTTGGGGGAAGAAACTGTTGCACAGTCTGGCCATGAGTGACCGAATGCTCCAGTATCTTCTGCCAGATGGCAGGAGGGAGAAGGGTTTGAGTGATGGGAGTGTGGAGTCATCCACAATGCCCTTAGCCTTTCAGATGCAACATGTGGTGTAAATGTCTTTAATGGAGGGAATGAGAGACCCCGATGATCATCTCAGCTGTCCTCACTATCCTCAGAAAGAGATTGAACCTGCACAAAATACTCCAGGTGTGGTCGCACGAAGGCCCTGTTCAACTGCAGCAAGACATCCAAACTCTTGTACTCAAATCCTCTCACTATGAAGGCCAACATACCATTTGCCTTCTTCACTGCCTGCATACTTACTTTCAGTGACTGGTGCACAAGAATAACTAGGAGCTGCTACTGGTGGATTGAAATTCATTTTTTTGATAGGAGGACAAGTACAAGTGTGAACATGTGGAATAAATGGATTAGCTCAATGGAGACCTGGATCTAAACAGCCTTCCAGCCTCTCTGCAGGCTTGCTTTTCTCACGTTGAATCTAGGCCCGAATCCTCTGACTAGTGTAGCCTGATTACAGAACATTTTGACACATTGTGTTCAGGCCACATATAATGAAGGCTGTTTTACCCTGTACAGTCAGTAGTGTCCTCTCAGCTGGTGCTCAGTTCCTTCAGAGTATAAATGATAGCTCTCGCTCCTAGACTCTGTCCTACTCCTAATGCCATTGGAAGTCAGGAAAGAAAGTTGTCACGAAGCTGGAGAAGGAGAGTGATTAGATTCCCTCCAGCATGAAAACAGGCTCTTCGTCCCAACAAGTCCACACCGACCCTCTGAAGAGTAACTCAGGCAGACCCATTCCCCTGTCCAATATTTACCCCTGACTAATTCACCTAACACTATGGGCAATTCACCTGACCTGCACATCTTTTGGCTTGTGGAAGGAAACCCACGCAGATACAGGGAGAATGTGCAAACCCCACACAGACAGTTGCCCAAGGTTGGGATTGAACCCAGGTGCTGTGAGGCAGCAGTGCTAACCACTGAGCCACCATACAGCAAAAGGTGGGGTGGGGGACGGAAAACTTTGCTAGGAATGCATTGCAATCAATGTAGTAGGGCCCAGTCTTTATAACTATGTGAAACACTTATGTTAGGTATGCAAGGTATTTAAAATCTCCTTCAACTGAAACCAGCTCAACCTCATCATTCTATTTAGCTGCTATGACTTTATTAAGGAATGCGAAAGAACAATAACTGTGATTGTTTGTGTTGTGTTGTGTCCATACATCTTTGTAATACTGGTTTGTATGTCAAATCTAATCAATGATAAACAGTTCATTACGAAATGCTGCCGGCTGCAGGCTCACATTTCATTAAACAACACCTGTGTGTGTGTGGGTGTGTTTTGTAGTTGTGTCTGTCTGTGTTGGTGTGTCTGTTTGTGTGAGTTTGTGTGCATGTGCGTTTATCTGTCTGTCTTTGTATACACTTGTCTGTGTGTGTGTTCGTGTTAAGTGTCTGTAGTTGTATCTCTCCTGTCTGTATTTCAACGTTAAAAATCACACAACACCAGGTTATAGTTCAACAGGTTTATTTGGAAGCACGAGCACTCCTCCACATCTTGTCTGTGTTTGTGTGTGTGTGTGTGTGTGTGTATTTATCTGTGTTTGTATCTGTGTTTGTGTCTGTGTGTTTGTTTGTGTGTGTTTGTCTGTGTTTGTGTCTGTGTGTGTGTGTATAAGTGAATTTAGCTCGCCAAGTCTCCTGGAGATTTCCTTTCCTGTTTGCTGGTTAAGGGGAGAAAATGCTGGAGGTGTTGTTTGTGTCTGCAGAGACACCATTCCTGCCAGCTCCCAATGTCTGCCAGATGACATATGCCAGGTCCTTGCGATTGTACAGTCTGCCAACGTGAAATGCAGAAGTGATTCCTGGGTTTTGCCACATCTAATGACCATCATTTCAGGCAGCAGCTGCTGTGAAGGGCATTTGCTGTCATTTTTAACAGCTTTCTTCTTGCAGAAAGGAGAAATGAAACCTACAGGGGGTGGGGGCAGACTTATCAAACAGGTTCCCTTGAGTGCCGCCTATCCTATATACTGAAATTGGAGCCCCTGGCCTCTCAGTCTCCTTTAGCTGCTAATGTTGTTTGGTTCCGGGCATATGAAAGAGAATTGTTTAATCCCTTTGAAGTGAAACCTTCAGAATGCAGCTAATTCCTGAACTGAGCACATTTTTGGCAAATGCACAGTCTTAATTTATGGATCAAGCCGTCAGTGCTTGATGAATATGATTTTAGAAACCCGTTCCGTTGAGCCCCAGAAACTGCAAAATTGCATCTGTAATGAAGCCATGCTATAATTACAGTCAGTCAATGATCTCTGGCTTAGTAGCAGACTGAGTCACCTGGACAAAGCTCAGGATATGTAGCTAACAAAGGACAAGCAATTCATCATTAGAATCCTAGAACACTTCGTTTCTGTAATTCCTTTTTTTTTGAATTATTGAAACAATTGCCAATTATATTGTTGGAGAACTGAGAGCGACTGAATATTGGTAAAGTTGCGGCCATACAATACTCTGCAAAGCCTCCACATCCTTGATGTCCCTTAGCTCAGCTCCTCCAATGTATTCCAGTAATTCTTCTTAAAGCTGACAATGTTTGCAGTGACATGAATGATTGTAAAGCGTGAGGCAGAATACAAATCCATTTAAATGCATGAGTGATGTAAAATGGATAGTATTTCAAAAGGAGCAAGCCATATTCCGCTTGAGTGAGAATTGACAGGTTTGCAATAAACAGAGATGAGAAAAGATGTCCAAACAAGGAGCATATGAACCACTAATGTTTGTAGTGAGAAATTAAGCTAGTTATATAATATTGGGAAACCATTACATATCTAGACATTCTCTGTGAATCTTGAAATTAAGAATGTACCCCCAGAAATGGGACAGATGGGTGCGAAGGACTTTGGAGGATTCATTTGGCCCCTATAGCCTAGAGTTGTCTCAAAATGAATGACAGTTTTGTTGCCTCTTTAAAATAAATGTGTCCAACAGCGTCTGTGATGGGTGTTACACATAGATTTCTCCCACCTGCTCATACTTGTATTCTGTAGTCAATTGTGCAAATGTGTGACTAGTGGAGTGCCATAAGGATCTGTGCTGGTTCCTCTACTTTTTGTCATTTACATAAATGATTTGGATGCGAGCATAAGAGGTACAGTTAGTAAGTTTGTAGATGACACCAAAATTGGAGGTATAGTGGACAGCGAAGGGGGTTACCTCAGATTACAACAGGATCTTGACCAGATGGGCCAATGGGCTGAGAAATGGCAGATGGAGTTTAATTCAGATAAATGCGAGCTGCTGCATTTTGGGAAAGTAAATCTTAGCAGGATTTATACACTTAATGGTAAGGTCCTAGGGAGTGTTGCTAAACAAAGAGACCTTGGAGTGCAGATTCATAGCTTTTTGAAAGTGGAGTCACCGTTAGATAGGGTAGTGAAGAAGGCGTTTTGTATGCTTTCCTTTATTGGTCAGAGTATTGAGTACAGGCGTTGGGAGGTCAGATTGCGGCTGTACAGGACATTGTTGAGACCACTTTTGGAATATTGCGTGCAATTCTGGTCTCCTTCCGATCGGAAAGATGTTGTGAGACTTGAAAGGGTTCAGAAAAGATTTACAAGGATATTACCAGGATTGGAGGATTTGAGCTACAGGGAGAGGCTGAACAGGCTGGGGCTGTTTTCCCTGGAGCGTCGGAGGCTGAGGGGTGACCTTATAGAGGTTTACAAAATTATGAGGGGCATGGATAGGGTAAATAGGCAAAGTCTTTTCCTTGGGGTGGGAGAGTCCAGAATTAGAGGGCATAGGTTTAGGGTGAGAGGGGAAAGATATAAAAGAGACCTAAGGGGCAACGTTTTCACACAGAGGGTGGTTCGTGTATTTGAATGAGCTGCCAGAAGAAGTGGTAGAGGCTGGTACAATTGCAACATTTAAGAGGCATTTGGATGGGTATATGAATAGGAAGGGTTTGGAGGGATATGGGCTGGTTGCTGGCAGATGGGACTCGATTGGGTTTGGATATCTGGTCGGCATGGATGGTTGGGCCGAGGAGTCTGTTTCCATGCTGTACATCTCTATGACTCTATGACTCTATGTGCAGATCATGTTTAAGCAAGTGAAGGAGTCAGGTACGGTTGGGAGAACCCAAAGGGGTACAAGAGGATACAGCACTGAGCACTTCACTCTGATCATTTCACTGATGCCCTGGCAACGTTTTTATTTCTCTTCTGCTCCATGCCTTATAGAACCTGAGAAAACTTATTTCTTTGACAAAAACAGAAAATGCTGCCTTTGTATTCAGGAGATTACTTGCTGGATGCTTTCAGTAACAATATGCATAGACCATTATCTTCTTTTCTAATTTTAAAAATACGCTTTATTCATAAAAATCTTTATATAATCCATAGTTGCCGAAGTAGTTCAGTTCTGTACAGTAGCATATGAAGAAAACAAACAAACATTGGAGTTTGACTCTATCCAAAAAACAAACTAAAGGCATCTGTGACTTGTGCAAGATTATGTTTACAGATAATTGATGTACTGGCAGGATCCAATAACTGAACAGGCCCCCATTTAACTTCGACAGAAAGATCTCAGACAGTGGTCTTTCCCCACCGCACTTCGGCAGCAGCTGCCCTAATCTTTAGTGCACGTGGCCCTGGACCTTGGAAGTTCTTACAGGCCGTTATCCTGACTGCTTACCACCAGAACTGGCCAGATGCAATATTGTGAGGGCAGCTGGCTGGGAATGGTGATAGTGAGGTCTTCAGTTCAATCCCACTGACTGGGAGTGGCCTGCAGGCTTCTGGAGCAGTATTCTGAGCCTGAAGCTGAGCAGGTGATGACAACCTTATGACTGAAACATTGAGTCTCCTGCTCCTCGGATGCTGCCTGACCGGCTGTGCTTTTCCAGCACCACACTTTATGACTCTGACTCTCCAGCATCTGCAGTGCTCACCTTCTCCTAGGGTGAAACATATACAAGGATATGTGGCAGATTGGTATTTTCCCTCTATTATACAAAATTCCTACTGAAGCCAATGGAAAGTGATTATGAGGCAGAGCATGTAACAGGAAACCAATGAAAGATCACCTACTCTTTGACCCTGTTCAGGGAATCGGTTTAGCTCAGTTGGCTGGATTGTTGGTTTACAGAGCAGTGTGATGCCAACAGCATGGGTTCAATTCCCATTACTGGTTTGAGGTTACCATGAAGGACTCTCCTTCTCAACCTCTTCCCTCACCTGAAGTCTGGTGGTTCTCATGTTAAATCACTGCCAGTCACTTCTCTCTTGAATGAGAGAGCAGCTCCTATGGTCTGGTAATACTATGGTGACACAGCAACCCTGTTCAAATTGGAACTACCTTCCTAACAGTGAATTACTGAACCACATTAATCGCGCAGCTCAATGCTGGCCCTACCAATGACACCTACAGCCCATGGAAGAGCGAAATAAAAAGTCAGTTTTACTCTCTGTCTTCTATCCCAGAGGTAAAATGGGAGGGGAAGATCAGCTCCTACCAGACACAAAGACCTTGCTGAAGGTCAACACAGTATTTAGAGACTGGAGGCAGAAAGTTGTCTGTTATTGACAGCAAGGAGGTGGGAGAGAGAAACAGGAGAGATGTCGGTTTGTGAGTGGGATGGATTTTCCTGTGTGCCATGTTCTCAAGCGATTTCAGACGTATTCATGGGTTAAAAAGCTAGATTTTCGTATGAGGAAAGGCTGAGGCACTTGGGGTTGTTTTCATTGGAGAAAAGAAGGTTTAGGGGTGACTTGATAGAGGTATACAAGATGATTAGGGGTTTAGATAGGCGCAACATCGAGGGCCGAAGGGCCTGTACTGCGCTGTATTCTTCTATGTTCTATGTTCTATTTTATGTGTTGAATGTTCTGAGACCCACTGGGACCCTTCAAGTTCCAACATCTAGGCGCCATATTTAAAAGGTACCCAGAATGCACTTCACTCAACAACCCTAACCTCTGCTTGACACCACTCCTATCTAACCCCTGGAGATGTCAGCGACCTGGCGAAAAGTGTCACCACGTTTTTGCGATGCCTCCCCAGAAGATCTCCTGAAGGCTGTCCAGGAGAGAAAGGATAGCAAAAAGAGGCCATTCTTCTTCACAATGGTGGCCTGGACAGAGGAGACTGTGGTGGTCAGCACCAATGGCCAGTTGCTGCATCACAAGAGGATGTTATAGAGCCATAAACAGCTCAGATAAAGGTACTTTGAGCCCCAGCAAGTCTGTGCCAGTCATAAACAAGCACCTAGCTATTCTAATCCCATTTCCAGCTCTTGGCCCACAGCCTCACATGCCAAGGCATTGTAAGTGCACATCTGAATACTTCTTAAATGAAAGGTGAATCATACCCTTTGCCAGAGTATGTGCCACAATCTACATCATGCTTCATTGCGCTATGAGTTGTCACTGTACAGGACTGTCACACAAGAGGTTGGGTGACAGACATCTTCATCAGATGCCTCATTGGAACCAAATTCCATCATTTTATTGCAGCTACCAATAATAGTACAAATGGTGATATTATATCGCAGACATCTGTCAGAGTTCACATTTAAAATGCAAAAGGAGCAACACTTGTCTGCAACTCATTGCATCACCATGTCATTGACTTTTCATGTGTACATCCGACAGGTTTTCAATAAAGGCTTGAGAGGGACAAGAATGGTCCTCAGAGTTTAGCCCCCCTTTTAAGTTCAGCCCCATTTACCTGCCCCAGTTAAGTTTGCTGGCATCTGCCACTATGACTGCCTCACTTGGGCAGGCTTGTTGACCCTGGGAGGCTTCACCCCTAATGCTGAAGGACAATGAGGCAGACTACTGAACATAGAACATAGAACATTATAGCGCAGTACAGGCCCTTTGGTCCTCGATGTTGCACTAATCTAAAGCCTATCTATCCGACACTATCCCATCCTCATCCATATGTCTGTCCAATGACCATTTAAATGCCCTTAAAATTGGCAAGTCTATAACTGTTGCAGGCAGTGCATTTCACGCCCCTACTACTCTCTGAGTAAAGAAACTACCTCTGCCATCTGTCCTGTATCTATCACCCCTCAATTTAAAGCTATGCCCCCTCATGATAGCCATCACCATCCAAGGAAAAAGGCTCTCATTGTCCACCCTATCTAACCCTCTGATTATCTTATATGTCTCAATGAAATCACCTCTAAACCTTCTCTCTAACAAAAACAGTGTCAAATCTCTCAGCCTTTCCTCATAAGACTTTCGCCTCCATACCAGGCAGTATCCTAGTAATCTCCCCTGAACCCTTTCCAAAGCTTCCACATCCTTCATATAATGCGGTGACCAGAACTGTATGTAGTACTCCAAGTGTGGCCTAACCAGAGTTTTGTACAGCTGCAGCATGACCTCTTGGCTCCGAAATTCAATCCCTCTACCAATAAATGCTAACACACTGTATGCCTTCTTAACAACCCTATCAACCTGGGTGGCAACTTTCAGGGATCTATGTACATGGACACCGAGATCTCTCTGCTCATTGACACTACCAAGAATCTTGCCATTAGCCCAGTACTCTTTATTCCTGTTGCTCCTTCCAAAGTGAATCACCTCACACTTTTCCGCATTAAACTCCATTTGCCACCTCTGAGCCCAGCTCTGCAGCTTATCTATGTCTCTCTGTAACCTGCAACATCTTTCAGCACTATTCACTGACCCTAGCGTCATCTGCAAATTTACTAACCCATCCTTCTATGCCCTCATCCAGGTCGTTTATAAATATAACAAAAAGCAGTCGCCCCAAAACAGATCCTTGCCGTACACCACTGGTAACTGAACCCAGGATGAATATTTCCCATCAACCACCACCCTCTTAAGCTGATTGATCTGGTGAGGCTTTAACTTTTACAGATTAAGAGGCCGTTCCCCCCCCCCCTCCCCCCCACCTCAGGTTAGTGAGGAAGATTGTACCCAGTGGAGCTTAGAGAAAGAAGTCTACCCTGCCAAGTACACACATTGTATGTGCAGGTTTCCTGTTTTGGGCTGACAAGATTGCACTCATGAATAATTCCATTCCAAGTGCACATTAGGTGAATTGGCTGTGTTAATTTGCCCCTTATGCCCAGGGGTGTGCAGGCTAGGTGGGTTAGCCAACGGAAATGCAGAGTTATAGGGATACGTTAGGGGGATGAGGAATGGGTGGGATTGTCTTTGGAGGGTCACTGTGGGCTCAATGGGCCGAATGGCCTGCTTCCAACCTGCAGAGATGCTATGATTCTATAAGGCTGGTGATGTGTTAATGAGCAATCATGATATGCTAATGAATTCATATGCGGTTCTGATAAAACTGACCTGCCTGAAAGGTTCTAAGAAATCAGTAGTGAAAACTTAACCCAACGTCAGGGAAAAGAGATTCTGCCTCTAGCCCAATTTCATTCTCTGCCCACCCTTCCAAACCTTCCAGGTGGTTGTGGAGATTTCATGTATAATCTCTTGTCTCTGCTCACTGAGACTGTACTACTAAATTATGTTTGCACAGAATTCTGCTTCCTAAAGTACTACCTGTACTCAGAGAGCAGCAGGTTCAAATTAATCCTGGTGAAGAGTACCAAAACCTTCACGAATGCAGCCAGCCATGATCCATGAAGATATTGAAGGCAGGGAACACAGGTTCCTGGATTAATGCTGCCAGGGATCTGAGTCATGCTGCCAGGACGGAGGTAGAATTGCCAACTCAGCTCCCGAACTTCATAAACACATTCAGCTAGCCCAAGCGAACACAGAGGTTTCTAGAGAAACTCAGCTGGTTCAGCAGCATCTGTGGAGAGAGAAACAGAGTTAACGATTCAGGTCTTTTTCAGAAACGTTTACTCTGTTTCTCGCTCACCCCATAGATGGTGCCCCAAACCTGCTGAGTTTCTCCAGCATTCGCTGGGTTTATTTCAGATTCCCAGCATCTGCAGTATGTTGCTTTCATTCAACAATTCCAGTTAACGGCAATGGGTACCTACTGTTTTTATCTCAATTCTACCCTTGTGTACCAAAACATTCTTCACTCTCTTAAAGCAGCACTCTCACGGTCAACTTTTACCACTGCCTTCAGTTTAGGGATGCTTCTAACTGTATGGTTACATTTATTCCCTAACTACCATAGCACAAAAACCTTTCCTCTACTGTACCAGACTCTTGGCCCTTCACCTCTCCTATGCCAGTTGGTAATGACACACATTTCACAGCTAAGTCTTCTCCTTTGTTTTATTTACTTGCAAGCCAAGTTGGCACACCATACATGCCAAAGGTAGGGTACAAACATGTCTGCATTGAAACCATCACCCTGTACAAGGAAGAAGCTATGGAGCAAATGGGCCCTCACTCTGCAAGAGCTGCATTTCACTGTTGTGCATTTCAAAGTGTGTGGACGATGCCTGTTATTTACAAAATGCAAAAAGACAATAAATTGCATTTTGCCCTCGCTCTTTGTTTCTTAAATGCCAATGCCCAGGTCTCCCCAGCCAACTGAAAGACGGTGGCTCAGTGATTAGCACTGCTGCCTCACAACGCCAGGGACCCAGGTTTGATTCCACCCTCAGGCGACTGTCTGTGTGGAGTTTGCACATCCTCCCCATGTCTGTGTGCGTTTGCTCTGGGTGCTCTGGTTTCCTCCCACAGTCCAAAGATGTGCAGGTCAGGTGAATTGCCATAGTGTTCAAGGATGTGTAGGTCAGGTGTATTAGCCAGGGATCAATGTAGAGGAATGGGTCTGGGTGGATTACTCTACAGAAGGTCAGTGTGGACCTGAAGGTTGTTGGGCCGAAGGGCCTGTTTCCACACTGCAGGGATTCTATTTTATTCTTTGAAAGTGAATGGGCAGCAGGAATTGACAGTGAAATGCAGAAGGTGACTGTTACTTCTTTGCCTTGTTAAAAATTCTTTCCAAGGATACAGATGTTGCCGGCAAAGCTGACATTTATTGATTATCCCTCAATGTTCTTGATCATAGGGGCTTGCTAAGGCATTTCAAGGAGCAGCCAAACACGTTGTTAATGAAAGGCAGCTGTTCTCAGAGTCTGCTTTCTTCTGTTTTGAAGGTGCTTTGAAACAACGTAGGCCATCCATTTGGCCTGAGACCTTTTTGCCTTTGATTGGCATCTGTCAGTTGTCAGCCCCCTCACAGCCAAATGGAAGCAGTTTTGGCATGTGCCTGTGCTGGGGAAATGAGCTATTACACCACCAACATGACCCAAGGCAGGGGATGGCAGCAGCAGCGAGCAACAGCAGCTGTCCTCTGCTCAGCTACCATCTGCAGCACCGAACAAAGGAGACAAGCACCTTTCAAGAACCAATGCACCCAGCTCAGGGACTGACGATCCGCTTTCAAGGCACGACCGATGCCTCTGAAAGCAGGTCATTGATGAAGCTCCTGGAACCAAGCCTCCTGCCAAGTGGACTGGAGAGCAGGCATTGCCAGCTGCCATCACATCCCCTGAATTCCTTGGCTCCTGCTTCTTCCAAGCACCTGCCCCGGTGCCATCTGCGACATTTAACAATCTGCAATCTACCAGGCAGACGATGCCATGTTAGAGAGGGTTGCCATATCCGTGCAATTTGAGTCTTGATCAGACACAGGGGGAGCTTGGAGTTGGCACACCAGCTAAATCCCATTGGGCCTACAGAATCAGGGACTGTGTGATCAAGGTCCCTTTTGATTCATCTGCAACATTCATCCGTCCGGAGGGATTTCACACCATCAATGATCCACGGGAATAAAAGTAAATATATTCATTACTGTTGACGATGCTGGATGGCCTCATCAGCAGATCATTGTTTACACGGGGATAGCTAGAAATCTGTTGTGATGTCCTCATTCCCTGTTCATCAAGACTTTCCCAGATTTTTGCCTTTCCATGACGAATCAGCAATTGAACTTTTTTAAGGAAGGAGCACTCTCTAAGAGATGCTGACACAACCTGTTACTGCTTAGCAGATACAATATAATTGAAGCCACATGGAGCCCAAAAGGCAGACCCTGAGAAAGCCATTGGGGTGCCGAAGATGCAGCGCAGGTACCCAGACAGAACCTGAGTTTCCAAATTTAACAGCAAAGGTATCCAGACTGATAGTGACACCTCACGCCCAGTGCAACATCTGTACAGAAGACTGGTGCGGCAGGAGTCAATGGATCCCTACAGTGTGGAAGCAGGCCACTCAGCCAATCAAGTCCTTCCAATGAGCATCTCACTGCTCAAGTCATACAGCACGGAAACAGACCCTCAGTTCAACCAGTCCATGCCGAACATAATCCCAAATGAACTAGTCTCACCTGAATCTTGACTATATCAAATAGGCCATTCGGCCCACATCAACTCTCTGCAGAGCTTCACACCCGATCCATCCCCTACCCTAACCCTGTAACCCTACATGTCCCATTACTAATCCACCCAGCCTGTACTTCCCTGGACACTATGGACAATTTAGCATGGCCAATCCACTCTGACCTGCACATCTTTGGACAGCGGAAGGAAACCGGTGCACCCGGAGGAAACCCACGCAGACACGGGGAGGATGTGCAAACTCCAGACAGTCAGTCACCTGAGGATGGAATCGAACCTGGTCTCTAGCGCTGTGAGGCAACAGTGCTAACCACTGAGCTGCCCCCATGCTGAGGAAGAGCTGCTTTGAGATGAGGAGGAATTTTTTCAGCCACAGGGTGGTGAATCTGTGGAACTCATTGCCACGTTAAGCAGCGCAGACCAAGTTATTGAGTGCATTTAAGACAGAGACAGATAGATTCTTATTTGGTAAAAGGATCAAGGGTTATGGGGAGAAAGCAGGAGGATGGGGTTAAGAAACATATCAGCCATGATCGAGTGACAGAGCAGACTTGATTGGCTGGATGGCCTAATTCTGCTCCTATATCTTATGGAATCATCAGAGGAGGAGCACTAACAGGACAAGGAGGGAATTGGATGTGGACAAGGTTCCCGTGGTCCCTCACCTCCTTGCTAGATTTTCCTGGGAAAGTTTCATACAGGCATGATTCAACTAATCAGACTCTGCACTGTCAAACATTACACCAGTGCAGAACTCAATGGGCAATCCCCATTAATTTAACTAATCGCAGCCCTTCAGTCAATAATTCAGCTGTCAGCGAGTGCTCATCTTCCTCTTACCTTGAGGTTGATGTAGTTCTGGTTAGTGGCAACAATGGAGACAAGAGTGCAATGAAGATTAAAACTATACTGAGTGGGAGGCAATGGCACAGTGGTAATGACACTGGACTAGTACTCCAGAACCCCAGCCTGACAATCTGATAAAAACCAAAAATGCTGGAAAAATTCAACAGGAGTCTGGCAGAATTAACATTTCAAAGTCCAGTGTGACTCTTCTCCAGAATTCAAGTTCTTCATTTCTGAAGAATATCGACTCGAAAAGTTAACACAATCATGGGGTCAGGAGGCCATCTGACTGATGGGGGTGGGAAGTTTCTTCTGAGGAGTTGCGTGTTCTGAACTGGAGTTCTGAAGAGGAGCAGGAGAATCGATGTTTCAGGCAAAAGCCCTTCATCAGGAATGAGGCTGGGAGCCTCAGGGGTGGAGAGATAAATGGGAGAGGGGTGGTGGGGCGAGGGGCAAGGTAGCTGAGAGTACAATAGGTGGATGGAGGTGGGTGTAATGGTGATAGGGCAGAGAGGAGGGTGGAGTGGATAGGTGGGAAGGAAGATGGACAGGTGGGACAGGTCATGAAGGCGGTGCTGAGCTGGAAGGTTGGAACTGGGATGAGGTGGGAGGGAGGGGAAATGAGGAAACTGATGAAATCCACATTAAAGCCATAGGGCTGGAGGGTCCCAAGGCAGAAGATGAAGCATTCTTCGTCCAAGTTTTGGGTGGTAAGGGAGTGGTGATGGAGGAGGCCCAGGACCTGTATGTCCTCAGTGCAGTGGGAGGGGGAGTTGAAGTGTTTGGCCACAGGGCGGTGGGATTGGTTGGTGCGGGTGTCCCAGTTTCTCCAACATTTTCTATTTTTGTTACACATGTCCAACATCATCAGTATTTTAATTTTAGTTTAAATTTCTGGGGACACAGATTTAAAAACCAAATGGCGAAATTTGAAATCAATAAAAATCTGGAACTAAAAGCTACAACCACTGCTGAGTGATGTAAAACCAGGGTGACTCAGTGGTTAGCATTGCTGTCTCACGGTGCCAGGGACCTGTTATCAATTCCAGCTTTGGGTAACTCTCTGTGTGGAGTTTGCATATTCTCCCAGTGTGTGTGTGCATTTCCTCCAAGTGCTCTGGTTTCCTCTCACAGTCCAAAGATGTACAGGTTAGGTGCATTGCCCATAGTGTTCAGGAACACCTAAGTTAAGGTGGATTATCCACTGGAAATGCAGGGTTACAGAGATAGGCGGAGGTGGAGGTGAGTCTGGGTGCGATGCTCTCTGTGTGGACTTGTTGGGCCAAATGGCCTGTTTCCACACTGTGGGATTTCTACATCTATTTGATTCATTAATGCCCTTACTCGGTTGGGCCTAGATGTGACTCCAGACCCACAGTGTGACTCTAAACTGGCCTCGAGAACTCATAAGTTCAAGGAGAACTGGGGATGGGCAATAATTGCCTGCGACACCCTTATCTCCTTTATGAATGGTGCAGAACTATTGACAAACTTACAAAAACACCCAATTGATTTCCCCTGATGAAACCTGAAAATCTTAATGCTCCTTTTCCTATTGCGCCAATAGGGTGTTACCCCTCCAGCAGTACTTGGGGCACACTGTTGCTTTCTTCGCCTGAGAGTTGAACCATATCTCTCGGAATATGTGCACTGCCTTTGGAAAGGCTGGTAAAATGCCACGTAATTCCTGCTGCTGCTCTCAATCAGTGGCTGAGGTCCAGCATCAACGTCTAACCAAGCAGAACCTGGAGGCTCCTGTGCTAATTCTGTCACCGAGTGTCTGGGAGGCCACTTGCAATTCCTTGCATTCCAACGCTCAGCCAATAAACACTCTCTCTACCACTCAGAGGGGCAATGACTGGAGGGTCACCCCGCCCCCCCCAGATCATTCCTTTTCTTCAATGTTCTGCCCTCTATGTGTGCAAGAAATAGAACATAAGAATATGAGAGCGAGGAGCAGGAGTCGGCCATTCAGTCCTTTGAGCCTGCTCCGCCATTTAATATGATCATGGCTAACCTCATCTCGGCTTCAACCCTACGTTCTTGCCCTCTCTCCAAAACCCTTCAACCTAATGTGAATTTTAAAAATCTGCCTACCTTCTCCTTAAATTTACCTAATGTCCCAGTCCACTGCATTCTGGGGGTAGTGAATTCCACAGATTCATGACCCTTGGAGAACGATAATTCGTCCTTACCTCAATCACCCCTTAGATTTGTCACCCCTTAGCCAAAACCTCTTGTTCTATACTGTCCCAAAATGAGGAAATATCCACTCTCCATCCACTTTGTCAATCCCCTTTAGCATCTTATGACCTCAATTAGATTCCCTCCCATTCTTTAATGGAGAATGTTTTGAAGGACGTTTTATGGGAGGTAACTGCGAAGGATAGAGTGTGCGATGGCAATAAAATAAAGGTGAGTGTAAGACGTAGCTGGTCTACTGGAAAGTGTCTTGAGACAGGAATGAATGGAGCTGGAGAAGGCTGGGAATTTACAGTGAGGAGCTTGGCAATTGAATGGGGAATGTCTGCCTCAGTGAACTAGGGAGTCTCAGGTGGCTTCGTACCCATAACTCAGGGCCTACACTCCTGCTTCTCAGTTGCTTCCAGCCACACTTGCTTGACCTTAACATGCTTATCAGCTGGGAACAACAGTTCCCCACAGATGCCCCAAAGATCTGGGGACAGAATTCCTACATCTGTCAGTGGGGTTGTCCCTCTTCCTTAACAAAGGAGTCAATCTATCCCTCCAGTCAGGTGTGTATAGTCACTCATGTAGCTCCAATTATCAGGAAATCAATACTTAGGATGCTAAGGCCTTGGTTGTGTTAAAGAACCCTGGTGAAACCCACCCTGTTTGCTGTCAACTCCTGCTTAGAGTAGGCCCAAACATTAAAATTCAGCCTCATCCTATTAGGTGTAAAAGTTCCCCAGGTCAGAAAAGGGTCACAGATCAGTAGTGGCAGTTGTTTAGTTTGATCAATCTTTTAATGGAAGTTAATGGAATTTTATGTTTTATCTCAAGATGTATAGAGTGTAAGAGGCGTAAGTCACTGTTGAGGCTTACAAGACCTCATTGTGTTTACCATTGAGTCTGCCACACTGCAGCAAGAATTTTAATGCCTTAGGGAGAGTACAGTGCTGATTCACTGTGATGCTGCTTGGAATGAGGAACTACAAATATTAAAAAAAAATGAGAAACGGGACCTCTCGTGAAAGCGTTTTAAAATACGAGGTGATACGATTGAAGTGTTTAGATGACTCGAGGTGTCAAGTTGATAGACGATTCTTGATTCTCGGGGTTCAAGAATGAAAGAGCGTGGGTTCAAGACTGACTGTGGAATATTTGAAGCAGAGAACAGGTAAAATTCCTTTTTACACGGTGAGTTATGAGTCTGTGGAATTCACTTCCAAACTTAGCAGTCAAGACAGAAGCCAGGTCTGTATTAAAGATTACGTTGGTAGATGGAAAAAGGAAAAGGATTTGAAGGGATATGGGAATTTGGAGGATAAATGTAATTTGTTCTGGCTGCCATAGTTTGTTTCTGTGCTATAGTATCTCTGCATTTCTATGTACATTGTTTGTCATTCTAATTACTGATCTATGGTCTTGATTTGCCTGCAGTGAATTTGAGAAATGTCTACACATAGCTCCAGTGACATCAAGCCTCCCTGCATGCCCAGGAACGGACTAGTCAAGATTCCAGCCCAGTCCAATGGATTAGGATCAGCCAGTATCACCAAAGGAACCCCTGCCGCTAAAAACCGACTGTGCCAGTCCTCATCAATTCCAACAGTACTCCCCCCACCTCTACCTAACCACAGTGAACTGGCTTCACTAACCCAGGCAGCACACGGACCCTCCTCATCTCTGTGTGGACTGACTGACACGATTCCACTGGTGGAACCAAACTCTAACAAGACCTTGCAAAGTACATGCCAGCCATCAGGGTCCAAACGAAAACTGTCACTGTCTTCAATGGAAGGACAATTGCCTATATTGGATGAGAAGATCATCAACCGACTCTTCTGGTACTTTTCCTCATGCGAAAGATGTGTTTTGGCGCAGGTCTGTAAAGTATGGAGAAAGGTCTTGTATCAGGTCAAGTTCTGGGAAGGCATCACACCCATTCTCCACGCAAAGGAGTTGTACAATATCCTTCTCAATGGAGAAAAGGAGTTTGTCAACCTGCAAGGATTCGCCATCCGTGGCTTTGATTCTTTCTGCCTGATTGGAGTCTCTGATCTGGACATCTGTGAGTTTATAGACAACTACCCTCTGTCCAAAAAAGGTGTGAGGTCAGTGAGCTTGAAAAGATCGACGATCACTGACGCAGGACTTGAGGTGAGACATCAATATCCTTGTTATTACCGATCTCCAGCACCCTGTGGTAATATCATCCCCCTGCAATCTCAGTAATCCAGACTAACCTTCCAATTTTCTACAGCTTAACCTCCCATTTTGTGGGCCACTTGTAGAGTAAATTGCTGTCCAGAAAAGGGACAATGTTCAAGATCCCAACCCCTGAGTGGCACGGTGGCTCAGTGGTTAGCACTACTGCCTCACAGCACCAGGGACCCAGGTTTGATTCCAGACTCGGGCAACTGTCTGTGTGGAGTTTGCTCATTCTCCCCGTGTCTGTGTGGGTTTCCTTCGGGTGCTCCGGTTTTCTCCCACAACCCAAAGATGTGCCGGTCAGGTGAATTGGCCATGCTAAATTGCCCATAGTATTCAGGGGTGTGTAGGTTAGGTGCGTTTGTGGAGGGTGAAGGTAGGGGCATGGGTCTGGATGAGATATTCTTCAGAGGGTTGGTGTAGACGTTTTGGGCCATAGGGCCTGTTTCCATGCTGTAGGGATTCTACATCCTTGAACGTTAACCAGTTGGTCTTGAGTTGTTTTGCAGTGGCCAGAGAGTGAAAAGAAAGAGACTCACAATAAATAACACACTAAACATTTACTCGTGGCTGACTGAAATGTTTTTCTATTTTATTATAAAATATTTACTTTTAATTATAATTTAAAAAGTTATAATTATTTTAAAATCGATTAGACTAAGCTGCTGTCTACACAGGAGCATTTTGGAAATAATGTTGCTGAGAGAACTGGCACAGACCCAGTATGAAACTAGCACGAGGGATACTGAAACAAGTCTTGCTGCAGTCAAATGTTTAGGGCACATATTCCAACAATACTTTCGTTTTCTCAGTTCTATTTCCAGTGCTTGGGTGGGTGATCTGCAACCAAAAACAGGCCCAGGATATTTTAACTCTGAGACTTCTCGATAATGTGTTTGCCAAGTTTCTCATTGAACTGACTTGACCAGGAATATATCCACTTCCGGCGAGACCGTTCCCACAGATCAGCCAGCGGTCTATTTAAAGTAGGAACGCGTCTCTTCAAGAGGGGTTACTTCCCTTGTGGCTCATTTCATTTCCAAGGTGCTGGAGAAAGATCTTTCTTTGAATTGCGTCACTGACCCAGGCCCTCAGAAGCCTCTGTGGGGACATGTGCCCAAGAAAGAGTTTCCTAGATGGTTGCCAAACACTGTATCCGCAAGGAGAGAATTCAGTGGTCATGAGTTCCAAGACTGTCATTCCCAGGACCTGGAGGAAATAGATCAGTGGCCTACAGGAGGGACAAGAGTGAGTATTACTCTTTATTTATTCCCTACGCTGTCCATATCATTTGACAGCAGTCCTTCACACTTTCCTCCAATCTATGGTAATAATTCTCCACCATTGTTCACCATCCAACAGTTACACCCAGGTGAGATTTCCCAATTTGTTATGGTGCCTGATGGATTCTCCAAATAATTAAATTCCGGGGTGAGGAGGAAATAAACTTCCTCCCCTTCTTTATTCACCACCACCCTGCCACCACCACCATCTCCTCCCCCCCCCCCCCCCCCCCCCCCCCGCCCCCAACCCCGACAAATTGGTTGCAACAAGGTTAATTTACAACCACATCCCTTCCCTCTCCCAAACCCAAATTAATTTTGATGGAGCCAATTTAACCTGACTGTTTTAAAACCAATATGAAGAGTAAATTTATTGATAACTACGTGAGAAGAATTAATAACACAATACAGATTAGAAATGGGAGGTGAGTCCAAAAAGAAATAAGTGTTTAGAATTACGCAACTGTCTCTGAATTGGTCATGAAGAATGGGCAGTTGCATGTTATGGCAGTTGCAATGGCGCTGCACTGATAGCTTTGATGTTAATAATTGATCATTTCAGGATTTTTATTTTGTAGGTTGGTTGAGGTTCTCTTGTCCTGATTCATTTCGACCTTGACAGAATTCCAGCATTCAGGGTGAGAGAGAGTCTCTCTGAATCCAACACCAGGGTGACTAGGGGATAGTTCTTCACAGCATGCTGACACTCAACCACAAACTGGTACATATAAGACCATTTAGTCCCATTAGTGCACTCCAGTAAAACTGAAACTAGCTTTTTAACCTCTGTCCTTGTGTATTCTTCAAAGAGAAAAACACAAAGTGGCATGCTATTGATGAGGGATGGTCATCACCTCTACTATCTTTGTAGTCACAAAAAATCACAGCCCAGTCTATTGCGACTTGACTTTTCCCCCTTTATTGTTGGAACTTCCAATTGCATCTATAGGTGTGACATTTCAAGGGTCTTTCTCTCTCTTTCCAGACGGCCACTTGACTCTCATCTAGAGCCAACCAAGCAATATGCCCTCTCATTACTTAGAGATGCTCACATGTCCCTCTCTTCCTCCATATCGATTGTGAATAACATTTTTTCCTCTCTCACTAACCTACAGTCATGAGCTCCAACCCTGAATCATTCCCAACTTCACAATCTGCAAACGTACAGCTCATTCAGCTGCACTTCATCTTGTTTACCTCTCATTCCTGTGCACATCTGCTCATCTCTGTGTTCTCTTTCTTATTGACCTCTCACTATGCCTCTGACTGTCTCTCTGCAAGAGAAATGAAAAAGCTTTAGGGGAAGGATTAGAATAGGACCAATTGTTTTCATGATCCTGTAGCAGTGACTTATAGATATCTGTGACCCAGACAGAGTGTGTGGCAGGGGCATTTTGATGCCAGAAATTTCACTGAACACTGTCTCTGATAGTGACTTGCCTCTCTTTCATGAAGCCCTGGAAAAGTGCATGCAGCATTGAATCAGTTTCAACACATTAATTTACATTGAGAATACCTTTGTCTTCTGCAACTCTGTAGCTTCCAAATGCCAACGTAACTATTGTCCCTTTTCTCTTTCCTCTAGACAGCCAGTTCCTCGGAGATGGATAATCTTCCTTAGCAGGCACAGTCATGCACCCCATCCCACCCATGCAACAGCACAGAGATTGACATGAGGGAGAGGGCTAGAGTGATCTGTACAGAATGATGCCTTGAGCACTACAGCACAAAGGTTGATCGTAGTGGCAGGACCTGCCTGAGAGAGACCTTGCTGGTGTGTGAGGTGTTCTCTTGGGTTCGGTATTGACTGCTGGCCTTATTCGAACAATTGGAGGAGAATTTTCCATGGGGTTGCTCCTCCAGGCCTGGACATACGAAGGAAAACCCAAGTAGTGGCTCCACAAATAGAGTAGAGTTTTGCAGCTTAGAATAGAATGGCCACCTCCAGGGACAGTGTGCTCACACCCTTACAGCATCATTCCATGTTTGGGTGCTTTGATGTGGACACTCTCAAATGATTGCCTTTGTAGATGCTGGAAGGTTCCACTTTAGAGAGATAAGCATTGAAGTGGCAGATGTCTATCTTGGAGGCGTTGATGAGACACAGGGGTAGGAGCTTTCAAGAGATGTTCATCTTCTGTACTTTGCTTTGCCACAGATAGGTGGCGATGTTGCACCCCATTCCCTTGGGGATAGCAGGTGTGGGACGTACATGTCACTCATTCTCAGGATGTCCGCGTGTTTGACCCTGCACCACACCCTCAGTCAATACCCAGCAGAGGTTAAAGTGATGCCACCTGCAACTGTGTCTTCTTGGGTTCAGGCAGCTAGGAGTCATTGGCCAACTCAATGGCCCCCAGACTGAACAACAGTAACTCTGTACCAGTTGGGATGAAGATAATGGGAGGAGTAGCTGGTAGGAAGCACAGAATAAGGCATTTTTTGATAAAGAAAGGCACTACAGGCTGAGGACTTCAGTGTTTAAAGACGTGAGTTCAATCATCTGAAATGAAATCATGCTGGATGCTGAGGGATGACATTATAGAGGTTTATAAAATCACGAGGGGCATAGATAGGGTGAATAGCAAATGTCCTTTTCCAACAGTAAGAGAATCCAAAACTAGAGAGTATAGGTTTAAGGTGAGAGGGGAAAGATTTAAAAGGGACCTGAGGAGCAACTTTTTCCACACAGAGTGTGGTGTGTGTATGGAATGATCTGCTAGAGGAAATGGTGGAATCCCTACAGTGTGGGAACAAGCCATTCAGGCCATACTGACCCTCTGAAGAGCATCCCACCCAGACCCACCCCATTCCTTCAATCCCACATTGCCCTTGTCTAACCCACTTAGCCTGCACCTAATCCCTGAATACAATGGGCAATTTAGCTTGGCCAATCCACTAAACCTGCACACTTTTGGGAGGAATCCCACAGAGAACATGCAAACTCCACACAAATGTTTGCCTGAGGTTAGGATTGAACCCAGATCCCAGGCATTGTAAGGCAGCAATGAACTACTGTGCTAGAAGAGGTACAATTACAACATTTAAAAGACATTTGGCTGGGTACATGGGAAGGAAAGGTTTAGAGGATAATGGGCCAAATGCCGGCAAGTGGGACTAGTTCAGTTTGGGATACTTAGTCAGTCTAGACGAGTTGGACCAAAGCGACTGCCTCTGTTTAAGAGGAATTGGTGGTCTGCTCAATGCTGCTGCACACTTGAAGATGTAGGTATGTAGGAGGTGAAAACATACAGGGTGTAAAGTTATTTTCAAGGCCATCGATAAAGATGGTACCACAATCCATCAGATTTTGGCCCTGCTGTACTTTTTGATTCTCCAGATGTGTATGAAAGCACCTTTGTCTACAAACCCTTGGGCTAGATATGACCTGCTCCAGGCATCCCTGCTTACTCACTGTCTTCCAATTAACTAAGATACTGCTGTTCTTCATCCAGTTGTTCCTCTATCTAGACCAAAGGAAAAGCAAGAACACCTTAATCAGAGTAAGGCAAAGATATCAAAGCTTAGAAATCCTTTGACAATCTACTAACCAAAAAAAGCACTGCGATGTTTAACCATCCAAATGACTTTAAGTGAGTACCCCTTTAAATTCTCTTTCCAGTCATCAGAAAATAATACCAGAGTCCCAAAAGTATCATGGGGACCTTAATATGAAATCATTGATCAACACACACAAGTTTCTAGCTTCTGAGCATCGGGGTGACATTTGTTTTATATACATTAGATTTGATTCCATACAGTGTGGGAACAGGCCCTTCGGCCCAATAAGTCAGACCGACTCTCTGAAGAGTAACCCACCCAGACCCATTTCCCTCTCACCAATGCACCTAACACTACAGGTAATTTAGCATGGCCAATTTACCTAACCTGCACATCTTTGGATTGTGGGAGGAAACCGGAGCATCCGGAGGAATCTCACGCAGACACGGGGAGAATGTGCAAACTCCACAAAGACATTTGGCTGGTTAGCACAGTTAGTTCATAGACTGGTTTGAGACACAGTGATACCAAGGTGTGGATTCAACCTCAACTCTCACCTGAGATATGGTGAGTCTCAGGTTTAACTCAGTTGTCTGTCTGTCTCTCTGTCTAATGAGGGAGCAGCCTATGGTCCTCTGGTGTTCTGAAGACTTTTCACTTTCAAATCAGGAATAGGATTCTAAGTGAATTTCTGTACTTTCAATGTACACATCTGCCTCAAACTGCTGACAGGGTAGAGTTAAAGTTAACTCTTTGTTCCAAAAATGTCTGCTTGTGTTATTTAAGTCCTTACAAATGGATGAAAATTGAACAAAATTGATCATGCTGCAAAAGTTAGAATTCTCATTGAACAACTATTCAGTTGATTTTCTTTAATTACTAGAGTGGGTATTAATGTAAATAGCGTTTTATATCAACAGTTGTGAAATGAAAACTTTGATAGTAAGTCCTGTTCCAGATCTACAAAATTCAATGCAAACCGCAAACAATTTAAGAAGCACTTCATTAATATATTTTGTGATCATTGAGTTGAAATCATTAATGATTGATAGCTTAGTTATGTGCCATTTCTATTTCTTACTTGAAATTCTTATTTTGCCTTCATTGTTTGTGTAATTACCTTTTACTTTGAATTTGGTGTCATTGCCTGTGAATGTTAATGTCCAGGTGTGTTTGTAAATCAGCTTCTGCTGAATATAACGTTGTCTTATTTGAGGCTAGCAGGCAACTTTCCACCTGTTTGTCTCACACTCTACAATGTCCCAGCTGGAATATTTTCAACTACAAAATTTAAAAGTAGAACAAAGCAGTGAACCACTCCTGATTTTGTTTTACTATATAGGAGTATTCCATGAATCCAACATTCCCACAGGCCTCGATCCTCACATTCAAGAACCTTTTGAACATCTACATCAATATTCCCAAAACTTTTCCAATTGTTATCCTATGTCAATATTTGAATTTTTTTACAATCCTCAGTGAGAATGTGAAGGACAGGACTGTGGCTGTTATAATAATGTTAAAGTTCCATAGTGAATTAACATTTCAGCCCATAACCCCACTTGGGGTCCTAACTCTCATTTTGGCAAGTCCTGCTCAATATCCTTCAGGAATTCTGAAGTCTGGCATTTATACGTCCTTCAGATCTTCAGGTTGCTATATGCTTCATACCATACATCAGAAACTGAATATTCCAACAGGGATGGTACAAATCCAATATTTGCTGGATCCAATGGCACAAGTCTAAACTTCCTCAAGCCCCTGCATCATTAATGCACTATCTCATCAGGTCCAACATTACAAATCCAATATCCTCTGAATACAGTCACAAAACCAATACTCTTTTATATCCTACCTTGCATCGGAAGATTTCCTCTGTGCACCATGGGTCAGGATATCTTAGACCTGTTTATATTTTTTAAAAAGTCTATAATGTTGTCACTTGACAGGTACATAAGAATTTGCTCCCCCTCCAGTACTTTGAAGTAAAATTGGATAAATGATGCTGTAACAGCAAGAAACATAACTGGAAAAGGAATTCCCTACTGTGTATCTATAGTATTATTAACAGTGACAACCAGCTGCTGATCAATTGAAAGTTGCCATTCAATTCTGGAGCTGAAGGTAGTGAATATAAAACCATTTACACTGATGCCTAAGCTGAAACACCTCAGAGATGATTTAAAACTGAAAATGCTGCCACAGTGCAAAGAGAAATCATTGGGCAACATTTCACTGAAGACCCATCATTCTGTATCTAAAATGTTAGGCTTTCTTCAATTTCTCAAATGTTGATGGCCCAGTCCTAAATCCATGTAGTTTTCTGTTATTGGTTCAGATTTGTATTTTCAACAATTAATTTTTAAAAGAGAACACTAATCAGAGAGGTTTCCATTAACCTATACTCCGTGGATCATCTGACAGATCTACATTGCAGTAATTATAGTCTTTCAGGTTTAAACTATTATCACTTCATCACCTTAGACTAGCGTTGCAAAATGGGTTCCATTTTTACTGGGACTATGATAGATATTCCATTGGACAATGTATTGTTGTCAGTGAGGACTGGTTTATTTTTGCTCAGTCTTGTAGTTCAAATCATTTCAGTAAACTGCTCAAATGTTGGATTTGATTGAGTGACTTTAAATGAATAAATACATATATACATAAAGATCACAGTATAACAATGTAAAGATAAATCATTTATTTGGAAAGGTCAACAGCTGTGCACAAAATGGGAAAAAAACTTTTAATTATTAAAAAACATCACGAAATAATTGTGAAATCCTTCAAGAAGGACCTTCAAATAGTAATTGGTTTTATGCGTGCTGCACATTCTGTGTGTAGCTGCATCATGTTCAGTCCTGAACACTGTATGCATGTCCCCATCTTTATGTACAGATAGTTATGAATGCATCTCTCCCCATGAATAGTGTATCTCTCCCCAGGTACAGTGTGTCTCTCCCTAGGTACAATGTATCTCTTACTGTTTACAGTGTATCTCTCCCCAAGGTATAGTGTATCTCTCACCATGTACAATGTATCTCTCCCAGGTACAATGTATCTCTCCCCATGTACAGTGCATATCCCCCTAGGTACAGTGTATTTCTTTCCAGGTACAGTATGTCTCTCCCAAGTACAGTGTATCTCTCTCCATGTACAGTTTCTCTCCCCATGTACATTGTATCTTTCCCCATATTCAGTGTATCTCTCACCATGTACAGTATCTCTCTCCCCAGATGCAGTGTATCTCTCCCCAGGTACACTTGCCTAATTAAACTCCATCTGCCAAGTTTTGTCCACTCACTCAGCCCAACAAACCACCTTGTAGAGTCCTAATGTTCTCAGCAAAAATATTTTTGCATTTTTTTTTCAAATTTGGATACATTGCATCTTGCCCCCTCCAGCAAGAATTAAAGAAGATAATAACTAATTGAGGCTCTTGAACTGATTCTTGTAGTAGTCCACTGGTTATATCTTTCCAACTTGAAACAGACCCATTAATCCCAATTTCTTGTCTTCTGTGTGTTAACCAATTCTCCACCTATGTAGGATGTTAACCTCAATACTGTGACATCAGATCTAATCTTTTATGTGACACCTTATTGAATAATTTCTGGAAATCCAAATGTACTAAATTTACCAGTTCCCCTTTATCAAATCTGCTTGCTATATTCTCAAAGAACTTTAGCAAATTTGTCGAACATAATGCTCCTTTTACAAAACCATGTCATTTCTGATTGCATTAAACTTTTCCAAATGTCCTATTATTTCTTCTTTAATTATGGACTCCAACATTTTTCCAATGATAGATGCTAGGTTATAATTTCTTGTTTTCTGCCTTCCTCCCTTCTTGGACAGGGGCATAACATTAATGGGTTTCCAATCCAGTGGAACTCCCCCTGAATCCAGTGAGTTCTGGAATATTTCGACCATCCACTATCTCTGAATACACTTCCTGTAAAACAATTGGATCCAGGTTATCAGGACCTTGTGACTTAGATTAGCTTACCTACAGTGTGGAAACAGGCCCTTTGGCCCAACCAGTGCACACTCACCCTACGAAGATTAATCCACTCAAACCCATTTCCCTCTGACTAATGCACCCAACACTATGGGCAATTTAGCATGGCCAATTCACCTGACCTGCACATCTTTGGACTGTGGGAGGAAACCCATATATACACAGGAAGAATATGCAAATTTCACACAGACAGTCACCCAAGGCTGGAATCAAACCTGGGACCTGGTGCTGTGAGGCAGCCGTGCTAACCACTGAGCCACCATGCCACCCAGTGGCTCAGTGTCTGTGACTTGTCCGCCTTCTGTCCTATTGGTTGGTTAAATACTTTGTCCCTTGTAATAGAATCTTTCCTCCCATTAACACTTTGTTTATCTGTTATCTTTGGGGAGGTGTTGATAGTATCCTCCAGCGTGAAGCCAATCTAAAGCATTGATTTAAATTACCTGCCATTTCCCTGGTCCCCATTATTGATTCTTCATTTGCATCCTCAAAGGTTCCTGCACTCACATTGGCTCCTCTTTTTCTTTGTATATATCTGTAGAAGCTCTTACTGTTTATTTTTATTTTTCTTGCCAGTTTACTTTCAGCATCAATTTATCCCTTTATTAGCTTTTTAATTATCCACTACTAGTTCATAAAATAAAAAAATCCATTCCTCTGGCCTATCAAAAGTGTTTGCCATTTTATATATTTTTTTGTTTAGATACTTCCCTTAACTATCTTTAATAACCACAGATGGTTCACCCTTCTCATCAGTCCTTCTTTTTGGCAATATTTATTCTTTTGCTTAGCAACATGAAATGCCTTGATTGCTACTCTTTATCATTGACCTTCCCTTAAGCTATTTTCCTAGCCCACTTTAAACAATTCTTTCTTCATGCCTCTATAATGGCCAATTTAGGACACTGATTTGAGACCCACGTTGCTCATCCTCAAGCTGAATTTGAAAGGCTGCCATATTGTGATTGCTACTTCTTAAAGGATCCTTAACCATATAGCAACTTATTAGTCCTACCTCATTACACATTACTATGCTTAAAATAACCTGTTCCTGGGTAAGTTCTGTAATGTATTGCTCTAAGAAGCAATCCCTGATGCATTCTACAAATTCATTTTCCATTTTACCAGTCTGGTTTGTTCAGTCAATATGCAGGTTAAATCACCCATGACAATTTTAGGGTCCTTCTTAAATGTTTCTCTTATTTACAGATTTATACTTTGTCCTAAAGAGAGACAATTCTTCAGGAGCCTATGGTGAACTCTCAGCCATGACTTATTTTCCTTCATATTCTTATTTCCACCCAAACTGATTCCACGTCACAATCTATTTTCACTGACATCACTACTAAACACGACATTGATATAATCTTTTATTAACAAAGCCCCACCACCATAGAGGAGATAATGGTCTAATGGTATTATTGCTGGACTGTTAATGCAGAGATCCAGGTAATGTTCTGGGGACCTGCGCTTGAATCCCACAGGTGGTGGAATTTGCATTCAATAAATGTCTGGAATTAAGAGTTGAATGATGACCACAAATCCATTGCTGATTGTTAGGAAAAACCCAACCCTTTAGGGAAGGAAAGTGCTGTCCTTACCTGGCTTACATTTGACTCCAGACCCACAGTAATATGTTTGATTCTTAACTACCCTCTGGGCAATTGAGGATGGGCAATAAAAACTAAAAGAACTGCAGATGCTGTAAATCAGAAGCAAAAACAGAAGGAAAAGCACAGTAGGTCTGACAGCATCTGTAGAGAGAAATCAGAGGTATCGTTTCGGGTCCAGTGGCCCTTCCTCAGAACTGGGATGGGCAATAATTGCTGGTCTCACTAGTGATGTCCTGTGAATGAATAAAAAAGATCTCCCTTTCCTTTTTGCCTATTCTTTGAGAATATCAAACACCTTTGAATATTGTGTCCCCAGAGTTGGTCACTGTGTAACACCCTGTCTGTAATAGCTATCAAGTCATATTCATTTATTTCTATTTGTGCCATCAACTGATCTATCTTATTATAAATTCTGCATGCAGTCAGATAAAGAATTTTGACTTTTTACCATTATCACTTATTTGGGTTTGAATTTCTGCTGCATTGTTTTGCTTATTTGTCTACCCCTTCCTGTTAAACTTTGGTTGTCATTCACCTCTTCATGACCCCACACCTCTGTTCTCTTGTTCCTGTTGATTTTTTCAACTTCTCTTCAATTGAACTCTTCCTCCAAAGCAATGGTCTGCTTGGGTTAGGAATATATGAAGCTTTCCACAAAGATTTATTCTATGACTATGGAAAGAGACCCAGTGATGATAATTTTATTTTATGCCTTTGCATAATCCATGATGCAAAAAATCTTGCACCAATATCCACAGCAGACCTAACAATAATTCTGAGTTACCTTGTTTTCTCTCTTATATTTTGGACATTTGATTTTTCGTGTACCGTGAACTTTGACTTTTCACCCAGGGTAATAAGTTACTGGAAGTGTCTGAACAAGCTCAGACAGCTACTGAGATAACAGCTGACCAATTTGACATCAACACTAATTATGTTCTAAAAACCTAAAGAACTGCGGATGCTGTAAATCAGAAGCAAAACCAGAGATTGCTGGAAACACTCAGCAGATCTGGCAGCACCTGTGGAGACAAATCAGAGTTAACGTTTCGGATCCAGTGATCCATCCTCAGAACTGATGGTAGCTAGAAAAATGTCAGTTTATATGCAGACGATAGGGTGTGGGAAGGGGTAAGGGGTAAACCTTTAGTGGGACTAGAGCCCAAAGAGAGGGAATAACAGTTGGACAGACAAACAAAAGGATAACAATCCAGGTGGGAGGGTGAATAGCTGTTAATGGGGACTGTTAGTGACTTACAATGGGTTGTGTGTAATAGCAGACTGTGTGATATCAAGACTGGTTCTGTATTTGTTTCTGCTTTTGAACCAGTTTCATTCTTACTGACCTCCCTAGCTGTGTGATTGTCACCAGTTTACAAATTTATCCATAAGGGCTTTGATTGGTCAGGGGTATGAGATTGATTTTGATATTTAAACTCACCCTTCTGGGTTTCTGATTCATGCTGGTTTGTCATCTTATACATATGGGTATGTACCACCACCAACAAGATTATTTACAGGAGCGATTACTAAGGAGAACTTGATACGAGGCCAGATAGTAGGAATGGTGACCTAAAGGTTGAAGTAAAACTTTAGGAGAGTCTTATAGGAGGAGTGAGTGGCCAAGGAACAAAGAGATTTAGATTTCCGCAGTGTGGAAACAAGCCCTTGGGCCCAACAAGTCGACACTGACCCTCTGAAGAGCAACCCATCCAGACCCATTTCCCTCTGACTAATGCCCCTAACACCAGAGGTAATTTAGCATGGCCAATCCACCTAACCTGCACATCTTTGGACTGTGGAAGAAAACCAGAGCACCCAAAGGAAACCCACACAGACATGGGGAGAATGTACAAACTCCACAGACAGTTGCCTGAGGCTGGACTTGAACCCGGGTCCTTGGCGCTGTGAGGTAGCAGTGCTAACCACCCAGTACTTGGATGGTTGAAAGGGGGTGCAGTAGGCTTTAAAAGACTTCATGGTGCATTGGTAGTGTTCCTACCTCTGGGCTAGCAGGGCCAGGCTCAAATCTCTTTGGGTGTGATTGCTGCAAAGATGGGTCATAACAGGTTGATTTAAAGGAACAGGATGATTGATAAAAAGACATTTGGTATAAGATCAGACAGAGTTGTGTTTTGGTGACCTCAGGTTTTCAGAGGGTAAGAGTGGGAGATTTGTCAGGTAGTCTTACAATAGTCAACTCTGAATGTAACAAATTAGGGATGAGAGCTTCAGTAGCAGAAGAGCTGAGGAAACCAGCAGTGCAATGGAAGGGCAATAGGCAATCTTAACGATGGGTAGGTGTGTGTTGGAAGCACATCTTGGGGTCAAATACCCTGTAACACACAACATGTAAAAGAACACGTTAAAGCTAATACAATTAAACTGTCTGCATGGACACATTCTCCCCGTGTCTGCGTGGGTTTCCTCCCGGTGCTCCGGTTTCCTCCCACAATCCAAAGCTGTGCAGGCTACTGAATTGGTCATGCTAAATTGCACATAGTGTCCAGGGATGTGTAGGTTAAGTGCATTAGTCAGGGGTAAGTATAGGATAGGGGAATGGGTCTGGGTGGGTTACTCTTCGGAGGGTCGTTGTAGACTTGTTGGGCCAAAGGGCCTACTTCCACACTGTAAGGATTCCAGGATCTAGGATATAAACTAGGACTTAGCTTCTGGGTTAGATGTGTTCAGGCATTTTCCCACTAATATGGCTGTAGGCATCATCCTGTGCTCACTGACATATACTGGTGCCCAATTAAACCATACCTAGATTTTAAATTTCCTATCCATGTTCTCAAGTCATTCCATAGCCATAACCTTTCCTATTTCATCCTCCATCCCCACAATCCTCTGAGATATCTATACTTCTCTAGTTCCAGCCTCTTGAGCATCCCTAATTTTAGTTGTTCCACTGTTGCTGACCCATGATTCTTGAATTCCCTCCCTGCATCTCTCCACTTCTCCACCTCTCTCTCCCTCTTTAAGGCGTGCCTTAAAAACCAATCTGATTGACCACTTTCATGTGGTTGTGTCATTGTTGGTTCATGATGGCTCTGTGAAGTGGCTTGATAAGTTTTATTATATTGTGGAGGTGCTGGTGTTGGACTTGGGTGGACAAAGTTAAAAATCACACAACACCAGGTTATAGTCCATTTGGAAGCACTAGCTTTCAGAACGTCTTATCAAGTGGTTGTGGAGGTTAAGATCATGCTCACAGAATTTATAGCCAAAGGAGTCCAATGTCATGGAGATGTGATGCAATAAACAATCTTAGATTAAAATGATGTAGCAGTGTTCCGAAAGCTAGTACTTCCAAATGGACTATAACCTGGTGTTGTGTGATTTTTAAGTTTTATTATGTTAAAGGTGCTATGCAATTACAAATGAGCATACATATGAGAAATAATCGATGAGTTCTAAACTGCTTTAAAGAGGAAATTGCCCTGTGTTCTTTAATTACTGAGACTAGAAACTACAGTCGGAGTTAATCTTCCCTTCCCCCCAATATTACCATAAAACCCTAAGAAAGGATTTTGAACCATCTAATTATAAAGAAGACCTTCTATGTCAAAAGGAAAGTGCATCCAGTAAAATCAAGTCTAAATGGCTAATTGGGTTTGTGCAAAGCCAAGTCAGTCAGTTTTTAATAAAATTAAATTAAAAATGCAATACTAGAAATTTGAAACAAAATCTGAAAGTACTGGAGAAACTCAGCAGGTCTGACACCACCTGTGGAGAGAAAGTTAACGTTACCGGTTCAGTGACTTTTCTTTAGAAATAAAATTACTCTTGTAGAGTAAAAGTGAGTCTCAGAGGAATAGGGAAAGGCTTTGAGCCTTTAATTGAGAATCTTTCTATTAGCTATGCTGGGAGTCAGAAGGTGATGACAAACTGGGGCAGTCAAAAAGAGTCCTTAGAGATGGATCAGGTGACCTTCCAGAGTAGGACAGTGATTTCAAATAGCTCATTTGCAACAGCTGTCCTCCTGGCAGCCGAAGCATAGGTATTATTATTGGAATATACTGATACAAGTATCACTTTGATTCTGATATAATCCAGGAAAGAATAGGTGATCTGAAAAGACACTCAAACAAGAGCTGTGCTCAATGTGCCTTTGACTTTAACAATTCATTAGGACTTATTGTGACTGCAGGGAGGCTGATGTTGTGCCAAGGTGAAAAGGGCAGTCAATCATAGCCAAGATTTGAGGGCAATTCGTTTGACTTCTGTTGTAGGAATGTTGCTGAAAGTATCATTGGAAGTAGACTGTATGATTCATGATCAGCAAAGGGATTATTAGAGACTTTCAACATGGTATGGTATAAAAAATAGATAATATTTACCAAATCTGGATGAACTGTCTGAGGAGTTATTAGGTTGGTAGGTGACATCAATGTAGTTCATATTGCATTCCTGGATTTTCAAAACCTTTTGAAAGGTGCCAATTTTCAAATAGGCTATTTTTCACAATGAGTTTTATGGAATTGGGAATTCCTTTGGGCTGGTCAATAAATTGATACAGTCTTAGAGGCGAAAGGTTGTCAATACTGGTAATGCTTCCAAATGGAGACCAATTATTCGTGGGATTCATTGGGAGTATTGCGCTTCACAATCTGTATTTATGACCCAGTTAACAATGTTGGAAAACTTGTCTGTGGAATTTGCAGATGGTGCAAATCATTGAGTAAGTATTACAAATTTGAATGAGAAGGAATGATTAAAGCAGACCTAGGTGTGACAGGGAATGTGTCCACCTCTGGAAAATGTCCTAAACTCTTTGCAATGCTTGGATGAAGGGATAAAGAGCTGTGTGTTCAGATTTGCAGATGACATTAGGTTAGGGGGCACTGTATATCGTACAGATGGAAGTAGGAAGTTGCGAATAGGTAGATGGATTGAGCCCAAAAATAACAAGAAGAAAACGAAGATGGAAAGTGGGGAATTCCACAGACAAGAAACCTCAGCATATGAGACTCCCAGAGGTCTGCTGAATTTAATGGCCGGGTAGATTCACATTTTTGATGGTTTCCCAGCAGCAGCCAGCCAGACTGAGAGAATGGGTGGCCATCACATGGATAGGCAGCCGTATGGTTCACCAAAGGATGAGTCGGACAGTGAGAGGAAGGGCACACGTAGGGGAAATTAGACATTGTAGATTTGGATGTAAGCAAAGTGAGGGGGAGGCCAGTCAGATATTGCAGATTTGATGGCTCAGAAGGTCAGGTACTGGGGCAGAGGGGGTGGGCAGTGTTCACAAATCTAGCACGTATCACGGGACCATTTACAGGTTAGTTCGGGGTGCTGGGATCACACCGTGCTCATCTTGACCATGCTGGAAAGACACTTGCTTGATGGATTCAGCTCCTTTTGCCTTCTTTATCTTCTGGTTTATGATGTCCAGAAACTCTTCCACACAAAATAAAGCACTGGTTACATTTGAGGCAAGAAGCCTTATTTAAAGATATCCGCCCCCCACCCCCTGCCCACCCCCTCCAGCTGGATATCCATTGTACCATCCCGTGATCCCCATCCCCCACATAACCTATGTCTGTTAAAGTGGGAAGTGGTGTCTTATAGACAGGTTAGAATCTAGTTTGCTTGTTTTAACTCTCATTAACTCACACTTTTAACTTTCCATTCCCATCCAGTCTTGAGTATTCGAATTCCTCATTGGGTGGACAATGAATTTCACTACAAGCTTCTGCTTTTGAACTTTCTCTTCCCATCTGTCGCTTCTAACAGGTTAGACCATACCATCCTCATCCAACATTTCTCCATTGTCTTTCAGCCATGTGGCACTGCACTACTCCCAAATGTTACTTCCAAAGTGAGGCCAGGATCTATCCTTGGTCCCCTACTGTTTCTCATCTGCAAACTATTTCACAGCAACATCAGAAGAAAATACTGTGCTGGTTTCCACACATACGCTAATGACATCCAGTTCTATGTCACAAACACCCATCTCAACACATCTTACTAATTTATCAGATTGTTTATCCAACATCTAGTACAGGGTGGGCAGAAATATTTTTTAGGCAAAAGTGGGTACTGCAGATGCTAGAGATTAGAGTCAAGATTAGAGTAGTGCTGGAAAAGCACAGCAGGTCAGGCAGCATCCAAGGAGCAGGAAAATCAATGTTTTGGGCATAAGCCCTTCATCAGAAAAAGTACTTTCTCCAATTTAATGACTGAAGCCATTGTTTTCGGTCCTTGCTGCAATCTCGGCTCCCTAGATACCCATTCCGTCCTTTTCCCTGGTGTTAGCTGGTCTGTTCCTAACTCCTTTTTGTAATGTCTGATCCCATGATGATCTTCTGGCTTCATATTCTTACCATCACTAGGACTGTCCATTTCCACCTTTGGAACATCACCTGACTTCACCTGTCCCAGCTTATCTGCTACTGGGATTCTCATGCATTCCTCCACCACCTCCAGACTGGACTATTCCCATGCATTCCCACATTCTGTAACTTGAGGTCCTCCAAAACCCTTACTGCTCACTGATGTACATTGGCTTAGGATTAAGCAATGTCCTGGTTTTAAAATTCCCATCTTCCAAAATTCAAATTATTCCATGTCCTTGACCCTCATTAATTTTGTAATTTCCTCAAGTTGTGCAACCCTATGAGATATCTGCACACCTGTAATTTTGCCTCTCGTATATTCCCACTTTTAACCTGCTCAGCCATTGGTGACTGTCACTTCAGTAACTTAGGCTCTGAGCGCTGGAATTTGGAGGGAGTAGATTGGGAAAGGTATTCCCACTCATAAAATAAAAGGAGCAAGAAGGAGGAGATTTAAACTGATGTGGAAATGAAGCAATGTGATGTGAGAAAAAATCTTTTTCACACAGGGAGAAGTTAGAGCATGAGTTATGGTTAGTTCAGTTGGCTGGATGATTGGTTTGTGATACAGGTGATGCCAACAGTGTGGTCCAATCCCTGCACTAGCTGAGGTTACTGTGAAAGTCATGCCTTTTCAACTTCACAGCTTGCTTGAGATGTGGTGACCCTTAGGTTAAACCACCACCCAATGTCTCTCTCGGAGGAGACAGCAGTCTTAATCTACTCTGCTGACTTTACTGTTAGTTATGGTTTGGAATGTACTGCCTGGAAATATGATGGAGGCAGGTTCAATTGAGACTTTGAAGAAGGCAATGGAGGTTATTTGGATCAAAATGGTGTGCAGGGATATGGGGAAAAGACAGTAGATTGGCACTTGGTAATAGAATCAGCACAGGCACGATGGGCTGAATAGCCTCCTTGTGGACTGTAAAAATTCTCTGATTCTGAGAATTTAATTTGTGCTTCTCCCTTTTCACCAGCTGTGGTCTGTTGTGTGAAAGATAGAGAGCACATTTAGACTCCAACTGAAAATAGTAATGTTGCCGTCAGCCTGGAAGCATTCAATTCTGGTCGCCATATTATGGGAAGGACATGGAGGCTTTGGAGAGGATGCAGAAGAGGTTTACCAGGATGCTGCCTGGATTAGAGGATATGAGCTGTAAGGAAAGGCTAAAAGAACTTAGGGTTGTTTCCCTGGAATGGCAGAGGCTGAGGGTTACTTGATAGAAGTCTGTAACATTATGAGATGCATCGATATGGTTGACAGTCAGAATCTTTTTCCCCAGTGTAAAAATGTCTAAAACTAGGATACATGCATTTAAGGTGAGAGAGGAAAGTTCAAAGGAGATGTGAGAGGCAAGTTATTTAAATAGAGAGTGGTAGGAGTCTGGAACACGGTGCCGGGGTAGTGGTGGAGGCAGATACAACAGTGGCATTTAGATAAGCTTTTGGCTTTTGGATAAGCACATGAATATGCAAGGAATGGAAGGATATGGATCAAGGGCAGGAGAAGGGATTAGTTTAATTTGGCGATATGTTTGACACAACCGTGTGGGCCGAAGGACCCATTCCTGTGCAGTACAGTTCTATGTTCTATATTGTTCATTCCAAAATGTCTAACCCACATGGTCCCAATTGGCAGTAATATTACTAAGACCATCAATGACTCGTCCAAACTGTGACTTCAACAAGATGAAAATCTCACAGAATTCTAGAAATGTGCTACGTCAGTGCTGTACAGGATACAAGTGACATACAACCTATGAGTCCCTCCAGTCTCATGTAACTCCGATGTTTTCTTCACACACTTGTGGGACATAGCTTCTCAAATCAGCAGTTTTCCTCAGTCTGACCCCTGCCTCGTTTACCTTTTCATTATCTATTTCGAGAATTTCTGACAGATTTGTGGACATGTCTGCCCAGCACCCATAATGCTGACCATGACTGTACATTCTGTCAGCCACTGCAGTCTCACAGCTGCAATGTTTAAGAGTTTTGGGCTACTTAACTACTTGAAAGGCACTATGTAAATGCAAGCTGTTGCATGTTGTAAATTTTCAGCCATCTGTACTGATGGTTACAAGTTTGACCCTTCCGTGCAGAGATTCATTTGCAACAGCTTCAGTTGTCTTTCCTCCATGGTTTGGAGTCTACAGATGTTGCACAGCTAGTCTGAACAGATGCAGCGTATGCGACCTTTTACTGCTCAGTCATGGGTTATTTGCAGCTTCCTACTCCGCAGCTAACTTGCTTGTAGCCAATCAGATGGTTGCCTTTCAGGATTTGAAGCTTGAGTGCTTTGCTGAGACTGCATGGTCTGGGCCTAGCTATATTTTTGCACAGAGGCCATGGAAAGTGATTCCAGATGGGTTGATAATGTAAAGGCCAGTCTTACTCTAGATGCTCCAAAACCATAAGGAACTAATTTTCTCTCACGCATGTTCTCAAAGACCAGCTGAGATCTTACCTTCATAATATATTCTTGTTGAAACCAAGCATGTTCCCTGAGTTATATAGAGACAAAAAAACTGCAGATCCTGGAATCCAAGGTAGACAAGCAGGAGGCTGGAAGAACACAACAAGCCAGGCACCATCAGGAAGTGGAGAAGTCAACTTTTCGGGTGTAACCTGCGATAGGGTCCTGAAGAAGGGTTACACCCGAAATGTTGACTTCTGTACCTTCTGATGCTGCCTGGCTAGCTGTGTTCTTCCAGCCTCCTGCTTGTCTATCCTGTGCAATATATGTATATCCAGATGATCACTGTTGGCATCTTCTGGTACTTGCCATCTCTACTAGTAGGTGGCACTGGCTAAGGGTTGCTTTGTTGCCACAAATTCTCCTTTGTCTTTGCTTCCTTTTGGGTCTGTGGTAGTGATGAATGGTAGAGGGTATGCTGACATTGATATCTACTGAAGAGGCACTGATCTTAGATATCAGGGTGGCTTATTCCATCATGGCAATAAATACAACTACATTTGGCCAGGCAAAATAACTTTGATTTGATTGATTTGATTTATTATTGTCATATGTAACTAGGTACAGTGAAGAGGTTTCTTTTGTGTGCAGAACAGGCAGATTATGCCATACAAAACGCATTAAGGTAATAGAACAGAGTGAGGAATACAATGTTACAGCTGCAGGGAAGATGAACAGAGAGTGAGATCAACATTAAATTTAAAAGTTGAGAGGTCCATTCAGAGGTCTAATAACAGTAGGGAAGAAGCTGTTCTTGAATCTGTGGGTATGTGTATTTAAGCTTTTGTATCTTCTGCCCAATGGAAAAGGTTGGAAAAGATTATAACTGGAGTGGGAGAGTCTTTGATGGTGTTGGCTGCCTCCCCGAGGCAGCGGGAAGTGTAGATGGAGCCAATGGATGCAAGGTAGGTTTGTGTGATGGACTGGACTATGTTCACAACTCTCTGTAGTTTCCTATGGTCCTGGACAGAGCAGTTGCCGTACCAAGCTATGATGCACTCAGATAGAATGCTTTCTATGGTGCATCTATAAAAAGTGGTAAGAGTCTTTATGGACATACTGAATTGCCTTAGCTTCCTGAGGAAGTAGAAACATTGTTGTGCTGTCATGGATGCGAGGGAGCTGGTACAGTTACATCTCCTCCCCCTGAAAGCTAAAGTTGAACTGCTTGTCTCCACCACAGACTGTGTATGACGGCAGTGGAAATGGATGGGTAATGTAGAAGGAACATTAACCTCTTCAGAACCATTACTTTATACAACACATATCCTTGAAAACCTTTGAAATGACCTTCATTTGAGATCTTAAGTATTAAATATTGGATTCAAATCTTAGAAACCATTCTCAATGTTACTTCATTTCCTTCGCTTTACATAGTCCACTTGAATGCCCTACTACTGATGACCACACCTCCAGATTCCAAAGATCTAGGCTCAGGAATTTCCCTCTTCAACCTATCCATTGCTCCAACCTCTCACTCCTTAACAACTATCATTTTGAGTAAGTGTTCGTCTACCTGATCTGATAACCCTGTACATCATTTGGTGTCAAGCATTCTCTCCTGTGTCGCATCTTGGGATGACATCTTGAGGGAACTGGGTAGGTAGCTATCTAAAGGATGTGTTCAGTCATGGGTGAGGGTGAAACAAGGGAATATAGCTTGAAAATAATAGAGATTCCTTTTAAGACAGAGATGTGGAGATTTGTTTTCTCTCAAAGGGCCATTAAAGTGAGGAATTCTCTTCCTCAGCTGATACTGGAGGCCAAGACTTCAAATTTATTCAAGGCTGAATTGATTGATTGTGATGGACAATGGCACTAAGGGTTACGGGTGCAAAAGGAAAATAAAATTGAAAACATAAGCAGATTAGACATGATCTCGTTGCATGGTGGAGGAGGCCTGATGGACCAAATGGCCTATGGCTCCTCCTAAGCCCTGTGTTCTTATGTATAGTTATATTTAAAGTAATATATGAATGCACTATATTATTGTATATTAATATATAAATGTTTATTCACAAGTACCGGTATAATGAATATAACTGCACTGTGGATATTGGCTTGAAGATTATAGGCATAAGATGAATCAATCAGTGTAAAAGTCAAGGCTAAAGTATTCACTTTCATCCTCAGTCTCATCACAGGCTCCTCCTGTGGTCCTCAGCATCACAGATGCCACGTTGATTCACTCCATGTGATATCAAGAAATGGCTGGACACTGCAAAGGCGATGAGCCCTGACAATATCCCAGCCATTGATTTAAGCTCCAGAACTTGCCATACTGCCATACAGTTCTAATATAGCTACAACACTAGTATCTACCCAACAACGTGCAAAATTGTCAATGTATGCCCTGTGTCCAAAAAGCAGGACCACTCCAACCCGGCCAATTACTGCCCTTTTCATCTACTGTCAAACATTAGTGAAAGGTTGGAAGGCAGTGCTATCGAGCAAAGTAATAACTTGCTCACAAACACTCAGTCTGGCATTCTGCCAGGTCCACTTAGCTCTTGATCTTATTACAGCCCTGGTGAAAACATGAACAAAACAGCTGAACTCCAGAGTCAGGTGAGAGTGACCACCCTTGAATTTGATTGAATGCGGCATCAAGAGCCCTGGGAAAGCTGGAGTTGGGGGAATCAGGGGGAGAACTCTTCATTGGTTGGAGTCATTCCTGGCACAAAAGAAGGTGGTTGTGGTTGTTGGAGGTCAATCATCTCAGCCTCAGGACATCTCTGCAGGAGTTCCTCAGGGTAGTGTCCTCAATACAACCATCTTCAGCTGCTTCATCAATGACCTTCCCTCCACTGTAAGGTCAGAAATGGGAATGTTCTCTGTTGATTGCCGAATGTTGAGCACCATTCGCGACACTTCAAATATGGAAGAAGTCAGTGTCCCCATGCAGTAAGACCTGGCCAATATCCACGTTCGGGCTGATAAGTAGAAAATAACATGCATGCCAAGCAAGACAATCTAACCATCACCCCCTGATATTCAGTGACATTTCCATCACTGAATCCCCCAGTAGCAACATTCTACAGGGGTGGAGATTGCCTAGTGGCATTATTGCTCGACTGTTAACCCAGAGACCCAGATAATGTTCTGAGGACCCAGGCTTGAATCCCGCCACAGCAGATGGTAGACTTTGTATCCAATCAAAATCTGGAATTAAGCGTCTAATGATGACCATGAATCCATTGGTCATTGTCAGAAAAACCCATCTGGTTCACTAATACCCTTTAGGAAAGGAAACTGCCATCCTTACCTGGTCTGGTCTACATATGACTCCGTAATGTGGTGAACTCTTAACTACTCTCTGGGCAATTAGGGATGGGGAATAAATGCTTCCTGTACCAGCGACGCCCTCATCCTGTGAATGAATAAGTTTTTAAAATCCTGATTTAGAATTGTGTCACTGTTACTTCACTGTTGCTGGGTCAAAATCTTGGAATTTCCTCTCTATCAGCATCATCAGTGTCCCTACTCTAGATAAATGGTTCGATAAGACAGTTCCCTACCACCTTCTGCAGGCCAATTAGGGCTGGGCAATAAGTGCAGCCCCTGCCAATAGCACCCATATCCCATGAACACATTTTTAAAAAATCTATTAAACAGATGAGTTCGCACATGAAATAAATGCAACTTTATCATTATGATTTGACCTGTGACAATTATTTGAAATATTTACATAATGTTTGCTTCTTTTATTTTCTTTCACTATGTTGGGTTCCCATTCTTCCCCCAAAGTTCCATGTTTACTGTAATCTATGAATTACCAAACTCATTTTTCTTAATATTTTATGGGCAGAGGTGATTTTGGGTTGTAAGTTGCTTGCTGAGCCAGCAGGTTTGTTCGTAGACATTCATCACAATGCTAGGTAACATCATCAGTGAGTCTCCAGTGAAGCGCTGGCGTTCTGTCCCACTTTCTATTTGTGTGTCTTGGTCTGTTGTGGTGGGTGATATCATTTCCAGTTCTTTTTCTCAGAGTTTGGTAAATGGGGTCTAAATCGATGTGTTTATTGATGGAGTTCTGGTTTGAATGCCAGGGCTCTAGGAATTCCTGTGCGTGTCCTAGGATCGATGTGTTGTCTGAGTCAAAGTGGTGTTCTTCGTCTGTATGCAAGGATACTAGTCATAATGAGGTCATGTCTTTTGGTGGCTAGTTGGTGCTCGTGTATCCTGGTGACTAGTTTTCTGCCTGTCAGTCCAAAGTAATGCTTGTTACAGTCCTTGCATGGTATTTTGTATATGACATTCGTTTTGCTGGTTGTTGGTATAGGGTCCTTTAGGTTCATAAGTGGTTGTTTCAGTGTGTTGGTAGCCATCATGGTGGCCCACACACCTACTAACACACCGAAACAGCTACTGATGAACCAAAAGGACCCCCCTGTACCAACAACCCACAAATTGAATGTCATATACAAAATACCGTGCAAGGACTGCAACAAACAGGACAGACAGGCAGAGAACTAGCCACAAAACGACATGACCCACTATCACTAGTATCCTTACATACAAGTGAAGAAGGACACCACTTCAACTGGGACAACACATCGATCCCAGGACAGGCAAAACAGAATTCCTAGAGAGAAAGTGAGGGCTGCAGATGCTGGAGATCAGAGCTGAAAATGTGTTGCTGGAAAAGCGCAGCAGGTCAGGCAGCATCCAAGGAACAGGAGAATCGACGTTTTGGGCATAAGCCCTTCTTCAGGAATGAGGAAAGTGTGTCCAGCAGGCTAAGAGAAAAGGATCTTAGCCTGCTGGACACACTTTCCTCATTCCTGAAGAAGGGCTTATGCCCGAAACGTCGATTCTCCAGAATTCCTAGAGGCCTGGCATTCAAACTGCAACTCCATCAACCATTGCATCGATTTGCACCCCATTTACCAACCTTTCAGAAATAAAACAGGAAATGATATCACCCACCACAACAAACCAAGACACACAAATAGCAAGCGGAACAGAACACCAGTGCTTCACCGGAGGCTCACTGATGATGTTACCTAGCATGGTGATGAAACATCTGAAAACAAACCTGCCAGCTCAGTGAGCAAACTTACAACTTGAACCGCAACCTGAGCTACAAATCTTCTCAAAAAGTGATTTAATCCATTAAATATGGATTTAATTATGTTGCCATGGAAGTGATTCCTGGCCTTTGCTACTCTATATTTTTGAACTTTATTCTTGATAGCGTATTGTGGATTTACACCCACACAAAAGCTATTCCCTTTGGTTTAGTGCTGGAAATCATCCACATGGAGATTTGCACTGCTTTCTCCCCCACAGTAGTATGGCAAGAATTAATATTTAAATTTGAACTGTGCAGGGGAGATTTCCATATGCCTGACATAATCATTCATAAACTCCTAAAACATCGTGTCCATCTGTGGTCAACCCCTTAAGATATCCTAGACAGGCCTTCTCTTGCAGATGTCAAAAGATGTACACAGGACCCTGGGTCAGGAGTCAAATGCAACCAGACACAATATTGTAGGAGCCATAGTGTAAAGGTTGGAGTGGAGGATAAGGTCTGAAACAAAAGGGCACTGCAGCTGAAATATGCACAGGTGCAATCCTAATGCTATTGGTCAAACAGTCATAGTCATAGAGAGGTACAGCATGGAAACAATTCATCCATGCTGACCAGATATCATAAATTAATCTAGTCCCATTTGCCATCACTTGGCCCATATCCCTCTTAACCCTTCCTATTAATGTACCATCCAGATGCCTTTTAAATGTTGTAATTGTATCAGCCTCCACCACTTCCTCAGGCAGCTCACTCCATACACACACCACCCTCTGTGTGGAAAAGTTGCCCCTTAGGTCCCTTTTAAACCCTTCTGCTCTCACCCTAAACCTCTGCCCTCAGTTCTGGACTCCCTCACCTCAAGGAAAAGACCTTGTCTATTTATCCTATCCATGCCCTCATGGTTTTATAAACATCAATAAGGCCACCCCTCAGCCTCAGAAGTTCCAGGGAATAAAGCCCCAGCCTATTCAGTCTCTTTCTATAGCTTAAATCCTCCAGCCCTGGCAACATCCTCGTAAATCTTTTCTGAACCCTTTCAAAGTTTCACAAGACCCTTTCTGTACAAGGGAGCTCAGAATTGCAAACAATATTCCAAAAGTGGCCTAACCAATGTCCTGTACAGCTGCAACATGACCTCCCAACTCCTATAGGAGAAAGTGAGGGCTCCAGATGCTGGAGATCAGAGCTGAAAATGTGTTGCTGGAAAAGGGCTTATGCCCGAAACGTCGATTCTCCTGTTCCCTGGATGCTGCCTGACCTGCTGCGCTTTTCCAGCAACACATTTTCAGCTCCCAACTCCTATACTCAATGCGACTGAGAGAAAGTAAGGACTGCAGATGCTGGAGAGTTGGAGTCGAAAAGTGTGGGGCTGGAAAAGCACACAAGGTCAGGCAGCATCCGAGGAGCAGGAGAATTGACCTTTCGGGCACAAACACTTCATTCCTGATGAAGACCTTATGTACCGAAACGTCAACTCTCCTGCTCCTTGGATACTGCTTGACCTGCTGTGCTTTTCCAGCCTCACACTTTTCGACTCATGTACTCAGTGCTCTGACCAATAAAGGAGAGCATACTAAATGCCTTCTCTTCACTATCCTGTCTACCTGAGAGTCCACTTTCAAGGAACTATGAACCTGCACTCCAAGGTCTCTTTGTTCAGCAACAGCCCCCAGGACCTTACCATTAAGTCCTGCCCTGATTTGCCTTTCCAAAATGCAGCACCTCATATTTATTCAGCAAATCTCATCAATAAACATGCAGCTAGTCAGCACAGACTTTGCTGAACAATTATCCCGGCCAAAAGACAGAGGCTTTCATTCATTATATGGATTTGTTGTGGAGAGGCTGGACTGCAGTAATGCGGGCAACACGTTCTGTACTGGGAAATCTAGTGTTTGTTCTTGGGGAGCTGGAGGAAAGCCAGTAAACAGAAAACTTGTATTACTTGGAAAATGAACATGGCAGACCTCTCTGTTGAAGTATACACATTTGAACAATATGTCTCAATCATCAGTTTTTGTGGTGTTCCTACTGGGGAAGCAGGGACTCCACCTGGCAAGACTCCCTCATTACGAGTAATCAGGTTTCATATTTTGATACCCTGTATCTGTTTGGATACTACTAATTCAGAGATCGAGATAACTGTCTTGAGACCTGGGTTCAAATCCCGCCAATGGCAGGTAGTGAAATTTGAATTCAATAAAAATCAAGATTTAAGAGTCTAACAATGACCATAAAGCCTTTGTTGGTTATCAGAAAAAATAATGTTTCATTCACAAATGCCTCCCTACCTACTCTGTACAGCCCACTCATTATTTTAAAAACCCCATATCAGATCTCCTCTTAACCTTCTTCTTTCCAAGAAAAGAGTCCCAACTTCTTCACTTTGTCCTCATACTTGAAGTTTCTCATGCCTGAAACCACCCTTGTAAATCACTTCTGAACTCTGTCGGATACACTCACAGCTTTCCGATAATGTAGTATTCACAACTGTGCACAATACTCCAGCTGAAGTCTAACAAGTGTCTTATACAAATACTTTAATGTTTTTTGATTTACTAATGTGATTTGGGCATCGATGGCTGGGTCAGTATTTAGTGCCCATCGGTACATAACCCTCAAGAGGCTGTGGTGAACTGCCTTCTTCATCCACTGTGGGCCATGTGCTGTGGGTAGACTAGTGGGGGACTTGCAGGATATTGAGCCAGAGAACCTAAAGAAAAGGTAATTATATTTCCACAGTCAGGAAGTTAAGTGGCTTGGAGGGGACCTTGCATGTGTATCTGCTGCCCTTGCCCTTCCAGATGGAAGTGGCCTTGGGTTGGGAAGATGCTGTGTAAGGAGCTATAGATTCATAGAGTCATACAGCATAGAAACAGACCCTTTGGTCCAGCCAGTCCATGCTGAACATAATCTCAAACTAAACTAATCCCACCTCCCTGCTCCTGGTCCATATCCCTCTAAAAACTTTCCTATTCATGTATCAATCCAAATGTCTTTTAAATGTTGTAATTGGACCTATATCCACCACTTTCTCAGGAAGTTCATTCCACACACGAATGACTCACTGTGTGAAGAATTTGCCCCCTTGGTAAATTTCTGCTGTGCATCTCATAGCTGGTACATACTGCTGCTAATAAGCATCAGTGGTAGAGAGAGGGACATTTCCAACACGTGTTTCAGTAGTTAACACTGCTGTCTCATAGTGCCAGGGACATGGGTTCAATTCCACCCTCGGGCGACTGTCTGAGTGGATTTTGCATGTTCTCCCCATATCTGGATGGGTTTCCACTCAGTGTTGTGGTTTCTTGCACAGTCCAAGGATGTGCAGGTTAGGTGGATTGGCCATGGGAAATGCAGGGTTACAGAGATAGGGTAGGAGGTGGGTCTTGGTGGGATAGTCTTTGGAGGGTCAGTGTGGACCAAATAGGCCAAATGATCTCCTTCCAATAATGTTAGTGGGAACTTCACAGTCCACATTTTCATCTCCATCTTTGAGCTTGTACGTAGCTCATCATTTGTGTCTTTTCCTCCTTTTTCTTTAAGTTGTGTTATTTGTGGTAACACTATATAAAATGTTTAGGTTAATTAACCACTCACTAAAAGCAGGCTCTCACAGCTCTCATAGATTCTGATGTACTGTCTGACAATAAGACTCTGGTGCGGCCGCATCTGGAGTATTGTGTGCAATTTTGGTCGCCATACTATAGGAAGGATGTGGAGGCACTGGAACGGGTGCAGAGGAGGTTTACCAGGATGTTGCCTGGTATGGTAGAAAGATCGTATGAGGAAAGGCTGAGGCACTTGGGGCTGTTTTCATTGGAGAAAAGAAGGTTTACGGGTGACTTGATAGAGGTGTATAAGATGACTAGGGGTTTAGATAGGGTCGACAGTGAGAATCTTTTACCTCGTATGGAGTCAGCTATTACAAGGGGGCATAGCATTAAATTAAGGGGGGGTAGATATAGGACTGAAGTTAGGGGTAGGTTCTTCACTCAGCGAGTCGTTAGTTCATGGAATGCCCTGCCAGTAACAGTGGTGGACTCTCCCTCTTTATGGGCATGTAAGCGGGCATTGGATAGGCATATGGAGGATAGTGGGCTAATGTAGGTTAGGCGGGCTTGGATCGGCGCAACATCGAGGGCCGAAGGGCCTGTACTGCGCTGTATTCTTCTATGTTCTATGTTCTATAATCCAAGATTGAGCTAGTTTGAGCTCGATGTGAAAAGTAAAAAAGATTGAATGTACCGTTTTCATCACATTACCGTCTCTACTTGCTGTTATGGGCAATGCCACTCAGTACAGTCATAAGACCATAGAATTAAAAGACATTGGAGCAGAATTAGGTCATTCAGCCCATTGATCTGCTCCCCCCATTGGATCATGATAATTCAATCATATGTTTCTCAACCCTATTCCCCTGCTTCTCCCTGTAACCCTTGATCCCTTTACCAATCAAGAACTTATCTATCTCTGTCTTAGATAACTCAACGGTTTGCCCTCCACAGCCCTTTGTGGAATAACTAACCTCTGGCTGAAGAAATTCTACCTCATCTCAGTTCCAACAGGTCAGTCCTTCACTCTGAGGCTGTGTCCTTGGGTCCCAGTCTCTCCTCCTAGTGGAAGCATCTTCTCCACATCCCTGTACTGTATCTAGCCTCTCGGTTTCAATCAGATCCCCTGCCAACTTTCTAAACTTCATTGAGTACCGACCAAGAGTCCTCAACCATTCCTCATATGGTAAACTCTTCATCCCTGGGATCATTCTTGTAAATCTCCTCTGGACCCCCTCCAATGCCAGCACAGATATGGGGCTCAAAACTGCTCAAAATATTCCAAATGCAGTCTGTCCAGAGCCTTATGCAACCTCAGCAGTACATTCCTGCTCCTGTATTCTAGCACTCTTGAAATGAATGCTAACATTACATTTGCCTTCCTAACTGCCAACTAAACCTGCATGTTGACCTTAAGACTCAGACTCCCAAGTCCCTCTGCACTTCAGATTTCTTTGCCCATTTAGAAAATAGTTTACGCCTCTATTCTTCCTACCAAAGTGCATAACCTCAGACTTATCTACATTGTATTCCATCTGCCACCCCTTTGCCTACTCTCCTAACCTTCCAAGTCCTTTTGCAGCCTGTTTCCTCAAAATTACCCGTCCCTCCACCTATCTTTGTATCATCTGAAAACTTACCAACAATGTCTTCAGTTCTTCCATCCTGATTGCTAATGTATAACCTTAATAGTTCTGGTCCCAACACTGACCCCTGTGGAACTCCACTAGTCACCCCTTTATCCCTATTCTCTGCCTCCTGTCAGTCAGTCAGTCAATCCTCAGTCCACGCCAGTACCTTTGCCCTAACACCATGGGCTTTTATCTTACTTAGCAGTCTCTTGTGTGGCACCCTCTGGAAATCCTAATAGATTATGTTCACTGTTTTGTTCATTATTTCCTCAAAGAATTCTAACAGATTTGTCAGGCATGGCCTCACCTTGGCAAAGCTGTGCTGACTCAGTCCTATGTCATGTCTGATGGTTACCCCTGGCACTGTTTCTGACGTGTTTATGTGGTCCGAGATTCATGCACGCATCTGTTTGAGGAGCATAATACCACTGATAGCAGTAGAATCTCCTGAATTCTCTTATTAGAGATTAACTTTTGATTGACTGCAAGATCTTTTATAGCATAATGGTTGAAACATACTTGTGTCATAATGCTTACGATGTAGTTAGAAAATGGGTCATCATTTCCCAGGCGTATTGCATATTTCAGTTTAATGTAGCAGGACTAAAGGCTGTCATGATCATAAGTACAAATCACCAGTCTGCATGCATCTAGTACAAGACTGTAGATTAAATCTTGCTGTGTTTATACTGAACACTGTCTTCTAAGGTCAAGTCCAGACAAGCAGTCACTGTTCATGCTTAAATTATATTTTATTAAAAGTATAATGTCTGAATTCTCAAAAAGTGCATTTTCTTTATGAGTGAGGTGTAGGCATCATTGGTAATTCCAGCATTTATTGTCTATGCCTCATTATCCTTGACATGGTGGTGGGAATACAACTGAATCATTTGCTTGGTGGCTTCAGAGGATAGATAAGAATCAATTACATTGTCGTGAGTCTGATGTAAACAAATAGATTAGGCAAAGATTGCAGATTTACTTTCCTAAAGGGAAACTAGTACAACAAACCAGTAGGTTCATGATTACCATTAATGATTTTAACATTTCACTCCAGATGTGTTTAATTCTTGAATTTAAGTTCTCCTGCTGCCCTGGTGGGATTTGAACACAAAGATGGATTTCCCAGTTCAGCTTGCGATCCTAACATTGGCTTCAATTCCTGTTTGACATCTCCTGAGGAATCAATTAGAAGCAGTCTACTGGAGCCTCATCTAATTAAGCTTTATCGGGTGGCATGGGGTGGAACGGGGGAGCGGGGGAAGGTGAGAGGTATCCAAAAACGCTAAAAGCAAAAAGCTTTCCTGGTAGATTGTGGTTAACATTTATCCCAAGGATGTCCTGCCTTTTTCCCATTCCCCCTAACATCCCTCAACAAAGCTGGGAAAATCCAGTCCATATCTCCAAATCTATAGTCTGGGGTCTTTACTAGCCCAGTAACATAATCAGTATGCTCCCATTTTGAATATGCAAGATACGGATTGACTTAGAATACATCAGATGGACTCAGTTCAGTAGCCTTTCATAAGAACAAGGAGCAAGAATAGGCAATTCGGCTCCTTGGGTCTGTTTCGCCATTTAATACAATGATGGCTGATTTCATTTTTGCCTCAACTCCAATTTCCCACCTATTCTCCACAATCCTGCAACCCCTTTCTCGTTAAAAAAAAACTGTCTATTTCCTCGTATTCCATTGGTTGTTTCTCTGAAATACCTTAATTGCCTCCGGCTAGTTTTTGTATTTTTCCTTTGGTTTACCTTTAGTCTGTGACTTAGAAATAAATCTGGAACAGGGAGATCCCAAGGGTTGTGACTGTATCATTGAGTTGCCTGTTGGATTGTTGTCATGCTATCCTCGGTTCACTAGCAGTCACTTGGCCAGGAAGACATTTCACCACGGTTGGAGCAAACTCCTGTTAGATCAAATCTGCTTTAAGGCAAATCATCTCTGCTTTTCCGTTCCAAGGTTCTGAATTATCTTGGTCAGAGATAAAGTTAGTAACTGCAAATGTTTCCATTATCGTGTCCCATCCCCCGTCTGCATGCTAATCCAGTTTCCTCAATGATTGTTTTCATTCTAAACCAGTTCCCCAATGAAGTCATCAGCATGCCCGAAACTGGCCCTAAAAGTCCACAGGGATTGCAGCCGGTTGTATCTCTGACAAGAAACTAACAGAGACAGCAGGGAAGCAACTGAAATAGCTATGTGTGCCTTTCTCTTGGGATCTCACTGGTCTGCAGCCAGAGTTTGGCTGGGAAAATCTCCACTGAAGCTCAATCTCTTTTTTTTAATTCAAGAGACGCAAAATTAGGCTAAAGTTTATCACACAAACTAAACTCAATAGACTCCAGATGCTGGAAGTCTGAAACAAAAACAGAACTTGGTGGAAACACCCAGCATTTCAGGCGGAATCAGTGAAGAGATAGTTAACATTTCGAGTATCGATCTTTTGTTAGAAACATAAGAATTGAGAATGTAAAATATTCAAGTAGAAAGCAGAGGACAGTTAACTGATTAGTAATACCTGGCTATGAAGAATGATGAATCAAAACTTGAGGTTATCAATGAAAATAAGGTTAAATATGGGAGAAGCAAATGTATAGTAAGGAAACAGTAAAGATGCTGATGACTGCTAATTTTAGCAATGGTGAGTATTACTGTAATAAGGCCAGCCTTGCTCACTTGAATCAAAATGTTAAGAGCTACAAATACGTTGCAGAGTTCAAAGGAGTGACTTTCTTGTACAAGTGCCAACTCAAATCCACAGTAATCGCAGACTCAAGACTCCCATTTGCCTTCCCTGTTAGTCTGCACGTACACCAGTCTGAACACACATCAGCCATTATATTATTGGCTAGGACATTGGCAGTATTGAGTTGCACACAGCCATTGTGCTCTTAGACATTACAAGAAAAGTCTTACTTCACTTTTCTGATTAAGCTCACATGGACTAGCCTTACATCATGCAATATACAGGGTACTTAATTGAAACTGAAAGAAAATGCTTTTCTGTAAAAAAAATCACATCATGAAAGATATTAATTATTCACCCAGTTAATCAAATTTGGAACTGTGCACAGCGCAACATGCTTATAATTCCTGCACGGTGGTGTAGTGGTTAGCACTGCTGCCTCACTGATCCCAGGTTCAATCCCAGCCTCGGGTGACTGCCTGTGTGGAGTTTGCACATTCTCCCTGTGTCTGGGTGGGTGTGCTCTGGTTTCCTCCCACAATCCAAAGATGTGCAGGTTAGGTGAATTGGTCATGCTAAATTGCCCATAGTCAGTGGGGAGTGGGTTACTCTTTGGAGGGTCGGTGTGGACTTGTTGGGCTGAAGGGCCTGTTTCCATACTGTAGGGAACCTAATCTAATTACATTTATTATTCTGAGTTTGTATTACATGAGGATGTAAAGACTGAGGTGCTGGTTGTGTTTAGTGCCTGCATGAGTTCTATCACGTGCATTATTTTGTTCACAGGCATTGATGAATTGATTAGAAATGGGTTCATTCCAACATTGATCCACCAAGGAATGTGGTAGGGATCTGCCAAGAATTAATCCTGAGCCTCCGCTGGGCTTTAGCTCAAGAAGGACATTGGAGGGCATTTCAGAAAAACTTGAACTAATAGTCATTGGCTCTGTTCATGTTATTCCCTGGAATGTCCCTTGTCTCCATTGGTTTATCTGTAGGAGCCTAGTAGAATTATTGAAGAAGTTCAAGTTGACTTTGTCTAGTAACTGAACCACAAAGCCTCAAGTAAACATGGATCTGAGGCAAAATGAGCTAGTTTTTGGTGCCCTGTCACTGAGGTACATATTCATTCCTTCAGTATCTAATAAAACTATTATCGTAGAGTCATGGAGATGTGCAGAATGGAAACAGACCCTTCGGTTCAACTCATCCATGCTGATCAAATTAATCTAAATGCATTTGGCCCATATCCATCTAAACCCTTCCCATTCATGTACCCACCCAGATGTCTTTTAAATGTTGTAGTTGTACCAGCCACCACCACTTCCTCTGGCAGCTCATTCCATACTGTGTGAAGAAGCTGCCCCTTAGGTCCCTTTTAAATCTTTCCCCTCTCACCCTAAGCCTATGCTCTCTAGTTTTGGACTCTCCTACCCTGGGGAAAATACTACAGATGCTGGGAGTTTTTGGAGAGAGAAACCAAATTGGCACGTTACCATGGTTAGGGTGGTGAAGGAGAAAAGAATGTTCAGTTATTTGTAAGAGGACTTCTGGATATGAAATAGAGAAAAAAAGAAGAAAATAAATAACAAACTAACACTTTGAATCCAATATTTTCTCATAAAGGTTATAAAATCATGAGGGACATAGATAAGCTGAATAGCAAAGGCCTTTTCCCTTGGGTAGAGGTATTCAGAACTAGAATGCATATTTTTTAAGTGAGAGGAGAAAGACTTAAAAGGCACCTGATGGGCAACTTTTTCACACAGAGTGTGGTTTGTATGTGGAATGAACTGCCAGAGGAAGTAGCAGATGCAGGTACAATTACAACATTTAAAACATGTTTGGACAGTCACATGTTGGTACCTGGGACTTCGATGTTGTGGCTATTACGGAGACATGGCTAGAACAGGGACAGGATTGGCTGTTGCAGGTTCCAGGATTTAAATGTTTTAGTAGAGTCAGAGGTGGGGGTAAAAGAGGGGGAGGTATGGCATTGCTTGTCAAAGATAGTATTACAGAGGTGGAAAGGACGATGGATGAGGACTTGCCATCTGAGGTAGTTTGGGCTGAGGTTAGGAATAGGAAAGGTGAGGTCACCCTGTAAGGAGTCTTTTACAGGCCTCCCAATAGTCCTAGAAACGTAGAAGAAAGGATAGGGAAGGTGATTCAGGAGATGAGTGACAGTAATAGGGTGGTTGTTATGGGGGACTTTAACTTTCCTGATATTGATTGGGAAAGCTATAGCTCAAGTTCGTTAGATGGGACAGTGTTTGTTCAATGTGTGCAGGAGAGTTTCCTGACACAATATGTAGACAGGCCAACAAGAGGTGAGGCCATACTGGATTTGGTTCTGGGTAACGAACCAGGCCAGGTGTTAGAATTAGAGGTAGGTGAGCACTTTGGGGATAGTGACCATAATTCGGTGATTTTTACTCTCATGATGGAGAGGGATAAGTGTGTACTACAGGGCAAGAGTTAAACCTGGGGTCAGGGAAATTATGATGCGGTGAGGCATGACTTAGGATATGTGGCTTGGTAAAGTAGACTCCAAGGCAAGAGTGTAAATGATATGTGGAACTTGTCCAAGGGGCAACTATTGAGTGTCCTTGATAATTATGTACCTGTCAGGCAGGAAGGAAAGGGTCGTGCGAGGGAGCCGTGGTTTAATAAGGAATTGGAATCCCTTGTTAAATGGAAGAGGGCGGCCTATCTCAAGATGAAACGTGAAGGTTCAATTGGGGCGATTGAGAGTTATAGGGTAGCCAGGAAGGACCTGAAGAGAGAGCTAAAAGCAGCAAGGAGGGGACATGAAAGGTCCTTAGTAGATAGGATTAGGGAAAACCCTAAGGCTTTCTATAGGTATGTTAGGAATAAAAGAATGACTAGGGTAGGAATAGGTCCAGTCAAGGATAGTAGGGGGAAGTTGCGTGTGGAGGCAGAAGAGATTGCGGAGACACTGAATGAATACTTTTCTTCAGTATTCACTCAGGAACAGGGCATTGTTGTCGATGAGAATACTGAGGCACAAATAAGTAGAATGGATGGCTTTGAGGTATGTACAGAAGAGGTGTTGGAAATCCTGGAAAAGGTAAAAATAGATAAGTCCCCTGGGCCTGATGGCATTTATCCTAGGATTCTCTGGGAAGCAAGGGAGGAGATTGCAGAGCCATTGGCCTTGATTTTTATGTCCTCTTTGTCTACAGGAGTAGTCCCAGAAGACTGGAGGATAGCAAATGTGGTCCCCTTGTTCAAAAAGGGGAGTAGGGATAACCCTAGTAACTATAGGCCGGTGAGTCTCACTTCTGTTGTGGGCAAAGTCTTAGAGAATTGTAAGGGATAGGATTTATGCACATCTGGATAGGAATAATGTGATCAAGGATAGTCAGCATGGTTTTGTGAAGGGCAAGTCGTGCCTCACAAACCTTATTGAATTCTTTGAAAAGGTGACGAAGGAGGTTGATGAGGGCAAAGCGGTAGATGTGGTATATATGGATTTTAGTAAGGCGTTTGATAAGGTTCCCCATGCTAGGCTACTGCAGAAAATACGGAGATATGGCATAGAGGGTGAGTTGGAGGTTTGGATTAGGAATTGGCTGGATGGAAGAAGACAGAGGGTAGTAGTTGATGGCAAAGTTTCTTCATGGAGTGCCGTCACTAGCGGTGTTCCGCAAGGATCTGTTTTGGGACCATTGCTGTTTGTCATTTTTATAAATGACCTGGAAGAGGGGTTAGAAGGTTGGGTGAGCAAGTTTGCGGATGACACAAAAGTCGGAGGAGTTGTTGACAGTGAGGAAGCATGTGGCAGGTTACAGCAGGATATAGAGAAGCTGCAGAGCTGGGCAGAAAGGTGGCAAATGGAATTCAACGTAGCTAA
>NC_057730.1:50935561-50955219 GCF_004010195.1 Chiloscyllium plagiosum | reverse complement strand
GTATGGAGTCAGCTATTACGAGGGGGCATAGCTTTAAATTAAGGGGGGGTAGATATAGGACTGAAGTTGGGGTAGGTTCTTCACTCAGCGAGTCGTCAGTTCATGGAATGCCTTGCCAGTAGCAGTGGTGGACTCTCCCTCTTTATGGGCATTTAAGCGGGCATTGGATAGGTATATGGAGGATAGTGGGTTAGTATAGGTTAGGTGGGCTTGGATCGGCGCAACATCGAGGGCCAAAGGGCCTGTACTGCACTGTATTCTTCTATGTTCTATGTTCTATGTATAGGAAAGTTTCAGAGGAATATGAGCCAAACACAGGCAAATGGGACTAGCTTATTTGGGAAATTTGGTCAGCATGGATAAGTTGGACTGAAGGATCTGTTCCTGTATTCAAAGACTCTATGACTCTTTGATGAGGGTGTCCATCTCTAATTTATTGCCCATCCCTAATTGCCCAGGAGGCAGTTAAGAGTCAACCATATTGCTGTGGGTCTGGAGTCACATGTAGGCCAGACACACTGTTACCTTCCCAAAAGGTGAACCAGGTGGGTTTTCCCCCAACAATTGATTCATGGTCAGCTTAATTCTAGATTTTTATTGAATTCAAATTTCATCATCTGCCATGACAGATTCAAACCAGGGCCCCCAGCACATTATCTAGATAATATCACTAGCGATAACACAATTAGTGAAGACACCACTCACAATAATACCATTAGGCTATCAGGTCTCCTTTACAGAGGAGACCTTCACTACAGTATCATTATTTGATCTTTTTCATTTTTGTTTGTCTTGCTGTTGGCCACTGCTACTGCCATCCACATATTTTGGGGACAGCATTTTGGGATTAACTCCTGTCCATTCTTATCAGTCTTTTCTTTACTCAGAGAGTAGTAGGGGCGTGGAACGCACTGCCTGCAACAGGACTAGACTCGTAAACTTTAAGGGCATTTAAATCATCATTGAATGGACATATGGATGAAAATGGAATAGTTTAGGATAGATGGGCTTCGGATTGGTTCCACAGGTCAGTGCAACATCGAGTGCTGAAGGGCCTATACTGCGCTGTAATGTTCTATGCTTTATGTTTGTCTCCTTTCCTGTACTTGATTCCTGATGAAGGGCTTTTGCCCAATACGTCGATTTTCCTGCTCCTCGGATGTTGCCTGACCTGCTGTGCTTTTCCAGCAATGTAACCTGGACTCTGATTTCCAGCATCTGCAGTCCTCACTTTTGCCCTGTACTTGAGGAAGCTAGATTCATTCAAACTTTGTTGCTTTTCCTTTCTGCTTCCATGCTGTAAACAAATTCTTTCTGTCAACTCCTGAAGTTAGACTCTTCTTACAAAAGCACAAACAATCTTTGGTTAAATATCTATGTTCCATAAGCTGACATTTGATGCACTCATGATCAACAATTACTGCTCAGCCATTCTGTTGCTGCTCTCTTCAGTGAATGAATCATTTTAAAGGTTACTGAGCCAGCCAGCTTCTTCCTCCCATGGAGGAGCTGTGCTGTGCTGTATAGAATCTGTGTGCTCCTGGCAAACAAGCAGATTTGTAAGGGAACTAATCTGCACCTTTTAAAGTGGAGTCAGCTCTGCCACACGTTACTGGGCAATGGGCCCACTTCTGAAGCACATGTACAGAATAACTTAGCGCTGGGGATGTTTGAGACAGAATTGTACAAGGCCGTCTGGCCATGCTTTTGAACTCAGTGTGTGAAGCATGCAAAGCAGAACAGAAAGGTTCCAAAAGCCTCTAGGAATGTCCTGGAATCTCTAAGAATAAAAGATTACTATCCTGGACACTGCTATGAGTAAACTGGCAGAAAGGTTCTCAGGACATTCAACAAAAATTATATATTTCCTATTTTGACTTTCTTTTTTATTTCTGGGAAATGCAGCTGTTCAGAATGGGATGTTGGAAACACAAGGTTATATAAGCATAGAGAAAAAGCACAAAAGGATATCATTCCGGTCTGTACTAGTTAACTTGAAGTCCAATTATTCCACTCCCCTGCTCCATCCAAATATCTCACAATTTTCCTCCTCTGCTCTCCACTTGCCTGGATGTGTGCAGCCCCAACAACACTCAGGAAGCTTGACACCATCCAGGACAAAGCAGCCCGCTTGATTGGCATCACATCCACAAACGTTCAGAGCCTCCACCACCACTAACAGCAGTGTGTATTGTCCGCAGGATGTCAGTTAAGAATTCACCAAGAGTCCTTTTATTATTCCTTCATGGGACATGGGCATTCTGGCTGGGCCAGCATTTATGGTCTGTCCCTAGTTGCTCCTGAGAAGGTGGTGGTGAGCTGCCTTCTTCAACCGCTGCAGTCCACCTGCTGTAGGTTATACAGAAGGCCCTTGTGGGTGGGGGGGGGGGGGGGAAATTCCAGGACATCAACTTTGACATTGCTTTGTCATCAGCTTCCAAACCCACAATCATGACCATCTCAAAGGATAAGGGCAGCAGATACATGGGAACACCATCAACAATAAATATTGGCCAGCCAGTGATGCCCATGTCCCATGAATGAATTAAAACAAATCTGATTCAAATCCATTATGTATCTAAGAGCTATTATAACTATCAATTATATAACATTCAATAAACTCATACTGCTTAGCAAAGACTGAAGCTACCTTCTGCCTAAGCTGAAATGTGGATATCTTTCCCCACATTGTATCAGAAGCTTAGACTGATTCTAGCAAAGAGTATTGGTGGCAGTGAATCTATCCAAAATAACTCTGAGGGTTCAGGTGGATGGAACAATATAACATATACTGCAGTCAATATTCTTTCATATAGAGAGGCAAAGTGTTGTGGTGATGCCAGTGGATGAGTAATGCAGAGCCCCTGCCTAACGTCATGGGGTCATTAGTTTGAATCCCACCATGACAAATAATGGAATTTGAATTCAATGAAATCTGGAGTTAAAAGTTAGTCTAACAATGCCAACATAAACCACTGTTGATTGTGATTTTTAAAAATCCCATCTCGTTTACTAATGCATTTAGGGAAGAAAAAGCAGCCATCCTTCCCCAATCTGGCCCCCATGTAACTCCAGACCCACGGCAATGTGCATGACTGTTAAATGGCCAAGAGGACCAAAGGCAACTAGGGATGGGCAGCAAATGCTGGCCTTCCCGTATTCTATGCAAGAACAAAGAAGAAAAAATAAGATAGGTGGAGGTGCAGATTAAGCAGACTGCAGCAAAAATGCCAACGGGGTTACTGCAATTTTTATTTTATATTGCTTTACAAATGTTCAATCCATTTTTCAGCACTTTCAGTAACTAGATTCCTTCCCTTTGCAACACAATATCAAAGCATGAGCAATGCTACCTTGGATCATTACCAACTCAGCTGTTCAATGAAAATGATATTTGTTTGAGTGGTTTACTGGTTCTAGAGCTTGGGGATTAACAGGGAGGAATAAACTGCTGAAAATTGATAATGCAGTAACTAAAATGTCTTTTTCTTAATCTATCAAACCGTTTTGGGGACTTTGAGGTAAAATTAATGTTAATTCTGAGATTGAAATATGCTTCATAATGTGCAGTTTGTATCAAAACATGGGAATATTGCATAGATGCATTTAAGATGAAGCTAGACAAGTCCATTAAGAGAGACAGAAGAATGTGCTGATAGAGTGAAAGAAGTATTGTGTAGTCTACAGGGAGCAAAGATACTGGCATTAATCAGTTGGGCCAAATGATCTGTTTCTGTGCTGTAGACTCTGTGAAATTCTATCGAATCAATCATCTCTATAACAATAATTTTGACGCTGTGCCCGTACTTTCAACAAAAAACAGAGATTACGAGTGAGAGTGACCGACTGATCATTAGGGAAAAGTGAGCACAAAAGTGGTCTCAAAGCTCTAACAATCCTGACTTCGCATCTGAGGTGACTCTGACTTCTCCTTGAGTCCAACCTTATCTTCACATTAATAAGAGGCACACGTGATTGGGATTTCAAATCAGCTCCTTCACATTGTCAGACTCACCTATACTTGGTGCTGGATATTTCATTGTTTTGCCAATAACTGAATTGAACAAATAAAATTCAACTGAAAACGATGGGGAAAAGTATATTAAATGATAATATAACAGTCCTGATTGCTCACTATACTTTTGAAATATTAACATTGTCAATAGAAATCCCACAGTCAATGAAACGGGGGTACCTTCATGCACATGTCAGATGCATTAACATTTAACCATCTGCTTCTGCTTTTAACCTCTTAACCCGTTGTAACATCAAAACCTCAGGGATTATCCTTAATTGCCATCATTTACAAAGAGACTCCAGTGTGGGTGGGTAGACAATTTAGGTGTTGTATATTGAGAGCTTTCTGTTACTTTGAGGATCCCACAGAATAACACAGCGTTTTCTATATTCTTCTATTTGAACATTTTGCAATAAGTTCTTGAAGAGCCATACTAAAAGCACAATCAGCAAGTTTCAGTCTATTAGTATCCTTCACAAAACAGTGCCAATGCAGACATAATTCAACAACAAAGACATCCCTATTCAGAAATAGTTCTGCACACTTTGTCAGTCAGGGAGAGGAACACATAGAGAGAGATGAAGACAGTGACTCTGGAGTTGACAATTGCGCAGGTTTAATTCTTTTGGAATTTTCTTCCAAGTGGAATGGTTCTTAGCCACAAACAATGGGCTGCACTGCATTCAGTCTGTGTTTTAATGAAAGAACTTTTTTAAAAGACAGTCAAATGAAGAGCTCTCTTTTTGAGTCAAATGGAAAGTGGCTGCACAAAGGATTTTCTCACAATTCAGTTAGACAAAGTTGCTGGCCAAGATTTTCAGGTTTAGGAGCAGATGACAATTTAGAGAAATTTGAGCTTAAATTGGGCATTCTTCATTTTGCATAAGTATTCAATTAAATTGTGTACCTATTACTAAATATGAAAATGTTCCATTATCAAACACAACTGGGTACCATTTTAGAGTGCATTTTAAAACTAATTGCATTAAAAAGATTCCTTGGTAAATTCAGTACAGGTAACTTGCTGCAATTTTATTGGTCAAAATTAAAATTGGTTTATCGGTTTAATATTTAGTCCGTTTGACGGCTCATATGTGGGGGTGCCTCACCTAGTATGTGTGCGGAACTTGTTTCCATAGACTTTTTGTAAACTATTGCGAAAGATTGTGAAAGTGTGATTTTGTTTTTCCTGCTGGACGTGAGAAGCTTTTGAAACTCCTCGCCCTTTTGCGCTGGTTTGGCCGATCTGGAGTGGGTCACATTGAAAACGATCAGTGCAGTCCAGTGGAAACCCATCCCAGTCCAGTCCTTGGGAGATTATGTTAATGAAACTCAAATCTGCCTACAGAATCTGTCCAGATATTTATGTGAGGCAGTGACGTTTCAAGATTAGTATGAAGTTGAAAACTGGCTTCTGTGTATTTTTTAAGCCCGAGCACGTAGGTTGGTAATTCCATTATAGCAATGCGATAATGCAATCATCCTGAGCAAAGTTCCCTCTCATTACTTTTTCTTCTGCATGGACTTCCAAGGTCTGTGTGCAGCAGAAGCTTCCGGAAGTGGAAACCGTGTGCAGCCTTGAATGTTAATGCTGAGTGAGGCCTGTCTGGGGAAGAAATCCTACACCCAAAACATCGACTTTAAGATTAGATTCCCTACAGTGTGAAAACAGGCCATTTAGCCAAAAAGTCTACACTGACCATCTGAAGAGTAACCCATTCCCCTAACCTCTATTTAACCCTGACTAATGCACCTAACACTATGGGCAATTTAGCATGGCCAATTCACCTGGACTGTGGGAGGAAACCAGAGCACTCCGAGGAAACCCTTGCAAACATAGCGGGGGGACCATGCAAACTCCACACAGTCAGTCATCCAAGACTGGAATTGAACCCGGGTCCCTGGTGTAGTGAGGTAGCAGTACCAACCACTGAGCCAACATGCCACCCAGCTCCTGATGCTGCCGGGCTTGCTGTGTTCTTCCAGCATCCTGCCTGTCTACTGGGGAACAAACTCAGCCCACAGCCGCCAATGTAAAATGAGTGTTGGTTGTGATGCATTATGGTTCAATCAGGGAGTTTGAGTTTGAGTTGCTGTGGCAACGTATGTTTTTTCCTGCATGCTGTAGATTGAAGCTATGGATGGTGGTAGCTGGAGGGTCGTTATTTCTGGCCATCACTCATCCTGACTTCACCTGACAAAGGAGCAGCGCTTGTGATTTCAAATAAACGCGTTGGACTAAAATCTGATGTCATATGATTTTGTCCACTCCAGTCCACCACCGGCACCTCCACATCATAGCCTCACTACAAACATTAGACCTCCAAATAAGAGGGTCAGTTGGCTGGTTTATGACACAGAGTGATGCCATACAGCATGAGGTCAATTCCTGCACCAGCTGAAGTTACCATTGGGATTCTGATTCTCAACCTCGCCTCTCGCCTGAGGTGGGGACCCTCAGGTCTAATGAGAGACTGGGACTGTGGTGAATTTACCTCAGCTTTGGCATGTTTTCATCAACCAGAAGGTTGGCTGATTGACCTTCTTAAAAATGGATGCAAAACTTAGTCACGAATAGATGGTATTCTCCTCCTAGTTTATCACTAAACTAATGAAATTAACTTTAAACACTCATCGAAGGCTCAGACTGAGGTTCTTAAGTAAAGGTTGCACAAACTCCTTCACTTTTACCTTTGACAGCCCAAGAGGAACAGAAATGAGCTCCCTCAACCTACAGAGAAATTGCAGCCAGTTCCCAGTATATATGAAACTCCTCCTTGGATGAACTCCTCTCTCCTTTGCTGCCAGCTTGTGAACTTTATGGGTGGCATGGTGGCTCAGTGGTTAGCACTGCTGCCTCATAGCGTCAGGAACCTGGGTTTGATTCCTGCTTTGGGCGACTATGTGGAGTTTGCATGTTCTCCCTGTGTCTACGTGGGTTTCTTCCGGGTGCTCCAGTTGTTTCCTCCCACAATTCAAAGATGTGCAGGTTAGGTGCATTAGTCATGGGTAAGTATAGGGTAGGGGAATGGATCTGGGTGGGTTACTCTTTGGAGGGTCAGTGTGGACTCGTTGGGCCAAATAGCCTGTTTCCATACTGTAGGGAATCTAATCCTGATTTTTTTGTCTTTGTTCTTGGAATGTGGGCATCACTGGCCAGAGCAGCATCCATCATCCACCCTTGACGGCCCCGGAGTATATGCTGCTGAACTGTCTTCTTGAGTTGCCATAATCTTCAGGTGTGGGGACACCCCATCATGTTGTGAGGGAGGGAGATCCAGGATTTTGATCCAGTGATACAGGAAGAAAGAAATATAATTCCAAGTCCTGGTGGAACCCAAACTGATAGGGACAGAGTCTCGCTTCAACTCAATTAATGTCCCACAGAGCATTTGATGGCTTTTTCATAGTATTAATTCTGGCCTTTGCATTAAAATGGTGACTGTACTCCTATATTACTACTTGAGTACACGTGACAGTAAAATCTAATTCTAATTCCAGACAATGTCTGGAGCGAGGCTAGTCTTGACACTGACTTTTATGTAGAACCCTGGCACACTGCAATATTCTGGTCAATCCATGACAAATGAATGACAAAAATACTATATAAAGCCTCCTTCATTACTTAAAGGTGAGGTAATCATAAATGCTAAAGTGACTCCTTATAATGGTTGCATCTTGCTCCAATTAATTATTCTGAAGGTTTCTAATTAACGCCTTGTACTACTGTTCTGGAGCTTACTGATGTACTGCAATGCACATTTCCTTTCTCTGTGAGTCAACACATTACAAATTCATGTTTTGTGTCAGAGTTCACCCTCGATGACTTCATTCTGAATACTGAAATTAAAGTCACTGATGTGGTCCTTTAACTGGAACAGTGAGCCATTGATTTTACATACAACACAACCTTTTTAACAAGAATGATCTCAGCTCTGGTAATGCTCTAACCTTAGGAACTGTTAGTATATGTCAATCTTGTTTGTTCACTTACTAAAGCATGGTTGACCTCAATGTTTTTCAACAAGGCAGAGCTGGGCGACTGTATTCTTTCTGGATAACGTTGCCGCACAGATGCAATACTGTTTGAGCAGATTTTACTTAGATTTGAGAGTTTCATACTCCCCACAAGAATCAAGTTACAGATCTAATTCACCGTGTTGCAGAGCGAATGAGTGCAGCTGGGTAGATGCTTGTGAGTCCTATCAGAAGGTTTCCGATCAGCAGAACTGGGGCACTTAACTGGGGCCAGGTGTTTACTTACAGGGAAAAAAATGTACAGTGAGAAACCCGGAGGAAGCACATCTGTGTCCCACACCTCTCAGCAGCCAGCTGCAGAGCAATAAAAGGAGATAGTGTAGTTTACCAACACACTTCAGCTATTCTCAGCTCTTCCTTCAATATACGAGAGACCCTGTAAATTAATGACCTGAGCGTGCAATCCAACTTTTGGTAAACAGATGCACACAAAAATGTGACAAATTCAACATTAAATGGAATTAGAAACAACAATATGTGGGAAGAATAAAAAAAGCATAAAATATATACATATGCATATAAGTCGAGAGTGTGGTGCTGGAAAAGCACAGCAGGCCAGGAAGCATCCGAGAAGCAGGAGAATCGACGTTTCGGGCATAAGCCAGTCACAAGAATTCCTGATGAAGGGCTTATGCCCAAAACGTTGCTTCTCCTGCTCCTTGGATGCTGCCTGACCTGCGTGCTTTTCCAGCACCGCACTCTCAACTCTGATCTCCAGCATCTGCAGTCCTCACTTTCTCCACATGTGTATATAAGTTTATAAAAATATACATGTAATGGGATACCGTAATGTTTTTGCATTCAATAGCATCTACAACGTCAATACAGGAACTGTTTCTTCTCTAGGTATTGGAGTGGACCTGCCCTTATCATGTGGCATGGCAGTGTCAGATGTCAATTCTAACATAACTCGAACTTTCGGTGCAAAATAGGTAATCGCCTATCAGCGGTCCATTGTATCCCAACCAATTGTCCTTAACCATCACCTAAGGACATAATATATTGTGTGCAGTTAATGTGTCACTGCCCTGTTTTACATTTCCACCTCAAACATTACCCTCGCAGACTGAGGCAGCAAGGATGGTGTTGCTTTTTATGGACAGGTTATTGGCAAATCTGTAAATATCTGCATCTACCTGTATATTGGACAATGGCCCTGAGTTCTCCTGAGCTCAGCAGAATACCTGGTTGGATGGTTTGCAATGGGTGAGCCCCTGGATTGTCTAACTCTCTGGGCACCAGCTTAATCCCAGTGTTTATGTTTGTTCTGTAGTATAAGTAGGACCTGCCAGGGACCCAGGTGAACTATAACACCTCAGAAATAGTAACTCCATTTGACTGGATTGACCCAATCCACTGCTGCACCAGGGCTTGTCAGGAGGAGATGGGGGGCTGATGGTTTGGAGATCATCAGTCATCATCCACTAATGCTTTGGCCCAGTCCCCACCTCTGGTAGGTCTGCAAAATTACATGGGTACCTACCATTAACCTCTAGCTAGGGGGAGTGGTGTAGTGGTAATATCACAGAGTTAGTATCTAGGAGCTCTGTTCTAGAGGAATTGGACAATAGACAATAGGTGCCCAGGAATGGAGTAGGCCATTTGGCCCTTCAAGCCAGCACCACCATTCATTATGATCAAGGCTGATCATCCACAATCAGTATCCAGTTCCTGCCTTATTCCCATAACCCTTGATTCCACTATCTCTAAGAGTTCGATCGTTCTCTTTCTTGAAAGTATCCAGAGACATGGCCTCCACAACCTTCTGGGTAAGAGCATACCATTTATCCACTACTCTCTGGGTGAAGAGGTTCCTCCTCAACTCTGTTCTAATTGGCCTACCCCTTATTTTTAAACTGTGTCTTCTCGTTCTGGACTCACCCATCAGCAGAAACATGCTTCCTGCCTCCAGAGTATCCAATCCTTTAATAATCTTATACGTCTCAATCAGAGCCCCTCTCATCCTTCTAAACCCATGTGTATATAAGCCCAGTCGCTCCAATCTTTTAACATATGATAGTCCTGCCATTCCAGGAATTGACCTCGTGAACCTATGCTGCACTCCCTCAATAGCCAGAATGTCCCTCCTCAAATTTGGAGACCAAAAGTGCACATAATACTCCAGGTGCAGTCTCACCGGGGCCCTGTACAGCTGCAGAAGGAGCTCTTTGCTCCTATACTCAATTCCTCTTGTTATGAAGGCCAGCATGCTATTAGCTTTCTTCACTGCCTGCTGTACCTGCATGCTTGCTTTCATTGACTGATGAACAAGAGCACATAGATCTCATTGTACTTCCTCTTTACCTAACTTGACTCCTTTTAGATAGTAGCTGAAAATGTGTTGCTGGAAAAGAATCTCCTGCTCCTTGGATGCTGCCTGACCTGCTGCGCTTTTCCAGCAACGATTTTCCTGCTCCTTGGATGTTGCCTGACCTGCTGCGCTTTTCCAGCAACGATTCTCCTACTCCTTGGATGCTGCCTGACCTGCTGCGCTTTTCCAGCAACCCATTTTCAGCTCTGATCTCCAGCATCTGCAGTCCTCACTTTCTCCTTTTAGGTAGTAATCTGCCTTCCTGTTCTTGCCACCAAAGTGGATAACCACACATCTATCCACATTAAACTGCATCTGCCATGCATCCGTCCACTTACGGAGCCTGTCCAAGTCACCCTGTATTCTCATAACATCCTCCTCATATTTCACCCTACCACCCAGCTTTTGAGTTCAAATCCCATTATAGCAGAAGCTGCACTTAAAAATTATTCTGAGTAATGGTGAGTATGAGCCCATAGGTTCACTAGTGTCCTTTAAGGAAAGATACCTGCCATCCTCACCTGCTCTGGTCTATGCAGTTGATTCTTAATTGCTTTTAATTATTGAAGGAGACTACCACTGAGCCCAGATACTCTAGTGAAACTAGCAACAGAGATCATTGGCAACCATTATATAAATGCATCTGCTTGGATACGTGGGTGAACATATCACTGAACTCTGTGTGTTGATAGCTACACAAATGACCAATTTAAGGTAATCACTGAAGCTTGTAAAGTGACTCATTTATGCTTGTTAAAAGTGATACATATTCAAGCTCAGGGACCCAATCTCTGTAATCAAGATGAATTTGCATCTTTTTTGAATTACCTGAGAGTTTTTACCCTGTTGCTTTTGTCAAGGGAACACCTCACACAATCAGAATCAATATGCCAATCAATCAATCAACACCCTTTTCTCCTGTACTGTTAGGATTGTTGAAAATTTGGCATTCTTGCATTTATCCTGATGGAGTGCAAGATGAAAACCTTTGGTACCATGTTTTTCTTTGCAGCAACATTCAGATTCTGTACTGTGAGTGTTTTGGGGTCAGTGGTAAGGTGTCGGCCAGGGCTTGACATAAAGCCTGCGAGAATTCTCAAACCCTCCAAGTATAACTAAGATTTTTGACCCATCAGAAAGATATTCGGCAGTCAGCTGCATTTTCTCCAGCTCTGACAGCACCCCCAGGGTCTGATGCAGAAGTCACTGCCGCTAGTCAAATGTAGTTCACCTGCAGAGACAAGGGAGCAGACAAGTTCCTGCATGGACTGAAATATGGTTGGAATGGAGGGAACAGTTTTGTGCTGACAGAGATGTTTCTGTGGTCTGCGTGTATCCTGATTGGGTTCATTGCACTTATTCATTTCCTCTCCATCAGACTTCACCATCACAATTAAAGTGTCACACTCAGATCTCTTGTCACACATAAAGTGGAAATACAAAGGATTGAATGGAAACATTTGCACTGTATACAAAAATAATCTTCAGGAATTAGAAATACTGTATCTGAAATGCCTGCAGTCTCTTAATTGGTTTTATAAATTACTGTTAATGAGCAAAGGCTAGATTCTGCAGCCTGACTGTTGAACTCTACATGAACTCAAGTTAACATTCACTTATCAGCTGTTAAAATGTTGGAGATAAATGCTGCAGAATTACGCATTACCAATAGGGTAATGACCTATACATTCCCTGGTATGATGCTCCTGACACTGAAGGGCTCTTGTGGCACAGTGGTAGTTCCCTATCTTGGATCTAGGTGATGAAGGTTCAATTCTCACCTACTCCAGAAGTGTGCCATAACATCATAGAACAGTAACACGCAGGAACAGGTCTTTCGACGCATGATGTTGTGCCGCACATGATGCCAAATTAAACTGATCCTTTCTGCCTGCCCTTGGTCCATATTCCTTGCTCAATCATGTGCTTATCTAAAAATTTTAAACACCCCTATCGTACCTACCTCCACCACCCCTGGCAGCGCATTCCAGACTCCTGCTACTCTCTATGTAAAAAACCCTCCAAGTAGAACAAAGATCTTTGACCCATCAGAAAGATATTCAGCAGGCAACTGCATTTTCTCCAGCTCTGACAGCACCCCCAGGGTCTTGCAGGAGAAGGTGAGGACTACAGATGCTGGAGATCAGAGTCGAGAGTGTGGTGCTGGAAAAGCACAGCAGGTCAGGCAGCATTGGTAAGCAGGAGAATCAACGTTTCGGGCTTAAGCCCTTCATTAGGAATGAGGCTTCTGGGAGGGGGGCTGGGGACTGCAATAGGTAGATGAAAGTGAGAGAGAAGATGATAGGGTGGAGTGATAGATGGGAAAGACGATGGACAGATCAAGAGGGCGATACTGAGTTGGAGGCTTAGCACTGGGATAAGGTGGGGGGGAGGGAAATGAGGAAACTAGTGAAATCTACATTGATCCCGTGTGGTTGGAGAGTCCCAAGGCGGAAGATGAAGTGTTCTTCCTCCAGGTGTCGGGTGGTTAGGGTTTGGCGGTGGAGGAGGCCCAGGACCTGCATATCCTTGGTGGAGTGGGAGGGGTAGTTGAAGTGTTCAGCCAAGAGGGAGGTTGGGATTGGTTGGTGCGGGTGTCTCACAGATGTTCTCTGAAACGACCCACAAGTTGGCATCCTGTCTCCCCAATATAGAGGAGACCACATCGGGTGCAATGGATACAGTAGATGGCATTTGTGGAAGTATAGGTGAATTTCCGTCAGATGTGGAAGGAACCTTTGGGGCCTTGGACAGAGGTGAGGGGGGGAAGTGTGGGCGCATGTTTTGCACTTCTTGCAGTGACGAGGGAAGGTGCTGGGAGTTTCAGTGTGGATCTGACAAGGGAGTCTTGGAGAGAATGGTCTCATGAAACACTGATAGGGGTGGGGAGGGCAATATATCCCTAGTGGTGGGGTCTGTTTGTTGGTGGCATAAATGGCGGAGGATGATGCGATGTATATAAAGGTTGGTGTGGTGGAAAGTGACGACCAGGGGTTTCTGGCCTTGTTGCATTGGGAGGGATGGGGTTCAAGGACAGAGGTCCATGAAATGGAGGCAATGTGCTGGAGGGCATCATCGACCACGTGGGAGGGGGAATACTGGTCTTTGAAGAAGGAGGCTATCTGGGATTTTCTATATAGAAATTGATCATCCTGGAAGCAGATGCAGTTGAGGCAGTGGAATTGGGAATGAAGAATGGTGTTTTTACAGGAGGCAGGGTGGGAGGAGGTGTAGCCTAGGTAGCCGTGGGAGTCGGTGGGTTTGTAGTAGCTGTCCGTGGTTAGTTGGTTGCCAGAGATGGAGATGGAGAGGTCCAGGAAGGGGTGTCCAAGATGGTCCAGGTGAATTTGAGGCTGGGGTGAAAGGTGTTAATGAAGTTGATGAACTGTTCAACCTCCTCGTGGGAGCATGAGGTGGCGCCGATACAATCATCAATGTTGGGGAGGAAAAGATGGGAGATGGTGCCGGTGTAGCTGTGGAAAATGGACTTTTCCACGTACCCGACAAAGAGGCAGGCATAGCTGGGGCCCATGCAGGTGCCCATGGCTACCCCTTTGGTTTGACGGAAGTGGGAGGATTGGAAGTAGAAAATGTTAAGGTTGAGGACCAGTTCGGCCAGGTGGGTGAGGGTGTCGTTGGAAGGGTACTGGTTGGGACGGCGTGAGAGGAAGAAATGGAGGGTGTAGCGGACCGATGTGTACAGGGATTGGATTTCCATTGTGAATATAAGGTGTAGGGGGCTGGGGACCGGGGAAATGAATGTCTTGGCGGAGGTAAATGGTGTGGGTGGTATCCCAAACATAAGTGGAGGTGTTCCTGGACTAAGGGTGACAGGACGGTGTCAAGGTATGCAGAGGTGAGTTCAATGGGAGGAGCAGGCTGAGCCAATGGGTCGACTGGGGAAGTCAGTTTTGTGAATCTTTGGTAGGAGGTAGAATCAGGTGGTGCAGGGTTCGTGGACTATGAAGTTTGAGGCTGTGGATGGGAGTTCCCCAGAAGTGATGGGGTTGTGGATGGTCTGGAATGATGGGAGATGAAGTCGAAGTTGAGGGGGTAGTAGGAGGTGGTGTCTGCGAGTTGGTGCCTGGCTTCAGTGCTATAGAGGTCGGTGCGCCAAACTACCACGGCGCCCCCCCCCTCCCACTTGTCAGCTGGTTTGATGGTGATGTTAGGGTTGGAGCGGAGGGAGTGGAGGGCTGGGTGTTATGAGGGTGGAAGGTTAGAGTGGGTGAGGAGGGTGGACTGGTTGAGGCGATCTATTTCACGGCGACAGTTAGAAATGAAGAGGTCAAGGGTGGGTAACAGACTGGCATGGGGTGTCCAGGTGGGTGGAGTGTATTGGAGGTGAAGAAGGAGTCCATGGTGGGTGGGTGGGAGTCTTGATTGAAAAGTGGGCCCGGAGGCAGAGGCAGTGGAAGAAATGTTAAAAAAAAGCTTGCCCCTCACATCTCCTTTGAATTTCCCCCCCCTCACCTTAAATGCATGCCCCCTAGTTTTGGACATTTCAACTCTGGGATAAAGATTCGGACTGTCAACCCATCTCATAATTTTATCGATTTATATCAAGTCTCCTTCCAACCTCCACCGCTCTAGAGAAAATATAAGAACATAAGAACCAGGAGCAGGAGTAGGCCGTCTGCTCCGCCATTCAATAAGATCATGGCTAATCTTTTTGTGGCCTCAGCTCCACTTACCCACCCTCTCACCATGTCCCTTAATTCCTTCATTGTTCAAAACATAGTTTTAAAAACATTTACTGAAGTAGTGTCAACTACTCCACTGGGCAGGGAATTCCATAGATTCACAACCCTCTGGGTGAAGAAGTTCCTTATCAATTCAGTCCTAAATTTACTCCTCCTAATTTTGAGGTTATGCCCTCGTGTCCTAGTTTCACCCACCAGTGGAACCATCCCCTCTACATCTATCTTATCTATTCCCTTTATAATTTTATATGTTTCTATAAGATCCCCCCATTGTTCTAAATTCCAATTAATATAGCTCCAGTCTACTCAGTCTCTCATCATTAGCCAATCCCCTCAACTCTGGAATCAACCCTGTGAACCTCCTCTGCACCTCCTCGAGGGCCAGTACATCCTTTCTCAAGTAAGGAGAACAAAACTGCACACAATCCTCCAGGTGTAGCCTCACCAGCACCCAGTATAGGTGCAGCATAACCTCTCTGCTTTTAAGCTCAATCCCTTTAGCAACAAAGGACAAAATTCCATTTGCCTTCCTAATTACTTGTTGTACCTGCAGACCAACCTTCTGTGATTCATGCACAAGGACACCCAGGTGCCTCTGCATAGCAGCATGCTGCAACTTTTTACAATTAAACCCCGATTTTTTCTAGTCTCTCTTTACAGCTCAGACACTCTGAAAAGGTTGATTAGAAAATATCTACTCCTGACTCTGAAAGACTGTTTATTGTCTGACTCATCATGATCAATGCCAAGGAGGTCAGCTAACCCCATATTGTGCCATCAATTTCCTGACTACCATACTCCGGCGATGCTCTGGAAACAATAACAACAACCTGCATTTATACAGCATCTTTGACATGATTCAACACCCCAAGGTGTTTTACAGGAATGTTATCAAACAAAATTTGACACTGAGCTGTGGAAGGAGATTTTAGGACACATGTTATGGAGTTTGACCATGGGAAAGGTTTGAATAAATGTCTTATGGGCTAGAGGTTTGGGCAGGAACTCTGGGGCTTGGAGCCTGGCTAGAGTCGCCAGTGGTGGAGCATTTCAAATTGGAGAGGCATGAGAATTCAGAGTGATGGGTCATTGCTATCTCAGGGTGAGGGGGTTAAAGGGCTGGATTTGATTTTGGAGATAAGGAAGGTGAAGGCTAAAGAGGTATTTGAACACCAGCATGAGAAATTTATAATTTTTAAAAACATTGTAAATGACTGTGCCTTATTTAAAAATGTATAATAAAACAATGCCAATCGTTTTGGAATATGCAAACTTGACCCAACAACTTAAAGTAGTGGCACAAGACCCAAAACATCTGAAGCCCTCAACTGGTCTTATTTTAAAAGAGCATTTAGAGTTTGTAGCCGTACAGACATATTATGGTGATAAACTGATAATGTACAGTAAATAGTGTTCCTGTTCTTATTAATCTCACTTATTGTATGAACATATGAAAGAGCAGAAGTAGACCATTCAGCCTTTCAAACCTGGTCCATCATTCGATAAGATCATGCTGATCTGTTGTGTTTCAAATTCCACATTCCCATCTACCTTTGTTTCTTCTGCCTAACAAGAATCTACCTCTGTCTTAAAAATATTCAATGACCTTGCTTCTGAGACAAGGTTAAACAATCCTCTACAGTCTGAATATAAGAGTTGGGAAGACCTGTTGAAATCGTACAGGAATTGTTGAGGCCTCTTCTGGAATGCTGTTCTTGTCACCCTGCTATAGAAAGTTAAAAATCGTACAACACCAGGTTATGGTCCAACAGTCCACCACACTATAACCTGGTGTAGAGTGATTTTTAACTTTGTACACGCCAGTCCAACACCGGCATCTCCAGATCTTGACTGCTATAAGATGGATATTATTAAACTGGAGACGGTTCAGAGAGATTTACCAGGATGTTGCCGGATGTGGAAGGTTTGAGTTTTTAAGAAAGGCTGGATAGGTTGGAACATTTTTCACTGGAGTGTAGGAGGTGGAGAGGTGACCTTATAGAAGTTTATAAAATAATGAGGGATATAGATAGAGTTGATGGTAGTTGTCTTTTCCCTAGGATGGGGATTTCAAGACTAGGGGTCACACTTTAAGGTGAGAGGAAAGAAATTGTAAAAGGACATGAAAAGCAAATGTTTTACACAGAGAGTGGTTTGCATGTGGAATCAACTTCCTGAGGAAGTGGTGGATGTGGGTGCAATGACAACAATTAAAAGGCACTTAGATAAGTTCATGACTAAGAAATATTTGGAGGGATATGGGCCAGGAGCAAGCAGGTGGGACGAGTTTAGTTTGGGATTATATTCGGCATGGACTAGTTAGGCCGAAGAATCGGTTTCTGTGCTGTGTGAATATGAAAACAAAATCTTCTCATCTCTGTGTTGAAAGAGTGATCCCTAGTTTATGAATAGTGCCCCCTAGTTTTGGATTGATCCACAAGAGGAAACATTCTTTCCACTTTGTCAAGACCATTCAGGATCAAAAATACTTCAATCAAGTCACCCTTTACTCTTCTAAACTCAGGGGAATCAAGCCTAGCCTGTCCAACATATCCTCAAAAAGAACCCATTTCATTCCAGTTATTAACCTAGTTAACCTCGTCTGGACTGTCTCCAATACATTTACATTCTCCCTTAAATAAAGATTGAAGATTATGGTCTCATCAATGCCCTATACTTTGTGCAATGTCACAAGAGATTGATTAGTAACAATATTTAAAAGCATATTTATTGAATAACAATGTTGCTCCCCTGACATCACAGCTGAATGTCACATCAAAACATCCAAGCCCAGAAGCTTGTCCCCGAATGTCACTTCAGATGCCACTTCCGGGACATCTCTCCCTGGTCCTGACACCCAAGTGTCACACTCCAAATAGATATCACACAGCTGGCTGAATTTCATGATCAGTAGACCAGAAACATAGAATGAAAACGAGAATAGGCTTCACAGAATGAGAGCTTTTATGCAATTAAGAATATCTCAATTTCTCTTTGAGAAGCCTGCTTCTTTGCTCAGGAATCATCTGTTCCCTGATACTTTGCACTTCCACTGAACTGGTTCCTGCAAACAAGGATTTACACCTTTCTTAAGAAAATATTCACAGCCAAGTGCAGTCCTAATTTGCTGATTATATAATTTAATTCCTTGACATCAGCTGACGTGAACAAAGTAGCTATGATGTGGAGGTGCTGGTGTTGGACTGGGGTGCACAAGTTAAAAATCACACAACACCAGGTTATAGTCCAACAGGTTAATTTGGAAGTACTAGCTTTCAGAGCATTGTTCCTTCATCAGGGAGTTAGTGGAGCAGGATCATAACACAGAATTTATAGCAAAAGATCTCAGTGTCATGCAACTGAAATGATATATTGAACAAACCTAGATTGCTGTTAATTCTTTCATCTTTTAGAATGGGTTGCAGGTTTCAGTTCATTAATATGTAAATCCCAGAACTTCTTTCAAGTCGCATTCTCAAGATAACTTAAGGTTTTATAAAAAAAAGTGACATATGATCTTATGATCCTGCTCCACAGCTACCTGATGGAGGTGCAGCGCTCTGAAAGCTAGTACTTGCAAATCAACCATGTTGGACTATCATCTAAAGTAGAAGTGAACATGTTTGTACATGGATTTCTGAAATAGTTTTCATGGCTCTTGAATGAAGATAGCAAAAGCCCACAATGATGTGTTTTATGGTGTTGGGCCTTCACACTACAAGGTGATAACGCCCTACCTAAAAGCATCAACAATCCTGGAACTCTCTTTCTAACAGCACTGTCTTGTGTACCTACACCAGAAAGTTGCATCAGTTTGTACACCCACCTTCTGAAGGGCAGATAGCAATGGACAAAAAATGCTGGCTTAGCCAGCAATACCCACATCAAGTGAATGAATGTGTAAATAAAACAAGTCTAGGAAGATTGGCAGCATAATGACCATTCCCACATTAAAAAGTAGCATATCTGATATCATCAATTTAGCTTGTTTTGAGATCTTTCTTTACATCAGTGACTGCGAGTGTATTCATTCATCTCTTATTCAGAGAAGCTCTAAGTTTGAAAAGTCTGGAGAAAACTGGCTGATATTCTATACTCATAAGGTTGTATTTTTTTTCTTAGCTCAGGTACCTAAATTAATAACAATCGACAATCAACAATAGATGCAGGAGTAGGCCATTCTGCCCTTCGCGCCTGCACCACCATTCAATATGATCATGGCTGATCATCCTTAATCAGTATCCTGTTCCTGCCTTATCTCCATAACCCTTGATTCCACTATCTTTGAGAGCTCTATCCAACTCTTTCTTAAATGAATCCAGAGACTGGGCCTCCACTGCCCTCTGGGGCAGAGCATTCCACACAGCCACCACTCTCTGGGTGAAGACGTTTCTCCTCATCTCTGTCCTAAATGGTCTACCCCGTATTTTTAAGCTGTGTCCTCTGGTTCGGCACTCACCCAACAGCGGAAACATGTTTCCTGCTGCCAGAGTGTCCAATCCTTTAATAATCCTATATGTCTCAATCAGATCCCCTCTCAGACTTTTAAACTCAAAGGTATACAAGCCCACTCGCTCCAGTCTTTCAG
>NC_057730.1:50930952-50934857 GCF_004010195.1 Chiloscyllium plagiosum | reverse complement strand
TAACTGGTCTATAATTTCCTGCTTTCTCTCTCCCACCTTTCTTAAAAAGTGGTACAACATTAGCCACCCCCCAATCCACAGGAACTGATCCCGAATCTATCGAACTCTGGAAAATAATCACCAATGCATCCACGATTTCTCGAGCCACCTCCTTCAGTTCCTGGGATGTAGACCATCAGGCCCCTGGGACATTCAGGTCAATCTGAAATGGGTTTTTTTTAACAAAACCTTCATGGGTTATGGGTGTCATTGGCTGACCAGCATTTGTTACTCATCCCTAATTGCCTGAGAGAATGTAATGGTAAGCTGCCTTCTCGAATTGCTGTAGTCCAATTGGTGCAGGAACACCCACAATGCTATACGGTAGGATTTCCAGGATTTTGACTTAGTGACACTGAAGGAACAGCAATATATTCCCAAGTCAGGATGGTGAGCGGCTTGGAGTGAATCTTGCAAGTGGTGGTGTTGCCATGTATCTGCTGCCCTGGCCCTTCAAGGTGGTAAAAATTGTGGTTTTGGAAGGTGCTGTCTAAGGAGCCTTGATAAATTTCACTCACGCATCTTATAATTCACATATACTGCTGCTACTGAGCATTGATAGTGAAGGGAGTGGATATTTATGGATGTGGTGCCAATCAAGTGTGTTTGTTTTGCCTTGAAGGGTGTCAAGTTCTTGAGTGTTGCTGGAGCTGTATTGATTCAGGCAAATGGGGAGTATTCCATCACACTCCTGGCTTATACCATGTAGATAGTGGACAAATTTTGGAGAGTCACTTGCTTGCTGCAAGATACCTAGCCTCTGACCTGCTCTTGTAGCCACATTACAATTTCAATTGTAATGGTCAATGGTAAACCTCAGTATGTTGATAATAGGAGACTCAATACTCTATATGTTGCCATCAAATATCAAAGAAAAATATTTGGATTCTCTCTTATTGAAGATGGTCGTTGTCTGGCACTTGTATGGCATTGATATTATTTTGCATTTGCCAGGTCAAGCCTGGATATTATCCAGCTCATGCTACATTTAGGCATGGATAGGGCCTAAAATAGTGTCAGGTGGTCCATCCAGTTTCATTCCTACACCTGTTTCATTGACTTCAGCCACATCAGCTTATTTGGGATCAACTCCTGAGCTGACCATGATACATGAAGAGGAGGAAGGATGGAAAGGGGCTTGGGTGGAGCACAAACAGTTTGTGCTGAATGCCATGTTACTGTGCCATTGTGCCTATTTCCGTTAAATATGCAATCAGTAATCCAGGTTAATTGAGAAGTGAGCAAATTGTGGACAGTTGGTTTGCTGAGGAACTGGAGGATCAATGCTATGTCATCACACAAGATCTACAGTAATCAAACATCTTTAGGAGAAGTTATGAAACACACCAAGAGTTTCTTTATCTTCTCCTAAGCCAGAAGGTGTATTGCATTAGGAACTAGTGGTTGGACATTGCACTGCCATTTTCTTGTTAGCGTGCAACATATTGACACCATCTGTTATTAAGACTCTGTCTGTCATTTTCATAACCTCTTTGTAATACAGGCAACATTCCTCCTGGCTGATTTGACAGCAATATGCTTATAGCTTAACTGTGAGTACTGGACATGTATATTTTTAGGAAGATAACTCGTGGATATTGACCTTTGTTGTTTTCCCACTTGTACTAATTAAAGACTGGCCAAGATGTAAGGCAGCAGACCTCTGGAGTTGTGCTGTCAAAGCAGATCCAGTGTTAACTAACAATAAAAGGAATGTGACACTGGGCAGTCATCGATGTTCACAAGCAAGATTAAATAACACATTAACTGAATTAAAATACAATCATACGTATTACAGTTGCTAAGATTATTGTTATTGTAATCTGATGAATCGGTACTCCTCAATGTTTAGCAGCACTGAGGGTGGCAAGGACATAGAGTATACAAGCTTTGTTCAAATTCTATCCCATTGCCACTCACAGTCTTCAGAGGTCCGCACAGTGGATTCAGAAATAAGAGAAAATGTTATTGTCATCATTGGTGGTTCCCCGCAGATGAAGATGACTTTCTCCCACTCTCAAGGTGAGCCTATAGGTGGCTGTACAGACCGATGGGGCTACCACAGGCTGTGTTACACTGGGGGAAGAAGGTGGTCGCAGGAATGGGTGGGTGGGGCGTTAGTGTGGCAGTGCACTCCTGTCGCTGTTTTCGCCCAGCTTCCACCTTTTCCCAACAGCAAGTCTTGAGGTGCTCGATGCCTTCCTGGATGCAGGAACATAGGCGTTAGATGTTAGACAAAGCTAAGGGATTCAGCAAACAATGGATCAGATCTAAGCTCTGCAATCCTACCTCACCATTCATGAACAGTGGTGGAGAGTTGAACAACTTGCTGGAGGAGGAATCTCCACCAATATCCCCATCCTCAATCACAAGAGAGCCCAGCACAACAGTGATGAATATAAGGTTGAAGCAGTTACAATAATCTTCGATTATTAAAATTTCCTTTAGGACTTGACCAGCTCAGTCAGTAGTGATGCTGCTGAGTCACTTTTGATGATGGACTTTGAAGTCCCCCCAACCAGAGTGTGTTCTTGAGTTGTGGGGCACTAGCACACAAAATGGGATAGAATTGGAATAGATTTGGCAGCTCAGCATTGGTATACTGAAATACACAATTATTCATAAAAATATTTACTACTTCAGTTACTTATGAATTTCAAATACATTCATAAATTAATGCAATTCAGAACTAACAAATTATATTACCCAAATGAAACTCAAATATTCAAAATAAAATGCTACCTTTTATCAATAAATTGAAAACTGACCCTTCAGATTTCCGACTGTTACTTGAACAGAGTGAAGTTCAAAGGTTATGATTCATGGATTCAAAATAAGCCTAGATCTCCAAATGACAAAACATTCCCCTTCAACTCTTACTTAAAACTCCACCTGACCATCCCACACTCCAATCCATTTTTGTGATACACATCTCCAAACTGCAGTTTTGGTTCACAATTATATGCAGAGACACACTTCCATTTTGAACAATTGCTGATAATGGTATAATGCCAAAATTATCATCCTTTATATTAAAATAGAATATGTTCTCCTTTCCACTTTCATCCTGTGCAGATCATTCTCATGCAAACATCATCTTCAACACAAACACAATTCATTGTAAAAGATCCTACTCATATCATTTCAGATTCAGCATGTAGTCGATATGAAATATGTGTCTGTAGTGTATTTATATTGTGTTGGGTTTTATTATTCAGTTTGGATTCTATTTGCTAGCTGCTGTAAGCTGAAAACACTGTTGATTTGTGTTGATGTTGGCATGAGGATTATTGTTTGTGTCTGTTGTTCATTACCAATGAATGAAATAACTTACGTTAAAATCTTGAATCTCAACTGAATTAATTGCAACATTTAGGACATTTGCAGAATTATTTACAAATGCAATGCTCTGAAATTTAGGCAAGAACTTTCGAAAGCTGATTGGGGGCAGATGTTCGCAGGTAAAGGGACGGCTGGAAAATGGGATAATGAGAATCCAGAGAAAGTATATTCCTGTTAGGGTGAAAGGAAAGGCTGGTAGGGAAAGAAATTGAGGGTTTGGTTAAGAAAAAGTAGGAAGCATATTTCAAATATAGACAGGATAGATCGAGTGAATCCTTAGAAGAGTATGAAGGGAGTAGGAGTATACTTAAGAGGGAAATCAGGAAGGCAAAAAGGGGACATGAGACAGCTTTGGCAAATAGAATTAAGGAGAATCCAAAGGGATTTTAAAAATACATTAAGGACAAAAGGGTAACTAGAGAGGGAATAGGGCCCCTCAAAGATCAGCAAGGCAGCCTTTGTGTGGAGCTGCAGAAAATGGGGGACATACTAAACGAGTATTTTGCATCAGTATTTACTGTGGA
>NC_057730.1:50905012-50930412 GCF_004010195.1 Chiloscyllium plagiosum | reverse complement strand
TAATTCAGATAAATGCGAGGTGCTGCATTTTGGCAAAGCAAATCTTAGCGGGACTTATACACTTAATGGTAAGGTCCTAGGGAGTGTTGCTGAACAATGAGACCTTGGAGTGCAGGTTCATAGCTCCTTGAAAGTGGAGTCACATGTAGATAGGATAGTGAAGAAGGCATTTGGTAAGAGTATTGAATACAGGAGTTGGGAGGTCATGTTGCAGATGTACAGGACATTGGTTAGGCCACTGTTGGAATATTGTGTGCAATTCTGGTCTCCTTCCTATCGGAAAATGTTGTGAAACTTAAAAGCGTTCAGAAAAGATTTACAAGGATGTTGCCAGTGTTGGAGGGTTTGGGCTATAGGGAGAGAATGAATAGACTGGGACTGTTTTCCCTGGAGTATCAGAGCTGAAGAGTGACCACATAAAGGTTTATAAAATTATGAGGAACATGGATAGGATGAATAGCCAAGGTATTTTCCCTTGGGGGGAGTCCAGAACTAGAGGGGTTAGGTTTAGGGTGAGAGGAGAAATATTCAAAAGGGACCTAAGGGGCAACTTTCTCACATAGTGGGTGGTGTGTGTGTGGAATGAGTTGCCAGAGAAAGTGGTGGAGGCTGGTACAATTACAACATTTAAAAGGCATCTAGATGGGTACATGAACAGGAAGGGTTTTGGGGTATATGGGCGAAATGCTGGCAATAGTGTTGGACCGAAGGGTCTGTTTCCATGCTGTATATCTCAATGACTCTAGTGAAAACTTTGTAAGTAGAACAACCTTGAACTGTGCAAAAAAAGGCTTCACAAAAGCTGACACTAACTGAAAAAAGCAAACTACTGAAAGACAGCCTCATATACAGGCTTCATGAAACATGAAGATAAGAGTTTGCATTGAAAATGCAGTGACATATCAATTGATTAGATTCTCTACTGTGTGGAAACAGGCCATTTGGCCCAACAAGTCCACACCGACCCTCCAAAAAGTAATCCACCCAAACCCATTTCCCTCTGACTAATGCACTCAACACTATGGGCAATTTCTCATGGCTAATCCACCTAACCTGCACATCTTTGGATTGTGGGAGGAAACCAGAGCATTCAAAGGAAACCCACACAGACACGGGGAGAATGTGCAAATTCCACACAGACAGTTGCCCGAGGCTGGAATCGAATCTGGGCCCATGACAGGTCCAACACAACCCCATTTTGTTCAACATCTGATCATTTCTAGTCTACCAGAGCAATCTTAGAGTCCACAACACTGCAGTTTCAACAATGGTCATTGAATCTTGTAACTTGGACTGAAGACTTTTCAGTCCGTTTGTGTCAGTGCGTTGAAGGAGCTGTTCAATTATTACCACTCCCTGCTCTTTCCCGATAGTTCAGTAAGGGTTTCCTCTTCAGATGTACATTTGATTGCCTTTAGTGACTCTGCTTCTGCAACTATTTCAGGCAGTGGATTCCAGATTAAAGTAATTTGCTATGTAAAAACATTCTCAATTTCCCTTTGGCTCTTGTACTAATTATCTTAATTTGATGGCTGTAGATGTTACTGAAAGAAAGTGTAAGGTTTATTTTCAACACTGATCTCTATATATTTAGCCCTCGAGAATGGGCAGAATTTAATGAGGCTGTCAGGGATCTTATCCGTTGGCAGGAGAAGTGGGGAGAACCAAATATCGTCTCCTTTCTGGAAAGTAATCTGCACTAAGTGCCAATCAAAGATTTAACTAGACAGACCTGGCTTTGCCCTGCAAAGGATCTTGGGGGATCGAAGATCCTCTTCTCAGAAAAGCTGAACAACCAGAGGCTGGCAACTCTGCATTGCTCAACAATAGGCATAGTGGCTGCTGCTAGTATTGCAGGCACTTGAGCCCCATGCTCACTGAGTGAGCCAGGCCAGAGGTGCATGATGGAGGTGGGGAGGAGAGTAAGGATCACAGTGAGGGCAAGAACGTGGCACTCAGCTTCCAGCTCCCTCAATCTAGCACAGAGTGAAAAACCTTCAGTCTAAGTTGCAAAATTCAATGACCATTGTTGAAAACTGCCCTGCTATGAACTCTAAGATTGTTCCACCAGGTTAGAAATTCAGCTAGTGATAGGGTTGCCTACCTGTCACTGCCCTCACAATGCAACCTCTCATCCTCACGTTTCAGGAAGCTGTATATGAGGTTGTTTCACAGCAGTTGGCTTTCCTTGGGCCATGTTAGCTTTTGAGAAGCAGTGGGCCAATTTTTGCCAAGGTTCAAGGTTGACCTCTTTAAGTAGGTGGTTGCATGATATATCATAAGCTCTTGATCAATGGCAACATGGGAGTCGACCAACAGCCTCAACATCTTTCACTTTACAGGCTTTCTGCAGGGCTGCTATGGGAGGAGGTGGTCCTTAACTGGGGACTAATTGCAGTCAAAAGTGTGGTGCTGGAAAAGCACAGCCAGTCAGGCAGCATCTGAGGAGCAGAAAAGTTGACATTTTGTGCATGAGCTCTTCATCAGAAATGTGATGGTGGGGAGGGGGGATTGGCAAAGGGGACTGAGAGATGGGGGAGGTGCTGGGGTTAAGGTAGCTGGAAACGCAATAGGTAGATGATCATGGGGGAGTGATGGTGATAGGTTGGAGCAGAGGGTGGAGCAGAAAAGTGGGAAGGAAGATAGACAGATAGGACAGTTCAAGAAGGTGGTGCTGAGTTGGAGGGTTGGATCTGGGATAAGGTGGGGGCAGGGGAGATGAGGAAACTGGTGAAATCGACATAGATTCCATATGGTTGGAGGCTCCCAAGGTGGAAAGTGAGGTGTTCTTCCTCCAATCGTTGGCTGGCTAGGATTTGGTGGTGGAGGGGGCCTAAGACTTGCATGTCCTTGGCAGAGTGGGAGGGGAAGTTGAGGTGTTCAGTCACAGGGTGGTGGGGTTGTGTCCGTTGCTCTCAATGTGGTCTCTTCTACACTGGGGAGACAGGACACCAACTTGCAGAACATTTCAGAGAACATCTCTGGGACACATGCACTAAATAGCCCCACTGCTGCATGGCGAATCATTTCAACTCCCCGTTCCAGCAATCCAGAACCTTCGGCTAATGTTCTTGGGACAAGGATTCAAATCCTGCCACGATTGGGGTGGTGAATTCATATCCCATGAATGAATAAATAAGCAATGGGATCTAGTTAGATGCCTGTAAGCATTGACATGTTTACTTCCTGAGCGCACTGAAACCCTAACCACTATTACTTTTATATTTATCTTGGAGAGGAATTGCCTGGTCAGTTTCTCAGTGTGAATGTTAAAAAGAACCCAACAATATGCGTGACAAAGGAGAAACAAAGCACATTTGTTTACTTGGATTCCTAGGGACTAATGAAAAAACTTTGTCGATTGGTAGATTAACAGGAGATTGCAACTAATGATATCAAAACCCTTTATGTCTGAATATATAGTGCACGAGCCAGAGATAAATGAACAACATTACACAAAGGGCCAGAGGTGAGAGAGAGAAACAATTGATTATAAATAGCTGAGGGGCACCATCTAGCAAACTTGGGTCAAGGTGAGGCAGCTAGATATATTACAAAGAATATACAGCAGAGAAACTGTCCATTCCAGCGATTATGTTTCTCAGTCTTTCATTATCTGACTTGACTATCACAGCCCTCTTTTCCCATTTCCCTCATAATCATCTCACATTCCCTGGTATGCATCCATTCATCTTAAAATATAGTCTGCAGTAATGAGCTCCACATTCTCAATATTCTTTTGAGTAAAGAAGTTTCTTCTAAATTCTCGGTTTGGTTTCTTAGTGACTATGTTCCCTCGATGATTTCTATTTCTGCAGGAACACATGCAGTTAGGACCATATACAAGTATCCTGTTGCCACTGATCAAAAGCTCACAAAGGGCCATACGGTGGCTCAGTGGTTAGCACTGCTACCTCAGGGCCCCAGGTTTGATTCCACCCTCGGACGAAACAAATCTTAGCAGGGCTTATACACTTAATGGTAAGGTCTGGGGGAGTGTTGCTGAACAAAGAGACCTCGGAGTGAAGGTTCAGAGGTCCTTGAAAGTAGAGTTGCACCTGGATAGGATAGTGAAGAAGGCATTTGGTATGCTTTCCTTTATTGGTCAGTGCATTGAGTATAGGAGTTGTGAGATTATGTTGCAGCTGTACAGGAGATTTGGATAGGCATATTTGGAATATTGCGTGCCATTCCGGTCTCCTTGCTATCGGAAGGATGTTGTGAAACTTGAAAGGGTTTGGAAAAGGTTTACAAGGATGTTGCCAGGGTTGTAGGATTTGAGCTATGGGGAGAGGCTGAATATACTGGGGCTATTTTCCCTGGAGCGTCGAAGGCTGAGATTTATAAGATCATGAGGGGCATGGATAGGATAAATAGAGAAAGTCTTTTCCCTGGGGTGGGGGAGTCCAGATCTAGAGGCCATAGGTTTAAGGTGAGAGGGGAAAGATTTAAAAGGGACCTCAGAGGCAAGTTTTTCATGCAGAGGGTGGTGCGTGTATGAGGAAGTAGTGAAGGCTGCTACAGTTACAACATTTAAATGGCATCTGGATGGGTATATGAATAGGAAGGGTTTAGAGGGAAATGGACCAGGTGCTGGTAAATGCAACTAGATTAGGTAGGGATATCTGTTCGGCATGGACGAGTTGGGCTGAAGGGTCTGTTTCTGTGCTGTACCTCTCTATGACTATCTGTGTGGAATTTGCACATTCTCCCCGTGTCTGCGTGGGTTTCCTCCCACATGCCAAAGATGTGCAGGTTAGGTGGATTAGCCATAGGAAATGCAGGGATACCGCTGAGTCTGGATGGGATGCTCTTCAGAGGGTCGGTGTGGATTTGATGGGCCAAATGGCCTGCTCCCACACTGTAGGGATTCTGTAAGTAGTGAAACCTATGTGAGCAGGACAACCTGAACATTAGGATAAAGTGAGGTATGCAGATGCTGGAGATCAGAGCTTAAAAATGTGTTGCTGGAAAAGCGCAGCAGGTCAGGCAGCATCCAAGAAGCAGGAGAATCGACGTTTTGGACATAAGCCCTTCTTCATTCCTGAATCATTCCTGAAGAAGGGCTTATGCCCAAAACGTCGATTCTCCTGCTCCTTGGATGCTGCCTGACCTGCTGCGCTTTTCCAGCAACACATTTTTAACCTGAACATTAGCTAAAGGACACTGCTGAAAAACAACCTCATATGTCAGCTTCATGAAGTTGAGGGTTTGCATTGAACTTGAGGTGACACAGGAACAGATCCATCACAAGCTGCATTTTACTCAATATCCGATCATTTGTAGTCTGATGGAACAATTTTAGAGTCCACAGCAGCGCAGTTTTCAACAATGGTCAACTGATTTCAGTTCTGAAGAAGGGTCACTGGACTTGAAACATTAACTCTGTTTCTCCCCCTACAGATACCACCAGATCTGCTGACTTTCTCCAGCAATTTCTGATCTCCGGCATCTGCAATTCTCTGTGTTATTTTAGGTCAGCCCAATTATTGGCTATGATTCACATCCCACAGATTTTTGCATAGCACATGTAAAGCCATCCAGTGGACACTGGGTACATGACTAGATGGTCACTGGTTCAAATATGAAAATATGCAACATAAGATCACGGTTTGAATGATATTAATAACCACTGACACCAGAGGTTTGACATTACCTAGTCTCTTGTAGTCCATCTGTAAAAGTTATTTTGTTCTATATTTGACAATAGATTGTAAAATAACTGAGGCATTTGCCAAGTGGAATTATGGCTGGAATATTATTCCAGAAACCCAGGTAATGTTCTGGTCACATGGGTCACAAGGCAGATTGTGGAATTTCAATTCAGTTTTAAAAACAAATCTGGAAGTAAGTGTCTAATGTTGACCAAGAATCCATTGTCAATTGTTAGGAAAAAAAACCCCATCTGGTTCACTCATGTCCTTTAGGGAAGGAAACTGCCTTGGCTTCCATGTGATTTCAGAGCAATGTGGCTCACTCTTAACTACCCTCTGGACAATTAGGGATGGGCAATAAATGCTTGTCTGGCCAATGACACCCTCATCCCGTGAATAAATAAAAGGAACTGCATTGGGTATGACCATGCCATAGCCACTTGAGACAGAAACCCAGATTCCCCAACGTTTGTCCTGAAGGCTTACCCAGCGAATTGTGAAGGACTGTATTCAACTTTACCGGGAAAAGATCCATTTTGGGAGAAGAGAAATCAAAGGGCCCTACAGTGGCTCAGTGGTTAGCACTGCTGTCTCACAGCACCAGGGTTACAGGTTTGATTCCAGCCTTGGGCAACTGTCTGTGTGGAGTTTGCACATTCTCGTTGTGTGTAGGTTTCCTCCTGGTGCTCTGGTTTCCTCCCACAGTCCAAAGATGTGCAGACAAGGTGAATTGGCTTGTAGTGTTAGGTGCATCAGTCAGAGGGAAATGGGTCTGCGTGGGTTACTCTTTGGAGGGTCAGTGTGGACTTGTTGGGCTGAAGAGCCTGTTTCCACACTGTAGATAATTAATCTATTCTAATTTTGTTTAAAAAAAGTCTTCTCATGTTTTGATTCCTCCCTGGGTAGTTCTGTGTAATCCCTGTCCTCTGCTGGTTGGGGTGTGCGGTTGGAGAGGGGAACTGCAATTCATTTCTCTGCCTCATTAATTTTTTTTTTATGTTGCCGTTTTGAATTGATTGTGAATTTTGTGATTTACACATGAAAGAAGTGAAACTATCACTGTATTCTAACAGATGAAAGGCTTAACAGACAATCAATTTTTCAATGTATAATTTCAGTTACATCACATGCAAATTTTTGCTATAAATTCTGTGTTACGATTGAGCCCTCCACTATCACCTGATGAAGGAGGGTAGCTCCGAAAGTAGTGTGCTTCCAATTAAACCTGTTGGACTATAACCTGGTGTTGTGTGATTTTTAACTCTGGTTTGAATTGCTCGTGTAGTCGGGGAATTGGAAGCTGCGGTGTTTTACACATTGTCTTCGCTCTCTCTCCGTTTCCCCCAGGTCATGTTGGAGCAGATGCAAGGGCTGGCCCACCTTGAGCTGTCAGGCTGCAACGACTTCACGGAGGCCGGCCTGTGGTCCAGCCTGAACGCGCGGATTACCTCGCTGAGCGTCAGCGACTGCATCAACGTCGCCGACGACGCCATCGCCGCCATTTCGCAGCTGCTGCCCAACCTGACGGAGCTGAACTTACAGGCCTACCACGTGACGGACACGGCCATGGCCTACTTCACCGCCAAGCAGGGCTACACCACGCACACGCTGCGCCTCAACTCCTGCTGGGAGATCACCAACCACGGCGTGGTGAACATGGTACACAGCCTGCCCAACCTCACCGCCCTCAGCCTCTCCGGCTGCTCCAAGATCACCGACGACGGCGTGGAGCTCGTGGCGGAGAACCTACGCAAGCTGCGCAGCTTGGACCTCTCGTGGTGTCCACGCATCACCGACATGGCGTTGGAGTATATTGCATGTGATCTGCACAAGCTCGAGGAGTTGATATTGGACAGGTAGACCAAAGCCTACATCTCCGTTGATATTAGTAATGTGGGCAGTTTCATACGCAACAGTGAGACTTATTATTACTGGTCTCAGGTCATTTATCAGTGAAGCCACACACACACACACACACACAGTGAATTTCCAAAGGTCCACACCAGCACCAGCCGTAGGGGTCTCCATTATCTCACAGACAAATCTCCAAATGCACTTACATGCACGGAAGTGATTGTATAAGCTAGCATAGAGATGTACAGCATGGAAACAGACCCTTTGGTCCAACCCATCCACGTCGACCAGATATCCCAACCCAATCTAGTCCCACCTGCCAGCACCCGGCCCATATCCCTCCAAGCCCTTCCTATTTATATACCCATCCAGATGTCTTTTAAATGTTGCAATTGTACCAGCCTCCACCACATCCTCTGGCAGCTCATTCCGTACACATACATGTAAGATTTTGAGAGGTTTGACAGGGTAGATGTGGATTCCCCCAATGGGAGAGTTTAGACCCAAAGCGCATGACCTCAGAATAAGAAGTTCCACATTTGAGATAGAGATAAGGAGGGATTTCTTCTCTCTCAGGCTGCAGGTTGTCCCCAGGTTACGAACAAGTTCTGTTCTGGAGTCTGTTTGCAAGTTGGTTTGTGTACAAGTCAGAAACAAAGCAGGGCAAGTAAAGGGCTGTTTGTACGTACAGGAAAATGTTCATATGACAGATCTTTGAAATGATACTTGCTGTTTGAGGTTGTGTTCATAAGTCAGGGACCTTCTGAAGTGAATCTGTGCAATATGTTGCCATAGAGGCCTGTAGACGTTGGGGAATTAAGTACATTCAAGGCAGAGATGAATGGATTTTTAATCAGGAAGGGGATCAAGAGTTTCTGGGGAAAAGACAGAAAAATAGAATTGAAAATTATTAGGTCAGCCATGTCTCATTGAATGGTGGAGCAGACTCGATGGGCTGAATGGCCTGCTCCTATGTCTCATGGTCTTAACAATAATGCTCGGCAATAACTATGACAATACTTAACCGCCTGGTGACTTTATTCTCCCTCTCTCTTCGCACAGAGGTCTGATTTTAGCTTATGGTCAAAACTCACCCCTGTGTTTGCCCAAGGGTAGGAGGAACTGTAGCACCAACTTTGCACAGCCCAGTTTCATCAAATTGTCACAAAAGCTACCAACATATAAAATATATACATTCACTTGATGAAGTGAGGGTCCCGGTGTGACCATCATGGGCACTTTAAGCAGAAGAATCTGGAAGATGAAGTGTAGTCATTGGAAAGTATTGTTGCTGTCCAAACTCCAAATCCACAGCCAAAACCAGCTTAGTTCTGCTGAGTTTATCTGTTACTCATAAACTGTGATATGAATGAAATTTGTTTAACTGGAAATTAAGTGCATATAATCAGATGACTGGCCGCATTTGTTGTTTCTTTGTCCCATGATTCGTGCGATGTGTGCATGCACATAATATACCCTGTCATTGACTGTGTTTATATTTACTGTTGCTATGCTGCAGAACTATTCTTTTTGCTTATTGATTTACAATAGCTGTCCTCCATGAAGTTCAGCTGTGAACTGGGGAGCTTCAAGGGACATTGTATATACACGGGCTGATTCTGGAGTTGCTAAGGAGCTGAAGAGTAAGAGCAGTAATGGAAAGCTGACAAATGTTCATAATGACAAAAATGTGTCATATCTGAATAAACCAAAAGAACTGCGGATGCTGTAAATCGGAGACGAAAATAGAAAATGCTGGAAAAGCTCAGCAGATCTGGCAGCATCTGCAGTGAGAAATCAGGGATAACGTTTCGGTCCCGTTCTGAGGAAGAGTCACTGGACCCGAAATGTTATCCCTGAGTTCTCTCCACTGAGCTTTTCCAGCAATTTCTGTCTTTGTCTCTGATTTCGATTTCAGTTAGCAACTTTATTAATGAGGTATTTTGGGCATGTGCATATCACTGCAGATATTTTCAGTTGCCAACTGCATTAACCGTAGTTACTGTAATGGATGCTAGATTACCGAACCACCAAAACTCCTTTGATTATTCATATTGCAATATACAGATGCGGATTACCCATCAGGGGTCGTTAATTCTGTTGACTGGGTGGCTGCTTTACAATGTGGAGTGATACCCACAATGTGGGTTCAATTCCAACTGCAGCAGCTGAAGGTACCATAAAGGACTCTCCTTCTCAATGCCCTCCCTTGCCTGAGGTGTGGTGATCCTCAGGTTAAACCACCTGAGAGCCTAGGGACTATGGCAATTATACCTTTTGATATACAAATGGATCAGCAAGTATGTTCCTCTGTAACTCTTCCATTAGCTTCTACTTTCATGACCACTGCAGGCCTTAGGATATTGTTTGTATCTGCTTGACACTTTAAACAGCTTAATATTTTGCGTAGTTATGATCGTCAAACCTAGTTTTGGTTATTTTGGACTTCAACATAGTCAGCGGAAATGGTAACCTTCTGAACGAGTGTTGGTTTATTTATACAAATGTGATATTATTATCGATGTAAATGAACCACTTGACCTGCATAAAATAATCTGACTTCGTATGAGAAAATGATACATGAGATCATGCTTCAGCAAAGGAGAACTTTATCCTCCAGTAATTCAATCCAGAAGAAGAATCTTTTTTCCAAGAGAGACAGCCACTTTAACCATGGCAGATGACTGTGCTAAGGGATGGGTCAGCATTACCAAAGGACTATACTGATGTTCTAAAGACTGGAAGTGCTATTGATTGTTGAGACAGAATCAATGACCTTAACTAATCAGAAAGATCAGGTCTTACGCTAAAAGATTGGAGCGACTGGGCTTGTATACGCTTGAGTTTAGAAGGCTAAGAGGGGACCTGATTGAGGCGTATAAGATTATTAAAGGATTGGACACTCTGGAGGCAGGAAGCATGTTTCCGCTGATGGGTGAGTCCCGAACCAGAGGACACAGTTTAAAAATAAGGGGTAGACCACTTAGAACAGAGTTGAAGAGACACTTCTTCACCCAGAGAGTGGTGGGTGTATGGAATGCTCTGCCCCAGAAGGCTTTGAAGCCCAAGTCTCTGGATCCTTTCAAGAAAGAGTTGGATAGAGCTCTTAAGGATAGTGGAATCACGGGGTATGGGGATAAGACAGGAACAGGATACTGATTGAGGATGATCAGCCATGATCATAATGAATGGCGGTGCAGGCTCGAAGGGCAGAATGGCCTACTCCTGCACCTATTGTCTATTGTCTATAGCATTGAACTCCAAAAGACCGCCAAGGAAATACCTAACAAGCCTGGAGAAAATCCTTGCCCAGATGACTGATTCGCAGATACTATCCGCGCCTTGAAGACTGCTTCAAGAGTTGGTAAGTCATAATCTAAGTTCTGTGTTGCTTTTCAATAAAAATGGATATTCTCTTTATAAAGTATGTATAATGACTGATCATTTATTTATTAAAGTCAACTAATAACTCCCTGCATTGTTCCTTGTTAATGCTGTACAGTCCAGTGTGCGGCCTAATCATGGGAAATCATTTGTATCTCTACAGATGAGCACCCCAGTGAGATGATGCAGGTGATACAGTTTCTGAAGGTGAATAAAACGCACAGGAATACCTCCAGCAAGAAGGATGTGCGATCTGAACTCCAAGCAGGTTGCTTAGAAAAAGGTCAACATGTCAAGTGTGATCAGAACTGTTCTTTGAGCCTTTACCATTCCAACGCAAAGAATACTAGAGAATGGCCTTGCTGACAACATAGAACATTACAGCACAGCACAGGCCCTTTGGCCCTTGATGTTGCGCCGACCTGTGAAATCAATCTGAAGCCTATCTAACCTACACTATTCCATTCTTGTCCATTTGCCTATCCAATGACCATTTAAATGCCCTTAAAGTTGGCGAGTCTACTACTGACAAGGCAGGAGTTGTCTTTCTGCTCTAGCATTTTACACTGATAATGTTAGAGGAGGTCTTTTGTCAAACCCATTTTGCAATGCAATGTGCTTATGGCACTGAACTTAATACCTGGAAGGGTATTACCCTGATGGTGGAGGTCCTTCCTTCTCAGGCATCCACTGCTCACTGGTGGAGACTGCCAGTAGAACAGAAAGATCCCCCTGGTGTCCTTTGTACTGATGATCATTCTTCCCTGCATTGGCTGGAGTACTACCAATGACATCTGCTCCCTTGGCCCTGCTATTACTGTTGGGCTGAAGGTAGGAAGTCTCCCTGCAGGCTTTGGCAATCGTGAGAGCAGCCAGCAGACCACTTTACCAGGAACTATTCCCAACAAACCCCAGGAAATGGTTGTGGTCAGTGTTGCTACCGACTCTCCAGTCAACGGCTGGCCCTATTCCCTGCAATCACTAAACTCCACCCATCCTGTGCCATTTGAGAAACCTTGCTGAAGTAATGTGGCATTGTTGCACAGTATTTAGAGGGGTGTAACTGGCAAAAGCAGCTTGTGTTTCTACTCAACCTGGAGGGCACACTGATAACTCGTCAAGTTTAATCCAAGTACTTCGAAGACCTCACTTTTCAGAGCACACTGTGAATGGGAATCGCAATGTGGCTTTGAAATCACTTTAAAACATTTCCAACCTTGACTGTCACTTTGTGAAAATTTCTTGAATGAGAATTCCTTGCAGAATTCCTGCCAATACTTGGAAATCTATTGATGAATCGAACAAGTCTACATGTATAATAATATCATACATGATCAATATTTAAGTGCATCAAGTAATTGCACTGTGGTTATTTATCTCTGTATAAGTACACAATAAAGGAATCCTCAATCATAAAGGTTTTTGGAGAATTGCTTATTGATATGTTTATATTTTTACATAAAACTAAGAGAAAGGACTATAATTAAGTCATACAAACATCCATTATAAGTGCCTATAAGATTTATCAACCAAGTGAGGAATTTTTAAAATCATTTTTGGTGTAAAAGGTTTCCTCTGTCATCTCCCTCATTTTGGAACTCTTCAGTGGAATGAAATTTCCATTTCAAAGCGGAATATCTTCTGTCAAAGATTCTCCTCTATTTGACACACTTTTATCTTGTTTGACCTGTGGAGTTTCAGTTATGAATGTATTCTGAAGGTGATTAAAGTCATGCCACAAAAAGTTTTACTTGCAACTTGCACAGAAAAGCATGTAGAAGTTTTCTTAATGGAGCACTTCCCCTTAACTTTCAATAGCATTACTCACTCAATCCCTTACTATCGACATCTTGGGAGTTACCATTGACCAGAAATGTAATCTCACCAACTTTTACAGACACATCATTGAAAGTATACAGTCCAGGTGCATAACGGCCTGGTGTGGCAACCAGGACCGTAAGAAACTACACAAGGTTATGTGCCCTGCCCAGACCATCATGGAAGCCAACCTCCCATCCATGGACTCCATTTACACTTCCTGTTGCTACAGAAAGGCTGCCAACATCATCAAAGACCAATTCCATTCCAGTAATGCTCTTCTACAACCCCTTCTGTTAGGCAGAAGATACAGAAGCTTGAACACACACCAACAGGTTCAAGAACAGCTTCTTCCATGCCGTTATTAGACTGCTGAATGGAATCTCTAACTTCAAATAATGTTGATCTTGCTTCACGTATCTCCTGTGCAGTGTAACCTGTATGCCTCACTCTGTCGAAGCACCCAATATTGTTATGTATTGCTTACTATGATCTGCCTGTATTGCTTGCAAACAAGATTTTTCACTGTACTTAGGTACATGTGACAATAAATCAAATCAAATCAAATTCAAGAGCAGATCAGAATCTCGGAATTCTGCAGTGAATGACTCAAATCCTAACTCCTTCACAACATATCCATTATCTACAAGGCGAAGACAAAACCATCATTGAATATTATCCACATGCATGGATCAGAGCAGCAGTAACAATACGGAAGAACTCAACACCATCCAACAATTTTCCAAGGCACCTTTAAAGACATCTCCCAAACTTGTGTAGGAGGATAAAGATAGCAGCTGCAATGGAGACCAGTCACTTCCACATAACTCACCATCCCAGTTTGGAATGATGTTGGCATTCCTTTACTACAGCTCTATTCTGGGACTCCTTTCCTACCAATACCGTGGGTGTATCTACACTACACAGATTCCTGCTGCTTAAGAAAGTGGCTCACCACCACTTTCTCGGGGCAACTAGGGATGGGCAATTCCTACTGGCCATGCCAATGATATGCATATCCCAGGTCAAAAAAAAAGTGTAATATATTCTTACCTATTTTGAATATGATAAAAGTAAGTACGATTCCAGTGATTGCAATAGACCTATGATAGGTATTGAGTGTGTTGCTAGAAAAGTGTGCTTTTCCAGCAACACACTCTCAACTCTGATCTCCAGCATCCGCAGACCTCACTGTCTCCTATGACAGACCTATGCAAAATTGTGAGTGCTTATTTATGCTGTTTGATGGTGCACCACAATTCAACAGTTGTCATAATGGTCATTGAAAACAGTGGCCATTCTATCCCTGAAGATCAGAAGCTGAGGGACCAGTAAGGTGTACTGTGTGAGTATGCAAGGTCTATGCAACTCGCCATATTGGTTTGAGCTCCATCCAGAATGACTGGATGAAGCAACTGTCAGCCCATTTCCAATGGAGTTTTGGGATGTGCATCTGTTATGGGCTCATTCCTGGAACTATCTCACTCTTCCAGGTTTTCTCAGTCTGTTGTGGGTGTGTAGTGCAGCCATGATCATTCCAGGGTCCTCTGCAATTCACCCATCAAAAAAAGCCACATATATATATATATTTATATATATATATAAAATTTATTCACTTGAATGCAAAGCCAGATAAACCATGGCACATTTCACTTCCTCCCCACAGCATTCTTGCCTCATCATTATCAAGATGGGTTTTTTCTGGCAGATTACTCCCCATCCTCTTTGCTTCTGGTGACCTGATTTGCTCTCTAACCAAGCTTCCTGACAATGTAAGAGGATGCAATTTTTCTGGGTCCTCTTGCTCCTCCATTTTGATGCAATAGATCCTGTATGTTTATGGGTTTGTGGCCAAACCTGGCCATGAGCCAAGTACGAGGGCAGCCAATGCAGTCCCAATGTGAAACCCATTGGTAAATACAGGATCAAGGTGAAGAAGCATAACATGTCTGCTATTGTAAAATAAAGGGCTTCATAACTGATGAATATCTTACCAACTGGAATCATTCTTGTTAAAAAAAAATAGAAAGTAAGACACACGACCAGTTAATTAACTTTTGATGCCGTTGGTTGAGGGATAATCTTGGTGTGGACATTAGGAAAATTCCCATACTGCTCATCAAATTGTGCCATGAAATACTTTGGGCTGGATCTTACCTTATTTTTTAGCTTTGCGCGAGTTGTATTGAGTTTTCAGGAGGGCTTATCACTGCAAGATCTAGCAAGTTTTCTCACCCTATCTTAAAAAATTTGGTTGAAACACAGAAAAATAGAAAACAGGAGCAGGAGTAGGCCATTCGGCCCTTCGAGCCTGCACCACCATTCAATATGATCATGGCTGATCATGCAATCTCAGTATCCTGTTCCCTCTCTGTCTCTATACCCCTGGATCCCATAGCTGCAAGAGCCATATCCGGCTACCTCTTGAATATATCTAGTGAACCAGCCCCATCAGCTTCCTGCGGGAGAGAATTCTACAGGTTCACAGCTCACTCATCTCATGGCTTACACCTTATTCTTAGATTGTGAAGTCTGAGAAGTACATGCCAGAATAGGATTGATTCATATTTTGGCACAACTATGAATCAAAGCCACCTTAGCTGGTGTGGAGTCAAAGCAAAATTGCTCAATTGCAAATTTACAAAATAATGCGGAGGTATCAGACCCCTCCACTCCCATCAGCAGATTTGCTGTTGAAAGCTTGGAATAGTAAAGGGAATAAATAATGTAAAATGTGATAGTCATTAGGGTAGAAAGTGTGAGCATTGCTATATTTGTGTGAAATACGCTGTGTTGCTTTTGCACAAACACTGTTAGCTCTGTAAGGTTCATAAAGAAATGGCACCTGTTGCATAAAGGATTAGGACCCTGAGCAACCTTATGATGATGTCACCAAGCTGCACATTATTAAGTGCAAATACCACAGTGTGGGCAGAGTTAGAAAACTTTGTAAGCTGCACTACAGTGATGATTCAGAGATGCCAGTGTTGGACTGGAGTATACAAAGTTAAAAATCACACAACACCAGGTTATAGTCCAACAGGTTTAATTGGAAGCACTAGCTTTCAGAGTGCTGCTCCTTCAGGTGCTTGTGGATTATAAGATTGTGTGATCTTGTATAGTTACATGAGGTAATAACTGATATCCTGCCTACTTTTGTTTTGTTTTTACAGAAGAAGAGACTTCTTTAAAATGCTAGGGAAGCAAATTGTCAATTGGGAAGGAAGAATAGATGGAGGTTAGGAGAATTAGCATTTCAGGCAAAAGCCCTTCATCAGGAATTCTTCATGAAAGGCTTATGCCCGAAACGTCAATTCTCCTGCTCCTCGGATGCTGCCTGACCTGCTTTGCTTTTCCAGCACCACGCTCTGTGTGTACAGAACCCAACCTCATAGCGTGACAACAAACCACATGATAAATCATCACCAATTGTAATCTCTGCTCTGTTTTCATCAAATTGGCCCATTCTAAAGGCAGAGTAAAGGACTCAAAGCTTGTTTTACTTTTGCTTTGGAGGCTTACTGGTACGTTATGGTCTGGCCTTGTGATGTCTGAAACAGGAGTAAAGAGAAGACAGATTGGTTAATTAAAAAATCTTCTCTGTTTGAGCCAGTTCATGTGACAAGAGGATAAAGATGGCTTTGTAGTGTCTCCATAAGGTTGCACAATCAGATGCTATTCTTGTGATGGGTTTGGGATCAGATTCCACCTTGTGACTGAGCATGAAATCCTTGTGATGGAACATAAAATGTAATAGATTTAAGTGCTTTGTGGGGAACTTATATTGCATTAAGCAAACCAAAGAACCTCACCAATCATGTTTATTGAAATCAGCAATGAAGCAGCGCATTGGGCCCATATGGAAAAGCTAATCATTTATCACAATGCTGACAGGAGCAGTAACATTAGCCCTCAGCAGTGATAAAATGAAACACCCACTCTGTGAATATATAAAATTGTTATATCCCCGCCAACTGGCACTTAGCAATGCAAAACAGCAAGTAAACTATCCATATCTTGAGTTCAGGAACAGATGTGCTGTAACCAACAATACCACGATTTTTCTCTCGTGGTTTCAGCAGGTGCCTTAGAGAGAGACCAACAATCTCTGTTCTGCCCATTATGTAGAAACATTAAATGATTGACATTGCTTCATATTCTTTGTTTCCTCAAATAAGACCATGAAAAACAGATTCAACTTTGGGATTTACAGTCCTAGTAACCATATGTTTCCAAATATTAAATTTTGAAATTGACAGAATTTTAATGCTTAATTCCAGATTTGAATCAAATTTGACAGTTTTAACCATATAATTAAGGCCTCCCTCTCAATAATTGCATTTAACTCCATTGTAAAAATATAAGAAATTATTGGAAAGAAGAAAGGTCATTTGGCTCTGCTATTCAATAAGATCATCCCTGATTGTTCACCTAACTTCCATATTCCTATACTATCCCAATATATTTTAATTCCCTTCAGATCTAAAAATCCATCTAACTCTATCCCAGGTACTCTAAATGATGATCAGACACAACTTTTCTGAGGTAGAAAGCCCAAAACGATTGTTGGCAGCAATCATTAGTGCGATGGTTCACACATAAAATTTCCCAAGAGATTCAAAGGTAAACAGGCTTTGTTTAAAGTTGTATAAAACATTGTTTCAGCCTCACTTGGAGTGTTGTGTCTTGTTCTTTAAGAAAAATGTGAAGTCATTAGCGAGAGGGCAGTAAAGCTTCACAAGGAAGGGTTCCAGCGGGGGGAAACTTCAATAGAGGAGAAAAGCGGATAGATCAGAGAGTTGGGATTATTTTTCTGGAGAAGGGAATTCGAGAGGAGACATGATACAGATGTTCAAAATCATGAGGGGTCTGGACAGAGTTCTCACTGGTGATGGAATCAAGAAATATTTGATTCCTACATCCAAATTGTTACTTTATATTCTGATGAGCTGGGGTCCAAGCATTGATTCCCACAGTGCCCCACTCATCACTGAATTTCATGACCCATTTATTTCTACTTCCTGCTTCCTGTTTTCTAGCTAATTCTCGGTCCATGCCAACATATTGCCACCAATCCCATGTACTTTCATTTTGCATACTGACCTCTTGCCTGGGAGTTAATCAAAAGCTTTCTGTAATGCCCCACATCCACTAATCCAGCCTCATCTATTTGACCGATTACCCATGCTCAAAAAGCTCCGAAAGGTTTGTCAAAGATGATTTTCCTTTATAGATCCATGTTGACTTTGTTTAATCCTATTGGTATTTTTCTAGGTGTCCTATCATTACATCCTTTATAATAGATCCTAGCATTTCCTGACAACTGGTGCTAGGCTTAACCATCTGTAAATCCTAGTTTTCTCCTCCCCTCTTTGAAACAATGGGATTATATCTGCCTCCCTCCAATCTGCCCAGACGACTCCCAAATCTAAAAAAGTTTTGAAAATGGCAACCGATACATCACTATTTGCATAGCATTCTCCTTTGGTACATTGGGATATAGATTATCAGGCCCAGGATTTATTAGATTTCAGCCCTTTTAATTTCCTTAGCACTACTTTTCTTTACTAGTCCTAACCTCCATCTATTCCTCCTTCCCAATCAACAATTTGCTTCCCTAGCATTTTAAAGAAGTCTCTTCTTCTGTAAAAACAAAACTAAAGTAGGCAGGATGAGACAGACATGGCTCCAACCCTGCCCGAGGTCTCCTAATGAGCAAGGAGCAGGTCCCAGGCTTAATCCCCCAATCCAGATTGGTAGACCTAGCCGAGACTCCAGGTCTGTGACTAGGCCTGGGCGCTTGACGATGGTGAGTTTGGTTCCAGCACAGGTTCCTGCGTCATCGACGGTGGCTGCGTTGGTGAGGTCGGCCCAGTGTGAACACATGGTAATGAAGCGTGGTGGCTCTTTGCTCCAGCAGCAGTGGAGCGCAGTTACAGCAGTGTCGTTGGTTTAGTGGCATAGACATGTGGAACTAGGCTGGAGGAGCCTGGATCCAGGCCCAGGGCTGATCTACAAGCAGGAGCTATTACAAAGACCACCTAAATCTATTGAGATAAGACCACAAGATGAACTTCACTGTTTAATTTTTCTGGCTGTATATTTCTGTGTTTTGGTTTATTTTTCTGCATTTCAAGATGGCGCCAGAGAGCTGCGACACTAAACAATATCGTATTTGGAATAAATACACGTGATAATAAATAAACCAAATCAAATTTTTATTCACATTTTGTGTGATGACAGGAGAGTGTTAGCAGCAGAGAGAAATCTCAATGTGTATTAGTCTGGTGATGATCAAAAATAGTGCTACAAGGCAGCATTGCTGCAGGGATAAGATAACACATTCCTGATGAAGGACTTATGCCCGAAACGTTGACTGTCCAGCTTCTTGGATGCTGGCTGACTTGCTGCGCTTTTCCAACACCACACTTTTCGACTCTGATTCTCCACCATCTGCTGTCCTCACTCTCTCTTATAATAACACAGGCCAGTTCTCTCACAATATCTAACATAGAAATGCATTATGCCACAAAACTATGTTTCCTGTCTTTTTTTGAAATAAAATTGCACATCTCCTGTGCTTTAATTCAAGCTTGGAGATTTTTGTTTTCATTTCTCTTAAATGCAAAATTGACTCCCCAACAAGTCTATCGAGCACTCATTACCATGGATTATTCAACTGCAGAGGGGCTCCTTGCAGATGAATTGCATCCACAGGCGGGAAAGTAATCTGCCTCCTTACTCTCATTTTAACTTTAATTCGAAAAATGAGACTGTGTGGTGGCTGATGAAATAATGATGAATGATCTTAATTCACAAGAAATGAGGTCGCGTGAGCAGCAGCTCTCCTCATGCATAAATGGGAACCTGTTTATATGTTGAGGAGACAAGTGATTGATTAAGGACCCACCCACATGCATCATGTTTGTCCTGGAATTACTTAAGCTATCACACAAGGAAAGGAGTCTTCTCTCTAGTGATTGTAATCATTGAATTTTACCCACCTGCTTGTTTCCTATTGTTCATACATTAGAAAACCCTACACTTTGAGCAGTTCAACAACTACATATAGGCTGTTAGGTCAATCATTTATTTAATTCATGATTGGTGTAAACATCCCACAATAGTGGATTAAGGAAAGCTGATCACTTTGCCTCATGTGTTAATCAGTTCCCTGATTCAAAGCCAATATAGAGCTTGCTGCAATGTTCATTACACTGTATTTAGCATAATGGATAACTGGGTATTACAATCTAATCAAGGGGCTCAAGCCGGGATTAAGAGCTGTGATATCAATTCTGCAGGTTCTGAAAGAAATCATCTGTCCGAACATAGATTATCTAAAGAATAATGGCTATCTGAAAGTGATTGAGTGAATGTAATCGCCTCAGGAGTCCAGATGACATTTACATTAACCCTCCGAAGGCCACAATGAGATTGTACCAGCAATGGCCTCCTGTGCAGCCATTAGTTTTACAATACAGTCATTGGATTTTTCAGCACTGGTTTCATTTTATTTTCATTTTGGGTTTTACTTTCCTCCGGCAATAATAGGAATTGAATTTAAGAAGCTGGAAACCTTATTAAAAAGTGCTCAATTTTTTTTATTGTGATGCTCCCAGACAGTGATACTGAAGTTAAGAATGCATTGTTTAAATTACAGTGAGATTTCATTTCATTGCATTGTACAACGTAAACAAATTATCCAAGGTTTATCATATATGCGTTCATTAAGGCAGTGTCCTTTGAGTTTACAGCTGATGACTGGGAAATAAAACACTGTGTTTATTGTAACTAACAATGAACCTGCATTCTAAAATAGAACCCATGAATCATCAGAGCTAACGGCCCAAAGACAGAAAATGATGTAGCTAGTGCTTTCTGCTTGACTTGTGAAATGACTGGCTGATAGTTATGTTTGCTGATGAGTCTGCAGGATTATGTGCTTACAGACGACTGAGCGACCAACTCCTTAAATGGTACTTTTTTACAGAATAATGGTACTTTGTACAGAATCTTAATATAGCCAATTTTAATTTAACCTGCTGGTGAAGAACTGAAGGGAACGGACATCACTGGATCTATACTCCCAATTGTTCTCATTTTAACAAGTGCAGTGAGTAATCCCAGGCACAAAGTAACCTCCAGCCATCCCCTTGGGATTCCCAATCGGGGAGTTAGATTAAACTTACACCATAGCTAGTTCCTGGTGCATCTAGACTCAGGCTCCCTCACTTCACTGAGGTGTTATTGATTTCTGTTTCAAATTCACTTTGCATGTTCTCTGGGGGAAGCCAAAGAAACCATTATGGCTCATCATGTTTCACCCAGAAGTGAATTTGACCTCAGGGATCACCAAAGGTCAGTGAAAATGATAAGCAGTAAATGTTAAACGTGCATTTCTTTTTTTGTAACACTCGGAAACTACACATAGATGTGGCACTAAGGTGCCATGGCGAGATAATCAACGTAAAACAGCGCTGTTTTAGTTTACATTGGATTCCAATGAACAAAATATAATCTGACAGGAATTTAAAAAAAAACAAGTATTGGAAATTAAAATTAAAAAACAGAAATCATTGAGAATGAAGAGCAAATACAATCAACAATCTAAAGACAATATTAGGTTAAAAAACCCATAAGAATCATGGATACTGTAAATCAGAAACAAAAACAGAAATTGCTGGAAAAGCTCAGCAGGTCTGGCAGCATCTGTGGAGAGAAACCAGAGTTAGCATTTCTGTTAACCAGTTCCGAGGAAGGGTCACTCAATCCAAAACGTTAACTGATTTCTCTCCACAGATGCTGCCAGACCTGCTGAGCTTTTCCAGCAATTTCTGAGACTATTAGGTGAATGTCTCCACTAAAATTCCTGTCTTAGTCTCTAAATTTGTAAAACCTACTGCAAGTTCTGAATGATCTCACCCTTGAACTTCCTAATATAAATCAAAGAACTGCAGGAGCTGGAGATTTGAATTAAACAAAAACAAAAATTGCTGGAGAGAGGGACTCAGCAGGACTAGTAGCGTCTGTGAACAGAGAAGCAGAACTAATGTTTCAAGTCCAGTGATCCTTCTTCAGAACTAGAATTATCGAAATGGTTTGTTAGGTCTGTATGAAGTTCTGTTTCAAACCATTCAATATTTGAATGAATCTTTATATTTAGTGAAGGGAATGTGCAAAACCAAAACTTGATCAAAGACTTTGCGAAGGTATTGGTAGCTAATGTTGAATTAATAGCAGAATTTTCTGCCAAGCTGTTTTGCGCAGAGTCAGCAAAGAGTGCTGGAGGCAGAGCAAAAGGCTATCTCGAAAGCATGTTCAGTTTGGGCCAATGCTGTAACCTCTACTTCATGGCCTGAGAAACCCCATCAATGTCGTCTTTGTTTTGATTACCACTGAAATTCTGAACATAGATAGAACATAGAAAAGTACAGCACAGAACAGACCCTTCGGCCCAGATGTTGTGCTGACGATTATTTCTGATCTAAAATAAAATAACCTACGCACCCCTCAATTCACTGCTATCCATGTGCATGTCCAGCAGTTGCTTAAATGTCCCTAATGACTCTGCTTCCACCACCACCGCTGGTAATGCATTCCATGCGTTCACAACTCTCTGTGTAAAGAACCTACCACTGACATCTCTATACCTTCCTCCTAATATCTTAAAACGATGACCCCTCATGCCAGTCAATCCTGCCCTGGGGAAAAGTCTCTGGCTATTGACTCTAACCATTCCTCTCATTACCTTGTATATCTTGATCAGATCATCTTTCTTCCTCCTTCTTTCCAGAGAGAAAAGTCTGAGCTTAGTCAACCTCTCTTCGTAAGACAAGCCCTCCAGTCCAGGCAGCATCCTGGTAAACCTTCTTTGCACCCTCTCCAAAGCCCCTGTATCTTTCCTATAATAGGATAACCATGGGCGGCATGGTGGCACAGTGGTTAGCACTGCTGCCTCACAGCGCCAGAGACCCAGGTTCAATTCCTCTCTCAGGCGACTCTCTGTGTGGAGTTTGCACATTCTCCCCGTGTCTGTGTGGGTTTCCTCTGGGTGCTCCGGTTTCCTCCCACAATCCAAAAATGTGCAGGTTAGGTGAATTGGCCATGCTAAATTGCCCGTAGTGTTAGGTGTAGGGGAATGGGTCTGGGTGGGTTGCACTTCGGCAGTTCGGTGTGGACTTGTTGGGCTGAAGTTGTTAATTAATTGGGCTGAAGTTGTTAATTAATTTAATTTAAACCAGAATTGGACACAATATTCCAAGTGTGGTCTCACCAGGGTCTTGTTGAACTGCAGCAAATCCTTGCGGCTCTTAAACTCGATCCCCCTGTTAATGAAAGCCAAAACACCATATGCTTTCTTAACATCCCAATCCATTTGGGTGGCAACTTTGAGGGATCTTTGCACTTGAACACCAAGATCCCTCTATTCCTCCACATTGCCAAGAAACCTGTCTTTAATCCTATATTCAGCATTCAAGTTCGACCTTTCAAAATGCATCATTTCGCATTTATCCAGATTGAATGGCATCTGCCATTTCTCAGCCCAGCTCTGCATCCTGTCTATGTCGCATTGCAGCCTGCAATAGCCCTCAATACTATCAACATACTGTGAACTATGCAAAGCTACTGGCAGGAAGGATCAGTTTTGAAGAGAAGACTCAAAATGCTAATTAGGATTGCTGCTGAACCCTAATAGCCCTTGAGAAGCTGGTATTGAGTCACCTTTGACGTACTGTTGCAAATGCTGCCCATCATCTTATGAATAAATAAAAGTAACATGACAATTACAGTCAACTGTTCTTTAAGAGAAAGCCAAAGACAAGAGGTTCAGCTACCTCAATTCTGACAGGTGTACATTGATATTGCATCTTTTAAATAAACAATACTTTTTCGTGAGCCAGTATACGTTTTTCAAAGAGAATTGTGATGTGGAAACAAACTGTTGAGGTCAGTGTGGGTTGTACTCTCTGGTGGAGGTATTAATTGCGCCAGGAAAACCACTTCCCTTCAGAAAGTGAACTCAACCCGCACACGCCCATGAAGACACTATAATGAGGATGTCCTTCCTTATGTTAATTCATTATTAAATAACTTCCATTCTGCTGACAGCAAACCTAATTAAACATTCATGCTTCAAATTTGCCATAAGTAATAATGAGAAGTGGCTTGCGAAATCCAAACTCCTTACACCTCAGGATACCATTCTAACTGGAACATTCTGGAATTAGCTTTGCATGCAAGTGGTAGAGGTCAAAGAATAGACTTAAATTTCTCAATGTGGATATAGTGCATGCATTTAATCTTTTCAGTTGGATCAGCAAGCAGGAAGCATCATATTTTCTATAATGCATCTCAAATTATCAACGGATTCTTTAGAGTTATACATGCAAACTTCAGTTATAGAGCACAGGAACAAACCCTTCGGTCCAACTTGTCCATGCCGCTGGTTCTGAGGTGCTGGGGCGCTGGTACTGAGCATCCAGTCAAATTGTAAATTGATTCCGTGGGTGTCCACGCACTAGATTTTCAACATCTCAGTCAGCCTCTTTCAGAGAAAGAACAGGAGTTTGAAACATGGAAGTATCACTCCCTGCTTCCACGGAATGTGTGGTGCAGTGGTAGTGACCCTACCCCTAGATTGAGAGACCCGGGCTCAAGTCCCACCTGCTCCAGAGGTGTGTGCTAACATGTCTGAACACGTAAATTTGCAAAATAGGATAAATTAAGAAAAAGAACATTAATATTGTCTGATTTTGCATTATAGTTAACTTGGCTAAATATCCTTCAGTCACAACAGCAAATGTGAAGGTCTTTTTCCTGGAAACAATGTCGGTCAGAGAACATGTCTGTCCAAAAATAAACAAGAAGGTTGCTAACAGACAGAAATAATGGAAATAAATTTTGAAAGCTATTTCTTGTGTTTTGCTCCATAGCGACACCGAGTGTGAGAAATGCTGTACAATCTGTTGTATAGGTAGAGATTATGCAATTTAACTTCCTTTAATGTCCCATTAAACCAATTAAGGGGAGGCAATGGCTAGTGATGCTATCATTGGCCTATTAATCCAGGGAGCCAGGTAATGTACTGGGTACCTGAGTTCAAATCCCACCAGGGCAGATGATGGAGTTTGAATACAATAATAAAAAATGGAATTAAGGGTCTAACGATGACCATGAAGCCATTGTTGGGAAAAACCCATCTGGGTCACTAATGTCCTTTAGGGAAGGAAACTGCCATCCTTACCTGGTCTGGCCTATGTGCGACTCCAGACCCACAGCAATGTGGTTGACTCTTAACTGTCCTCTGGGCAATTAGAGATGGACACCCTCATCATATAGTCAACATGGCTTTGTGAGTGGGAAATTATGTCTCACAAACTTGATTGAGTTTTTTGAAGAAGTAACAAAGAAGATTGATGAGGGCAGAGCAGTAGATGTGATCTATATGGACTTCAGTAAGGTGTTCGACAAGGTTCCCAATGGGAGACTGATTAGCAAGGTTAGATCTCATGGAATACAGGGAGAACTAGCCATTTGGATACAGAACTGGCTCAAAGGTAGAGACAAAGGGTGGTGGTGGAGGGTTGTTTTTCAAACTGGAGTCCTGTGACCAGTGGAGTGCCACAAGGATCGGTGCTGGCCACTCTACATTTTGTCATTTACATAAATGATTTGGATGCAAGCATA
>NC_057730.1:50899497-50904519 GCF_004010195.1 Chiloscyllium plagiosum | reverse complement strand
GGTACAATTGCAACATTTAAGAGGCATTTGGATGGGTATATGAATAGGAAGGGTTTGGAGGGATATGGGACCGGGTGCTGGTAGGTGGGACTAGATTGGGTAGGGATATCTGGTCGGCATGGACGGGTTGGACCGAAGGGTCTGTTTCCATGCTGTACATCTCTATGACTCTATAATACGGTCCATGAATAAAAAAACTGGAGAATTTTGCGGTAGCCGAACCAGAAGTAGGAAGTGGCAGCAACATTACAGCTAAATCCTGCTAAAGTTGTTCAAACAGGAATCAGATGGGGTGAGGAAAGAAAGCATGATGGGGCTGGTTTTACTTCCACTGTAGCTGATTTTTAAAAAGTGCCCCGATAGTGTTAAGGAACAAATGTTCCTCATCTACAACGTTCTTGTTGCAGAGTCTGTACCAAGATGTTGCAGCAGAGTGAACCCACACATGTACATTCTGTGTGACTGATCGAAGCTGACTATGGAGTTTGTGCTCAGTTCTGCTTTCCAACTATATCACTGGGAGCACAAATAGATTGAAGGACATGTTTGGCTTGGTTACAAGTTACGGCTTGGAAGTAATCGAATTATTCATACACCTCCAATGCATCTTCTGTCAAAATGAAAGGCCAGATTTTCAAAAGTTCATTCTTTCATTGCATGACTGTCGCAATGCAGAAAAACGTTGTTTTGTGTTTGTTTTTAATTCTGTTTGCTCCCTCTGCATTTTCAATGTTGCAAATTTTAGAATGCAATAAATCACAAAAGGCAATGCAAATCATACACAAATCGATGTTAGTGTTATAGTGTATCCTCTTAGTTAGGGTAAAGGTTCATGTAAATTAGGTAGAATCATGTTCCAGGAAGTCAGGAAGAAAACCAGTTTCTTCAGGGCATGGGCATTGCTTTGGGGCATGGTCAGCATTTATCACCATGTTGGTGATGGTGAGCTGCTTTCTTCACCAAATGAAATCCATGTAATGGAAGTTTTCCCACAGCAGTGTTAATTCAGAACTTCCAGGATTTTGACCTAGTGATGATGGTGGTGGAATGCCAACATTTGTTCATGAAGTGGAACTGCCGGTGGACTGCAGTGGACAAGGTCAGAAGTCACACAGCCACAGGTTATAGTCCAACAGGTTTATTTGAAATGTGAAGATTTCGGAGTGCTGCTGCTTCACCAGGTGAAGTCACTTCTCCTGACGAAGGAGCAGCGCTCCATAAGTTTGTGATTTCAAATAAACCTGTTGGACTATAACCTGGTGTCATGTGACATATGACATTTGTTCAAGTCTAGATGCTGTGCAACTTGGAGATAATTTGAAGGTGTTATTCTAATTGATGTAGGTCAAGAGATGTTGCAGAAGAAACTTTACTGATTTGTGTCCTGATTCACTGATAATGCAAGTTGTGTGTGCTTAATCAAATAGGTTGAGTTCTGACCAATCAGAACACTTTCTTCAACGTAGTGTTGAGCTTTGTAAATGATGTTGTAGTTAGACACTTTCCAAATAAGTGGAGTCTCTTTCAGGAGAGTCCTCACTGCAAATACACAAGGCTTGGATAATTAGTGGATGAGACTCACTCTACCACTTTACTCATGATTGGGTGAAGGCTGATGAGGTGGTAACTGGCTGGGTTGGATTTATCATTTTTTTTATAAACAGGCAGTTTTCCGGTAAATGGCAGTGTAGACATGGTTCAAGGCCTGGATAGTTCAGGAGCATGTGTCTGTAGCATTAAAGCTGGTATGTTGTCAGGGTCTGTAGTCTTTGCAGTGACCAACAAATTCAGCTTTTTTGTTGTTACTTGCAGCAAATTGGAATCTCTGGTGATGGGCATCTCAGAGGCAGGAGTCAACAATCACATAAACAAAATATTTGGTAACAAAGAAATGACTCAGGAGGATTGAATGTGGTATATGTTTGCTTTGCATAGCTGTGAAAAAATAGACTTCAGCGACTCAAGAGGAAACATTGCTCTGCAATTACAGTTTTTTTTGGAATTGGAATTCCTACAGTGTGGAAACAGGCTCTTCAGCCCAACATGTCCATACTGACCCACCGAAGAGTAGTCCACCCAGACCCATTCCCCTGACTAATGCATCTAACCTGTACATCCCTGATGGGTAATTTAGCTTGGCCAATTCACCCTTACCTGCACAAGTACATTGGTGTTGTGTAACCATGGAGGCGTAGGAACTGGGTTCAGCCCTAGAATTGGTGAGCAAGCTGAAGCCAAAAATATAGATTTTGTTTACATTTAAAAAATATACTTTATTCATAAAAAAAAATCATTAATATGTACACATAGTAACAAACCCAGTTCTGTTCTGCACAGTTGCATATCTAGGAAACAATACTGGAGTTTGGCTCTAACCAATAAGCCAAACAACTCTCTTACACATACAATACTATATTTATATACATTAGAGGCACCAGGAGGATCCGATAACTGAATGGACCCCCCTTTATCTTCGGCAGGAAGACATCAGACAGTGGTCTGTCTTTCCCCGCTGCATCTTGGTGGCAGCTGCCCCAAGCTTTACTGCGTCCCTCAGCACATAGTCCAGGTCCTTGGAATATGCCAGTCTGCAACACTCGGTTGGAGTCAACTCCTTGTTCTGGAAGACCAACCAATTTCAGGCAGACCAAAGAATCCTCCAGGCACGGTCGATGTTTGTTTTGGTGTGTGTCGTCAGGGAACAAAGCATGGAGCACAGAGTCATTTGATGAGCAAGCTGAAATTAAAAATAAAGTCTCTCAAACCAAGCGACTCCTATATTCTTTCTTGAACACTTGGTGAGCAGGTGTGGTTCTGGATTGATGCAGGTCATCCTTCTGTTTTAAGAAGTGGGGTATGGTATGTGCCAAGGATGCAGGATTAAGGTGAGATAGGGGACTTAAAGAGAAATAGAGAAGGAAAAGAATAAATGGATAAGAATGTCCATAGATTTAAGCAAGTGTGTACGACTGTAATCTGTGTATTAATGGAGAGTGGTAAGACTGTTGTTTCTCGGACACATGTTCAGTTCAACCAGGTAGCTGAATTGAAGTATTCTTTTGGATCTATTGTCATGGTTGCAGTTCCTGCACTTTTTAATTCTCATAACAGAAATTCCTTATGAAACAAGAACTCAAAATACAGAATTTCTTCATTTGCTGGTAGCCCTATCAAGCTTGGACCCCATTTTCATGGTTCCTGTCATTGAGTAGAATAAGAGTGCCCCCTGCAGGCTGATTCTGTGCAAGGTTGGGTCTACTCTGTTTGGTGGTTCATGTGGGAGCATGATACTGAGAAATTGAGCATATAAAAGACATGAATAACAAAAGGTAAGTATTTTGAATCATGTTAGCAATAATTATCTCCTTAGAGAATACAATATGTTTAGTCACTGATTAAATTCTGCCCTCTGGGCTCAAGAATGGGATACATAAAATTATAAACAAGATTCATTCCTTCCTATTATTTCCTGCTCTTACTTCTCCCTCCCTCCTGTCACAGTCCACTATTGTCCTCAACAGTTCAGTAGCTGAGAAACATATTCCATGGGGCTCCTGTTTTCTCAGTAGGAAGGGGTAGTCCACTGCGACCAGAAGAAAGATTTTACCAACAGAATGCCATCTGACACAGGCACTTCCCTGCCTTCTGTGCCAAGCAATAGTTTAGTAACAATAGCAAAAATCTTTTTGAGTGTCTGATCTGTGACCTATCGATAAAATGCAAAAATAAGGAGCAACCTTGATTAAAACATAAGATCTTGCGAGGTCTTCGGGGGGGGGAGGGGGCATAAGGAGAGGAGGTTTCCTTTTGTGGGAAAATCTAGGACTAGGGCTCATTGTTTAAAAATTATATGGTCACCCATTTAAGACAGAGATGAGGAGAAATGTTTTCTCTCAGAGGATCATGAACTCTCTTCATCAAAAGGCAGTGGAAGCAGAGTTTGGAATATTTTGAAAGCAGAGGTGGGTAGATTCGTGTAAGCTAATTATTGAATGGTTATTTGGGATAGGCAGGAATGTGGATTTTGTCATGATCTTCCTAAATGGCAGAGCAGACTCGATGGGTTGAATGGCCTGCTCCTGTTCCGTGATCGTATCATAGAGTCATAGTCATAGAGATGGAAATGGACCCTTCAGACCAACTCGTCCATGCCGACCAGATATCCCAACCCAATTTAGTCCCACCTGCCAGCATCTGGCCCATATCCCTCCAAACCTTTCCTATTCATATACCCATCCAAATGCCTTTTAAATGTAGCAATTGTACCAGCCTCCACCACTTCCTCTGGCAGCAATTTAGTTATTTGGTATGTGACACTCTAGACACCAATAGTGTGTTTGCTATTTTAACCAGATTCACTGTTGGTCTTACATTGTTTGAAATGGCTACAATAATTCATTCCATAAACCTGTGTTTCCCAGTGCTGTTACAGTATTTGCATCGCTGCTGTGTGATTTTGGAGAGAGGTGACAAATCCTTCACAATATTCTAGTCTTACTTGAGTTTTGTTAGATGTGTATTCAACGATCTATTTACGTCTACACCTGACATATTCCCAGCTTTTGAAAGTTAATTTCAGTGGATTTATCGGCACAGTTTACTAAATCCATATTGGCTGCTCTGTTTAAGCTTTGGGGTTTGAACATGCGTGGTTTTACTTTGAGAGATCATAATTCTTAGAACCCAGAGTTTACTGCATTTTGAATGGGCCGAGGTGTGGCAGCTGGAGTTTAATTTAGATAAATGTGAGGTGCTGCATTTTGGAAAGGCAAATCAGAGCAGGACTTACACACTTAATAGTAAGGTCCTGGGGAGTATTGCTGAACAAAGACTTTGGAGTGCAGGTTCATAGCTCCTTGAAAATGGAATTGTAGGTAGATATGACAGTGAAGAAAGCACTTGATATAGACAATAGACAATAGGTGCAGGAGTAGGCCATTCAGCCCTTCGAGCCTGCACCGCCATTCAATATGATCATGGCTGATCATTCCTAATCAGTATCCTCTTCCTGCCTTATCTCCA
>NC_057730.1:50842155-50898965 GCF_004010195.1 Chiloscyllium plagiosum | reverse complement strand
GGAAGATGGACTGTTCTACGTAGCCAACAAAGAGACAGGCATAGCTGGGGCCCGTACAGGTGCCCATGGCTACCCCTTTGGTTTGGAGGAAGTGGGAGGATTCAAGGGAGAAATTGTTAAGGGTGAGGACTAGTTCGGCCAAATGAATGAGAGTGTCGGTGGAAGGGTACTGTTGGGGACGTTGGGAGAGGAAGAAACTGAGGGCTTGGAGGCCCTGGTCATGGTGGATGTGGTGTAGAGGGACTGGATATCCATGGTGAAGATGAGGCATTGGGGGCTGGGGAAACGGAAGTCTTGGAGGAGGTGGAGGGCGTGGGTGGTGTCTCAAACGTATGTGGGGAGTTCCTGGACTCGGGGAGATAGGACAGTGTCAAGGTGGGTAGAAATGAGTTCAGTGGGGCAGGAGAAGGCTGAGGCAATGGGTCGGCCAGGGTGGCCAGGCTTGTGGATCTTGGGAAGGAGGTAGAGCCGGGTGCGGGGTTCCCGGACTATGAGGTTGGAAACTGTGGGTGGGAGATCTCCTGAGGTGATGAGTTTCTGTATGATCTGGATAGTAGTAACAGGATAGGACAGAGTCAGCATTGATTTATGAAGGGGAAATCATGCTTGACTAATCTTCTTGAATTTTTTGAGGATGTAACTCTGAAGATGGATGAGGGAGATCCAGTAGATGTAGTGTACCTGGACTTTATCAAAAGCTTTCTGAAAGTCCAGGTACATTACATTTACTGGATCTCCCTCGTCCATCTTCAGAGTTACATGCTCAAAAAATTCAAGAAGATTAGTCAAGCATGATTTCCCCTTCATAAATCCATGCTGACTCTGTTCTATCCTGTTACTACTATCCAGATGTGCCGTAATTTCATCCTTTATAATAGACTCCAGCATCTTTCCCACCACTGAGGTCAGACTAACTGGTCTATAATTTCCTGCTTTCTCTCTCCCACCTTTCTTAAAAAGTGGTATAACATTAGCCACCCTCCAATCCTCAGGAACCGACCCCGAATCTATCGAACTCGGGAAAATAATCACCAACGCATCTACGATTTCCCGAGCCACCTCCTTCAGTACCCTGGGATGTAGACCATCAGGCCCCGGAGACTTATCAACCTTCAAACCTAACAGGCTCTCCAACACCAAATCCTGGCAAATATAAATTCCCTTAAGTTCAAGTCCTTCAGCCACTGTTACCTCAGGGAGATTGCTTGTGTCTTCCCCAGTGAACACAGAAATTATGCTTGAAATGATGTAACCACAGGAAATTACATCACCAACCCTAGGAAACTCAAACATATAAATAGAAAGCGGGCTACACCACCAGTGTTTCATTCGGAGGCTCACTGAAGATGTTACTTAGTATGGCGACGAAACATCTGAAAACAAACCTTCCAGCTTAGCGAGCAAACCTACATCCAGAATCTCAACCTGAGCTACAAATCTTCTCAAACCATGCTTGCCCTTATTGGTCAGTGCCTTGAATATAGGAGTTGGGAGGTCGTGTTGTGGGTGCATAGGACATTGATCAGGCCACTTTTGGAATACTGCATGCAATTCGGGTCTTCCTACTATAGGAAGGATGTTGTGAAACTTGAAAGGGTTCAGAAAAGATTTACAAGATGTTGCCAGGGTTGGAGGGTTTGAGCTTTCGGGAGAGGCTGAATAGGCTGGGGGTGTTTTCCCTGGAGCGTCGGAGATTGAGGGGGGGCATGGATAAGGTAAACAGACAAGGTCTTTTGTGTAGGGCGGGGGAGTCATAAAAGTGAGGGCGTAAGTTTAAGGAGAGAGGGAAAAAATTTAAAAGGGACAACTTTTTCACGTAGAGGGTAGTGTTGTGTATGAAATGAGCCTCCAGAGGAAGTGGTGGAGGCTGGTACAATTACAATATTTAAAAGGCATCCTGGATGGATATATCAATGGGAAAGGTTTAGAGGCATATTGGCCAAATGCTGGCAAATGGGAATAGATTGGGTTAGGATATGTGGTCGGCATAGACGTGTTGGACTCAAGGGTCTGTTTCTGTGCTGTACATCTCTATGACTCTTAAGACTCTATGAGTATCAGGATATACTACAACAATAATTTGTATTTAACTTGTATTTAATATTTGTAACTTAAAAATGTGATTCAGTACATAAACAACCAGAGATAAAACTCTGTAAGATATAAAATATTCCAAAGCACATCACAGAGAAAGAGACTGGATGAGTAGCCATGGAGGACAGGTTAGCAGAACGGTCAGCAGGAAGTATTTTTGGTGGAGGGCGAAGAAGTCAACTTTCCAAACATAGACTGGGACTGCCATAGTGCTCAGGGTTTAGATGGAGAGGAATTTGTTAAGTGTGTACAAGAACATTTTCTGATTCAGTTTGTGGATGTACCTACTAGAGAAGGTGCAAAACTTGACCTACTCTCGGGAATTAAGGCAGGGTAGGTTAACTGAGGTGTCAGTGGGGGAGCACTTTGGGGCCTGCGACCATAATTCTATTCATTTTAAAATAGTGATGGAAAAGGATAGACCGGATATAGTTGGAGATTTTACAACTCATGGGCACAGTCTAAAAATTAAGTCCAGACAGTTCGAGAGATATGAGGAAGCCCTTCTACCCACAAGGAGTGGTAAAGGTTTGGAACTCTCTTCCACAAATGGTAGTGCATGCAGCATCAGTTGTTCAGTTTAAATCTGAGATAGATACATTTTTGTCACGCAAAGGGTGGTGGTGGACAGTTGTTTTTCAAACTGGAGGCCTGTGACCAGCGATGTTCCACAGAGATCGGGTGCTGAGTCCACTTTTGTTTATCATTTATAAAAGTGATTTGGATGAGAACATAGGAGGCATGGTTGGTAAATTTCAGGTGACACCAAAATTGGTGGCATAGTGGGCAGCGAAGGAGGTTACCTCAGCGTACAAACAGATCTTGATCAATTGGATCAATAGGCTGAGGTGTGGCAGATGGAGTTTAATTTAGATAAATGTGAGATATTGCATTTTGGTAATACAAACAAGGACAGGACTTATACAATTAATGGTAGGGCCCCAGGTAGTGTTGTAGAATAGAGAGACCTAGGGGTTCAGGCACATAATTATTTGACATTAGCAGCACAGGTGGACAGGGTGGTTAAGAAGGCATTTAGCAGGCTTACCTTCATTACTCAGACCTTTTGAGTATAGGACTTGGGATATCATGTTGAGAGTGTACAGGACATTGGTGAGGCCTCTTCCGCAGTTCTGGTCACCCTATTTCAGAAGGACATTATTAAACTGGAGTTCAGAAAGGATTTACCAGGATGTTGCCAGGAAGGGAAAGTTTGAGATATAAAAATAAACTGGAAGGACTGGGACTATTTTCACTGGAGTGTAGGAGGTTGAGCGTGAGGTTTATATTATTGTATAATATTATAATATTATTATTATTTATATTATTGAAGTGTATAAAACCATGAGGGGCATAGATAGGATGAAAAGCTCTTTTCTCTAGGGTGAGGGGGTTCAAAACTAAGATGCATATTTTAAGGAAAGGAAAAAGATTTAAAAAGGACGCAAGGGGTGGCATGCTGGTTCAGTGGTTAGCACTGCTGCCTCACAGCACCAGGGACCTGAGTCCGATTCCCACCTTGGGTGACTGTCTGTGTGGAGTTTGCACATTCTCCCTGTGTCTGTGTGGTTTTCCTCCCACAGCCTAATGATGTTCAGTCTAGGTGAACTGGCTGTGCCTAAATTGCCCATAGTGTTAGGTGCATTAGTCAGGGGTAAATATAGGGTGGGGGAATGAGTCTGGGTGGGCCACTCTTTGAAGGGTCAGTGTGGACTTGTTGGGCTGAAAGGCCAGTTTTCATACTGGAGGAAATCCAACCTTTTTTTACACAGAGAGTATGTGGAATGAACTGCCAGAGAAAGTGGTAGATGTAGGCACAGTTACAACATTTAAACGACATTTGAATAAGTACACCACAAGGAAAGGTTTGGAAGGATATGGTCCAAGCACAGACAGATGGGACTAGTTTAATTTGGAATTATGTTTGGCATGGACTGGTTGGAACCAAGTGTCTGTTTCATGCTGGATGACTCTATGAATCTAAGCAGTAGTCTTAAGGGAAAAGGGTTAAAGACAAGTATATGGAGCTAAGCCACAGATCAATCATGTTCTCATTGAATGTTTGGAACAGGCTCAAGGGAATAAATGGCCTACTCCTGTTCCTGTGATGCAGTGGTTTCTGGAGCTTCTATCTTACTGACTTCCAAACACATGGATTTCTTAAACACTCAACTTGCAGCAGTTCTCTGGAAAGTTTTCCTGCTGGTTTAGCACTTCAGTCTCTATTGTCCAGAGTGTTCGTAGTCACTGACTTTCCGGATATCTTTGTCTCTTTATATGTCATTGGTCACTTAGGCAAGAGACCAAATTTTGCTTTGTTTTTATATTGAACTGTTAACCCACAACTCTACTCCAAGGCTATAAACACTCATTAAAAAATATACATGTGAATAGACTTGAGATTTTGCAGCGCTCAAACTCAAAAATGAAACTAAAGCTTTGTATCCCTCATGCTCCCTCCATAACACGTACCATATAAACATACAATCCAAACTTAAAAAGCTATAACTTGCCATCCCCATGCCTCTGGGAATGCTCTTGGCTTTCTGTGCCTGGACACACTGACTGATGGTGTCTCCCTGGTCTGGATTGAGAACTATACCTCTCAGACTTGGAGACAAAGCTATTTGCTTGCAGCAAGTGCAGTGTGTTGGAGCATACTCTGCTGGTGTATGGTACAGGTATAACAATGATATAGCATGGTGCCACACAGCAAACTATCCACCCCATTGACTGATGTTTCCTGACAATTAGTCAAAGGGTCGATAACGAGGAGGCATAATTTTAAGTTGAATGGCAGGAAGTTTAGATGGAATTTGAGGAAAAGTTTTTTAACCCAGAAGGTGGTGGGAATCTGGAATGTGCTGCTTGGGAGGGTAGTAGAGTTGGAAAATCTCATAAGCTTTAAAAGAAAATGTGGATGAGCACTCAAAATGCCATAACATTCAAGGCTATGGGGCAAGTGCTGGAAAAGGGGCTAGTATAAATAGGTTGGCACAGACTCAATGGGCTGAAAGGCCTCCTCTGTACTGTATGACTCTATAACCATGACAGGCTGCCTGGTCTTGTGTAGGCATTAAACAACAAGCCCAGATAGAAATGCTGTGATCGTTTAAGAAAATAGAGGGATGTAGACCAAATGCAGGCACAGCGGCTTAGTTTAGAATTGCAGAAGACAATACACAATAGACAATAGGTGCAGAGTAGGCTATTTGGCACTTCGAGCCAGCACCACCATTCATTATGATCATGGCTGATCATCCACAATCAGTATCCTGTTCCTGCCTTATCCCAATAACCCTTGATTCCACTATCTTTAAGAGCTCTATCCATCTCTTTCTTGAAAGTATCCAGAGACTTTGCCTCCACTGCCTTCTGGGGCAGAGCATTCCATACATATAATTGCATCATGGTTGGCACAGACTTGGTGGGCTGAAGGGCCTTTTCCTGTGCTGGACTGTTTCATGTTCTATAAGATCTAGCTGAGGAACCAAAGAACAATAAGGCAGGGCAGGAGATAGTGAGACAGGATGCTGTGAGCATCCAGCTCGGCTCAGAGTGAGTGAGCTCTACACCGAGGATGTAGGCTGTGTCTGTGCCTGTACGCACAGGGTCCTTGCAGCAGTACTCTAGAGAGAGAGCAGCTGTTGTGATATTCCATGATCATATAGACAGGCTGGATGTCAATTGGATGTCAATGTCAGTGAACATGGGCAGTGTACAGTCACTGCCCATGACTGTGCCCTGGGACATTGATACCAAATGTCCAAGATGGAGGTCTAAAGGAGCAAGGGTCCTGAAGGAGGTTTTCACCTGAAATGTCAACCCCTGAATGCTGCCTGGCTTTCTGTGTTCTTCCAGCCTCCTGTTTGTCTGTCTGAAGGAAGTCACAGGTACCTGCTCAGATTTTCATGCATGGGAATTCACAGCATCTAGTTTGCATCCAGCAAGTGGGAAAATGTGAGATCATATGAATGGGGTGGGATCATGTATTAATTATGTTGATACAGAGTGATATCCTCATTAGTAGACCTCTCATCACTCACTAACAAGAATCTTGTCTCAATGTTTTGAACTTGGTTGGAAAATACAACATTTTGGTCTCAACATCTCACCTGAGTTTCCCAAACTTCCTGCCATAGTCCACATCGTTCAGGGACTGGGTAGATTCCACTCATCCAAGCCACCAAGCAGCCTGGGTCAGAGCTTTAAAATGGCTGGATTCACTGGGGTCAACTGCATTTGAGTACTTCAGGTGTCCTTCGGAAACATAGCAGTAGAAATTGTTCCTATTGTCTTCATAAAACATGGCACAGTGAAGATAAATTTCTACCCACAAGTGGTTGAAATATGTAAAAATCAAATGGAAAGATATCAAGGTCATACCAGATATAACATTAATGATTCAAACCAGCAAAAAAACAGATTATTATCAAATCCAAGAGAGGCGGAACCATCTACCCAATGCAGTTTGACAAATATTCAAGAAAATCATAATCAAATTGTACTGTTCTTGTCTTATTGCACCACCAGAATGACATCCAGTTCAGGTCTTCAAGGCACAAAGGGGTTTGAAGTTGAAGAGTGTAGTGCTGGAAAAGTACAGCCGGTCAGGCAGCATCCGAGGAGCAGGAGAATCGTGTTTCAGGCATAAGCCCTTCATCAGGAATTCTGATGCTTGAAACGTTGATTCTCCTGCTCCTCGGATGCTGCCTGACCAGCTATGCTTTTCCAGCACCACACTCTTCGACTCTGATTTCCAGCATCTGCAGTCCTCACTTTCTCCACAAAGGAGTTTGAAATCAATTGGAGGCAGTGCAAAGAGCCGGCTTATGAGGTCCAGTGCTTATGATGTGAGGAAAGGCTGGGAAAACTCAGACCTTTAAGGCTGATGAAGAAGAGCGTGAGTGATGTCCTTTTAAAGATATCCTAGATAATAAATGGTATATGTGGACTGTGACTTCCAATTATACTTTGTGAGTAGGTCAAGAGGACATAGGGACAAACTCCTAAAACAGCTAATTTTAGAACTGATATGAGGAAGCAGTTCATACAGATTAATGAATGCAAAAGCCACAAATGCATTGAATGAAACAGGTCAATATATAAAAATCAATGCTGACTGGAGACTGCATTTGGATGGGTGAAGTACAATGGACAAGATAATCTACTCGGTCTTGTGACATTTATGAGAGTGGTATAACGATGTGGTTTGTTACCAGATGTGAGTACATCAGTGGTACTTTTGAAAGAAATGCGTAAATATACTTATGGCTGAACATATTAGTTAGAACAGGAGTCAGCAACTCAAGTCTGCTTTGCTGTTAGATAAGGTCAAAACTCATCTGTTTGTAGCCTTTATTTTCTGCTCTATCCTTTATACTGTACACGCTAGGTCAGCCTTTCCTGACGAAGGGCTTTTGCCCGAAACATCGATTTTGCTGCTCGGCGGATGCTGCCTGAATTGCTGTGCTCTTCCAGCACCACTGATCCAGAGATATATAGGTTAAAAACAATGACGGCAGATGCTGGAAACCAGATTCTGTATTAGTGGTGTTGGAAGAGCACAGCAGTTCAGGCAGCATCCGAGGAGCAGTAGCCCTTAGTTACTATCTATTCAGGTTTAATGAATCCCTTTGCCAATAATGGAGAGTTTGAATTATTTTCATCATATTCATTGCATAGTTTGGAATAAACAGATTCTTGATCAATAATGTTATATTCAATTGGTTCTCCCAGTAATTCAGAAGATTCTGAGATCCAGGTGTCCTTGTGCACGAATCGCAGAGCTAGTATGCAGATACAGCAGGTAATCAGTAAGACAAATGGAATTTTGTCATTTATTGGTAAAGGAAGAGAGTATAAGAGGAGGGAAGTGTTGCAGTGACTGTATAGGGTATTAATGAGACCACATCCGGAGTAATGCATATGGCTTTTGTCTCCTTACTTGGGGAGAGATGTAATTGCATTGGAGGCAATTCAGATGAAGTTCATTAAATTGATTCCAGAAATGAGGGGTTTTATCTTAAGGAGAGATTGAGCAGTTTAGGCCTTTGGTCTAGTTTAGAAGAAGGAAAGAAGATCTAATTGAGGTACGTAAGATGCGAGAGGAGGTTGACAAAGTAGATGTGGAGTGGATACTTCCTCGTGTGCAGCAATCTAGAATGAGAGGTCATTGTTTTAGGAGGGGATAGCATATTTAAAACAGAGATGAGGATAAATTATTTCTCTGAAAGAGTCGGTGGAATTCACTACCTCAGAGTGTGGTGGATGCCTGGATATAGATCATAGAATCCCTACAACATGGAAATAAGCTGTTTAGTCCAACAAGTCCACACCAACTCTTCGAAGAGCATCCCACTCAGACCCACCCACTTACCCTATTCATGTAACTCTACATTTCCCCTGGATAGGCAGAAGTGGGTTCTGCAGATGCTGGAGATTAGAGTCAAGATTAGAGTGGTGCTGGAAAAGTACAGCAGGTCAGGCAGCATCCGAGGAGCAGGAAAATTGACGTTTTGGGCAAAAGCCCTTCATCAGGAATGAGGCCTCATTACTGATGAAGGGCTTTTGCCCAAAACGTCAATTTTCCTGCTCCTCGGATGCTGCATTACCTGCTGTGCTTTTCCAGCATCACTCTAACCATTTCCCATGGATAATTCATCTACACATCCCTATACACTATGGGCAATTTAGCATGGCCAATCCACCTAATCTGCACATTTTTGGACTGTGGGAGGAAACCGGAGCTTCAGTTTCCTAGATGAAAGTAGCCAAATAATTGGCTATGTATCCCATTCTAGGCATTCATTCTCTTGAATAAGAGAGTTTCCAATGTTGTACGTAAACATAACTTAATGTTCTAGAAAAGAACTCTTATTAGTATTGAAACCTGGATAGTTTGGAAAGTTCCCTTCATGGTTTGCGGCTCTCTGATCAGGATTTATATTTTATATCCCTTCCTCAGTATCTCCCAAACATCAAGCTAATGGTAGAGAGAAATGCCAGGTCTCAGGAGCTCTCCGTATGGGTACTGGTAAATGGCTAAGCAAGGATTATTTAAAGAAAAACAGGGAATTTATCTGATGTCCTGGCCAATATTTATCCCTCCACTAAAATTACAAAAATAGATGATCTGGTCTTTTATCTCATTGCTGCTTGAAGTCTTAGCTGCAAAGACTTCCTACGGCATGTGGTCTTCAGCAGTTCAAGAAGGCAGCTAACCACCAACACCGTAAGGACATCTAGGGAATGGGCAATAAATGCTGACCCAGATGGCGATGCACATCTCCCATGAGGGAATTAAAATAAGATTTGTTGAGTTTTCTAAAATTATAATGGGAACCACACTTCAAACATTTTCATTGACTGTAAAGTGTTTTTGAATATATAGGTATCATTAATGGCAAGACATCATTGTACAAGTCTTTCTATAATTCAAGGAGTTCACTCCTTCCTTCATTATTGATATTCTCCATGTATATTCAACACTTAAAGTGATATAAGGTAAAGTTTATGCCATTTGAGAAAATCATAGCACATTAACTGAAACATCACAAACAACATAATGAATTTTAAAAAATGGCAAAATGGCAATAATTCCAAGCAGGGTCAGTTGTATAAGTGGGTTTTATAATGGCACTATGTTTCATATTAGATGTTCTGGTATAATATAGATTGATGTGTTAGTGAAGGGTCTAGTCTAGCTGAGAAATGTGTTGCTGGAAAAGTACAGCAGGTCAGGCAGCATCCAAGGAGCAGGAGAATCGACGTTTTGGGCAAAAGCCCTTCATCAGGAATGAGGCCTCATTACTGATGAAGGGCTTTTGCCCAAAACGTCAATTTTCCTGCTCCTCGGATGCTGCATTACCTGCTGTGCTTTTCCAGCATCACTCTAACCATTTCCCATGGATAATTCACCTACACATCCCTATACACTATGGGCAATTTAGCATGGCCAATCCACCTAATCTGCACATTTTTGGACTGTGGGAGGAAACCGGAGCTTCAGTTTCCTAGATGAAAGTAGCCAAATAATTGGCTATGTATCCCATTCTAGGCATTCATTCTCTTGAATAAGAGAGTTTCCAATGTTGTACGTAAACATAACTTAATGTTCTAGAAAAGAACTCTTATTAGTATTGAAACCTGGATAGTTTGGAAAGTTCCCTTCATGGTTTGCGGCTCTCTGATCAGGATTTATATTTTATATCCCTTCCTCAGTATCTCCCAAACATCAAGCTAATGGTAGAGAGAAATGCCAGGTCTCAGGAGCTCTCCGTATGGGTACTGGTAAATGGCTAAGCAAGGATTATTTAAAGAAAAACAGGGAATTTATCTGATGTCCTGGCCAATATTTATCCCTCCACTAAAATTACAAAAATAGATGATCTGGTCTTTTATCTCATTGCTGCTTGAAGTCTTAGCTGCAAAGACTTCCTACGGCATGTGGTCTTCAGCAGTTCAAGAAGGCAGCTAACCACCAACACCGTAAGGACATCTAGGGAATGGGCAATAAATGCTGACCCAGATGGCGATGCACATCTCCCATGAGGGAATTAAAATAAGATTTGTTGAGTTTTCTAAAATTATAACGGGAACCACACTTCAAACATTTTCATTGACTGTAAAGTGTTTTTGAATATATAGGTATCATTAATGGCAAGACATCATTGTACAAGTCTTTCGATAATTCAAGGAGTTCACTCCTTCCTTCATTATTGATATTCTCCATGTATATTCAACACTTAAAGTGATATAAGGTAAAGTTTATGCCATTTGAGAAAATCATAGCACATTAACTGAAACATCACAAACAACATAATGAATTTTAAAAAACGGCAAAATGGCAATAATTCCAAGCAGGATCATTGTATAAGTGAGTTTTATAATGGCACTATGTTTCATATTAGATGTTCTGGTATAATATAGATTGATGTGTTAGTGAAGGGTCTAGTCCAGAGCTGAGAAATGTGTTGCTGGAAAAGCGCAGCAGGTCAGGCAGCATCCAAGGAGCAGGAGAATCGACGTTTCGGGCATAAGTCCTTCTTCAGGATCTAGTCCAGCAGGATTACTGTATGTGGTTAGTGTGTTATATCAGAAGGCAAATTTGAGAAATCTAAGAAGCTATGGTAGCTTCACATTTGCTAAAAATGGATTGACTGCTCTTGTGAAATTGAATGGCAGAAATATATATTATTGAAATTAATATGAATTTCTAGAATGAGCTGTCCTGAGTGGAGTCTGTGGAAAGTTGTAGGAAACATTCAAGCAGCATTTTTGGCACATTAGCCAGTTCAATTTCTCCACGGTTCTGCTTGGAGCAGATTTATTTCCAGGCTGCTGCTGTTTTTGCTGCTATAATTATCTGTATTTGACCTTGAAATGAGCCCACAAACACGCTTCAACTGAAAAAATTAGCCGTTTTGTCCATTCTTACTCTGATTAATTGAGCGCTCAGCAGCAGTCTCTTCTGTCATTTGATCTTAAACAAAACTTTGATGAATGGACTGACTGGCCCAGACTCCTGCATGATTTATCCTGTAATTCTGAAAGTAGCTGTTCTTTTCATACACCTGCCCATTTGGCTCAAAGAAAGAGACAGAGGAAAATATTGCTTTTGGCATTGAAACTAGACTTGCTTTATCAGAAGAACTTAAATAAAATTATGTTTTGTAAGAGTACTGTTAAAAGCAATGATTGTGCTGAGAAAATAGATGCATCAGAATTATTGATCACAAAACAATATGTCTAATGGTTTTTTATTTTAAAAAGGTGATATTATTGTACATCAGGTGCCAGAATTAGTAAAATGTTATATTGCAGTATAAAAGGGAATAGCATTGTTGAAGTGGTGATGTTTCTACCTGTACAGCTTGTGACACGGCCTGGGAATCATTAAAAGCTACACTTTGTGAATCAATTCCTTGCCAAAGAATGTGAAGACTTACCCCAACTGCACCACACAGCTATCCTGTAGCCTTTAGATTATCAATTGGCCTAAAGGAGGCAATAACAAATGAGCCAATGCCAAGTGCAGAGTTTGGGCAGGATCTTCTTCTCATGCTGAAGGGTTCCAATGTGAGACCCAAACTGGGGGTGGGGGGGAACACATGTAATCGCATGGTGGTCACTCAATCAGACATCCCCACCAAGCATGTGGCAGGGATTGAGCTGGGAGCCATTGGCTCCCCTGTTCGCTCACAGAGCCAAGGTTTTTCTGAACATTTTGGCATCATTAATGGCGCTATGACATTTCGATTCCTTTCTATACTTCGAACAATTCACTCCTTCTTTCATGATTGATATTTACTTATCCACATCATGAGTGACACTCAGATAGGCATTCACTTCCTGCCATCTGACAGTTTCAGTCTAGCTTTTTGTGAAGAGTTTGTCATCTCTGCACATTTCATGAGTAGATGTAGAGATCTTGCATGGACCTCATTCTGGCTGGAATCTGGATGAGAGGGCAGGGTGAGGAAGTGTCAAAGGTCCATCTGAGGTGTCTTTCAATTATCCTCCCTTAGGTGTCTCTCAACCCAACTATCATTACCCCTGCCCAGTCACCCTTGACCACCCATTAATCAGAGCTCCCTCTCCCATCACCATTGGTCAGTCCTCGGGCAGACTGGAACTGTCCAACTGCCACTCTCAACTTACCATTTGCCATTCATGAATCTCCATCTATCCATCTTGACCTGACCTTGGTTATTTTCATTTCTCCGGTCTTCACCATTGACATATCTATCATCGTGCTTAGAGCTAACATCTTCTGACAGTGACCTTCTCTTGGATGATCCCGCTTCCTTCCCTGTTCCCCATGAGCCTTTGTGGGGCTGCCACCCATTAACACCCTCCTCAGTCAGTCATGCCTGCTCACCTTTCACAGGCACCACCCAGCTTCAGTGTATCAGTGCCTCCTCTCCTCGCTTCACCAAAGCTCAGTATATAGGAGAGGGTGCGGCTCTTCATTCCAAATCCACCAGCAAGACCTGGAAAACAGGACTACACACCACCTTTAACCAGTGTGAATCTTCAGGCATGTTGTTCATTTGCTGCATACTTAAATCCAAAGGTACAATTTAACATGGCATGATGAATGAGCACGACATGCTATTGTATGAAAATGAGATTCCTGCTCTGATTCCCCACCCCAATCAGCCGCCAACAATTTTTATATCCCACATCTCCAGCTTTTTTCTTCCTTGCATAAATGCGTTTGTATGTGATTCTTTTTCTCTCCCTAGCAAGGTTATAATTGGAAACTTTACAGACTAAATCAGAAGAACAAGATCTTCATTGTCGAAGAAGGAAAAACAAGGGTGAAATGCTATAACTGAAAGGCCTGTAAATCTCATGGATTACACCAATCATGTTGTTTTAAACAGATGACTTACTACCGATGACTAAACACTGCTTCAGGTTATTGAGAAGGGGTGAAATCTGCCTTCTTGCCCGATGATACCCTTCTCTCGAATCCTTTCTAACCACTCATTCCCTGGCACATGTCTGGATCACTGTCCATGTAGATCAAATTCCCAGATACAAGGTTAGAAGTTGTGAGTTCTATGGAGAGTAGCTCACCTCCTGACTCCTGAAAGTCAGTTGACATGTATAAAGCACAAGTCAGAAAGTGAAATGGCATTCTCTGCACTTCCCTTTATAATTAAGATTGTGACCCTGTACAAGAACTAGGGTAACTGGTCATTGCAAGACTATCGTAATAGCTTCCTGCTGATCATCATAGGAAATGTGTTCTGCCCTTGTCAGGGTGCAAAATGATATTTCATTGGATTTTAGATGAGAGACTACATGATTTTACTTAAATCGTGCATGCAAACCTCAATGGCAGGAGTTACATAGAGCAGCTCAGTTCAATAATGTCCCGAGTGTTAACATCTAAGAACCACTTAATCTTTCTTATCACTTTTTAGTTGTTTTATTGCAGAGTAAAACACTAGACAGGCTTACTGATTGGTTTTAATTATCACTTAATTAATTTAAAAGGCTTATGCTTTCTCCTGAGTAGAACCAGATTGATTTCTACAGTACACAGTGTTGGTAGTACTGAACATTGAAAACTGCTCAAGTCCACTTGAGTCATGATCTCAGTTGACAGTGACAAGTTGTCAGTCACACTTAATGGAGTTAATTTTAGTTGAATGCTACTGTTAAGTTTATTCCCCTCACTCCTTCTAATTGTTCCACATTATTGACATTGTAGATGCGTGCGGATTACTGACACTGGACTTGGCTATCTCTCTACAATGTCTTCCCTGCGCAGTCTGTACCTGAGATGGTGTTGTCAGGTATGTATTGCAATATGCATATATTCAAGTAAAATAAAAATTCAAGTCACTTCTATGTGTTAATATTTTAAAAAGTCATTCATGGGATGTGGGTGTCATTGGCTGGGCCAGACTTTACTAATTACCCAGAGAAAAATTAAGAATCAACTACATTGCTGTAGAAAGTGAGGTCTGCTGGAGATCAGAGTTGAGAGTGTGGTGCTGGAAAAGCCCTTCCTGATGAAGGACTTATGCCCGAAACATCGATTCTCCTGCTCTTTGGATGCTGCCTGCCTTGCTGTGTTTTTCCAGCACCACACTCTCGACATTGCTGTAGGTCTGGAGTCACATGTAGACCAGTCCAGGTAAGGATAACAGATGTAATTCCCTAGGGAACATGACTGAACTAGATGGGTTTTTACAACAATTGACAGTGATCACAGATGTTTTAGATCTACCTGTTCAGACACACCTCTGGTGTTGGCAGTACTTGCTACTTGGTGACCTTTTTGGTTTTTTCCCAGTTTTGTTTTAAGTTACTGAATCCCAATTTCACCATCTACCATGATGGGATTTGAACTCATGAACTCAGAACATTAGCCGAGGATTCTAGGTTGCCAGTCCAGTGGCATAACTATAGCTCTTCCGTAGCTACAAAACAAAGTTGTGGAAAGAGTGAAGTCAATCTAAAATCTGGAAAAACTGTGGATGCTGGAAATCAGAAACAAAAACAGAAATTGCTGTAAAAGCTCAGCAGTTCTGGCAGCATTTGTGGAGAGAAATCAGAGTTAATGTTTCAGGATGAGTGACCATTCTTCAGAACTGATAGTAGCTGGGAAAATGTTGGTTTTTATGCAGAAGATAGAATGGGCTGAGAGGGGTTAAGGAGTAAACAATAGGTGGAGAGAGAACCCAAAGAGAGAGAAGAACAGTTGGACAAACAAAGGAGTGGATAATGATCTGTCTGGGAGAGTGAATAGCTATTAATGGAGACTGTTCGTGGCTAACAAAAGGTTGTGCATTATAACAGGCTATGGGATAACAAGCCTGGATAACAAGGTGTGGGGTTGAGGTGAGGACTTGGGAGCAGCTCAAGCCTTAAAGAAGTTGAGCTCGCTATTGAGTCCACAAGGCTGCAGGGTCCCCAAGTGGAAAATGAGGTGCTGTTCTTCCAGCTTGTGCTGAGCTTCCCTGGAGTATTGCAGCAACCCTAAAATAGAGATGTTGGCCAGGGAATATGGTGGTGTGTTGAAGTCAAGATTAGTGTGGTGCTGGAAAAGCACAGCAGGTCAGGCAGCATCCAAGGAGCAGGAAAATCAACGTTTTGGGCAAAAGCCCTTCATTCTGATTCCTGATGAAGGGCTCCTGCCCAAAACGCCGATATTCCTGCTCCTCGGAAGCTGCCTGACCTGCTGTTCTTTTCTAGCACCACTCTAATCTTGACTCAAACTTGATTGAATTTTTTGAAGTAGTAACAAAGAGGATTGATGAGGGCAGAGCGGTAGATGTGATCTATATGGACTTCAGTAAGGCATTCAACAAGGTTCCCCATGGGAGACTGATTAGCAAGGTTAGCTCTCACGGAATACAGGAAGAACTAGCCATTTGGATATAGAACTGGCTCAAAGGTAGAAGACAGAAGATCATGGTAGAGGGTTGTTTTTCAGACTGGAGGCCTGTGACCAGTGGAGTGCCACAAGGATTGGTGCTGGGTCCTCTACTTTTTGTCATTTACATAAATGATTTGGATGCAAGCATAAGAGGTACAGTTAGTATGATTGCAGCTGACACCAAAATTAGAGGTGTAATGGACAGCGAAGAAGGTTGCCTCTGATTACAATAGGATCTTGACCAGATGGGTCAATGGGCTGAGAAGTGGTAGATGGAGTTTAATTCAGATAAATGTGAGGTGCTGCATTTTGGGAAAGCAAATCTTAGCAGGACTTATACGCTTAATGGTAAGGACCTAGGGAGTGTTGCTGAATAAAGAGACCTTGGCGTGCAGTTCATAGCTCTTTGAAAGTGGAGTCGCAGGTAGTTAGGATAGTGAAGAAGGCGTTTAGTATGCTTTCTTTTATAGTTCAAGGTATTGGGGACAGGAGTTGGGAGGTCATGTTGCGGCTGTATAGGACATTGGTTAGGTCACTGCGTGCAATTCTGGTCTTCTTCCTATCGGAAAGATGTTGTGAAACCTGAAAGGGTTCAGAAAAGATTTACAAGGATGTTGCCAAAGTTGGAGGATTTGAGCTATAGGGAGAGGCTGAACAGGCTGGGGCTGTTTTCCCTGGAGTGTCGGAGTTTGAGGGGTGACCTTATAGAGGTTTACAAAATCATGAGGGGCATGGATAGAGTAAATAGACAAAGTCTTTTCCCTAGGGTGGGGGAGTCCAGAACTAGAGGGCATAGGTTTTCGGTGAGAGAGGAAAGATATAAAAGAGACCTAAAGGGCAACTTTTTCACGCAGAGGGTGGTTCGTGTATGAAATGAGCTGCCAGAGGATGTGGTGGAGGCTGGTACAATTGCAACATCTAAAAGACATCTGGATGGGTATATGAAGAGGAAGGGTTTGGAGGGGTATAGGCCGGGTGCTGACAAGTGGGACTAGATTGGGTTGGGATATCTGGTTGGCCTGGACAGTTTGGACCAAAGGGTCTGTTTCCATGTTATACATCTCTACGACTCTATGACTTTATGACTCTAATCTCCAGCATCTGCAGTCCTCACTTTCGCCTGGTATGTTGAAGTGGCAGGCAGCTGGAAGCTCAGGGTCTTTTTTTTTGTCGACAATCTGTGAAGTCAGTCTGACTACTGTTCTAACAGTGTAACTGTCAGAATTAATTATCTGTGACATGATCAGTACATAGGGTTTATAACAATAGATTTGAACAAATATATATAATAGTGATTTTGGCAGAGTGCCCAGGATAAGTGTTAGTGTGGATGGGAGATAACAGTATTAATACAGGGACAACATTGACAGAAGAAGTATAAATACAGAAAACTCCAAGTTGATAGAGTTAATAATAAATGAAATGCACAATGATAGAATCAACATAAGTATAGCTTTGTAAATAGCAAGAAAAAAAGAGGTGGAACTATCATTGGATGAATAACCATTGTTTCCAAGCATCTACATTCAGATAAAAATGGAAGCACCCATTCAAAATGCCCTGTTTACTCCAAGCTTGCAGGAGTGTACATGGATTAGAAATAATCTTTATGCTCAGTAATCACTTTTCTTTTAATTTCAAAAATATACTTTATTCATAAAAACATCTTTATATATTAGTCACTGAAGCAGTTTGGTTCCGTACAGTAACATATGAAGGAACAAAAAAACGTTGGAGTTGATTCTATCCAACGAACAAACTAAAGACATTTCTTACTTATGCAAGATTATATTTGCATATATTTGAGGTACCAGGAGGGTCCAATAACTGAATGGACCCCCGTTTACCTCAGACAGTGGTCTTTCCCCACTGCGCCTTGGCAACAGCTGCCCCAAGCTTTAGTGCGTACCACAGCACATAGTCCTGGACCCTTGGAATGTGCCAGCCTGCAACACTCAGTCAAGGTTAACTCCTTGCTGTAGTAGACCATTAGGTTTCTGGAAAACTAAAGAGCATCTTTCCACGTTGATGGTCCTCCAGGTGCAGTCGATGTTTGTCTTGCGTCCATCCTAGGGAACAGACTATGGAGCAACAGAGTCCTGCATCATGGAGCTGCTTGGGACGAACCTCAACAAACACCACTGCACCTCTCTCCAGACCTCCTTTACAAAGGCACGTTCTAGCAGGAGATGTGTGACAGTCTCTACCCCCTCCCCCTACAGATGCTTCGAGTGCGGCATGCAGTGGCTTACAGCTGCCACTAATCACGATGCCACAGCACCAGACAGAACCTAGGAAGTACCCCAGGTCTGTTTCTTCAATGAAAGCAGACCTTTCTATATTAACTTCCTCAAATTACCTCATTGTTACCCCATACCAATCGTTGCAGTTCCTAGCTGTGAAATAATTCCTCGATAATTAATGGACTCATATCCTTCTTTCCACAGGTGCAAGATTTTGGTTTACAACATCTCTTTGGAATGAGGAGTTTACGATTTCTTTCATTAGCAGGTGACTAATTTTGTTTTTATTGAATATTCCAATTTATCTCCATTAACTGTAAGGAATATTTTCCCTAATTTTTATTCACGTGATTTTTTTTTATAAAGGGATATTTGAATTCCTCATGTGAGAAAACAACTGCTCTGTCCCATATAGAATGCATTTGATGTGGATCTTACATCCCTTGATTTCTGTGATCTGACTATAACTTAGAAAGGCACAGCTTAATGTATCAGTGTGATGGTAATGGAGAGGAATGTCATCATTATATACAGGGGAGAGGCTCCTGACAGCAAACACAAATACAGATACCTGCATGTGGCTCTTGGGATTTTCAAAATGCTCGATGGATTGGTTGGCTGATTGCAGTCTGCCATCAGACATTCTGGTCACGTTTACTTGGGGATGTTGTGGTCTGTTATAGTGTGTGTGTGTGTGTGTTTGCGTGTGTGTGAGCATACAGCTTGGAATCGTACACTGGTTGGAATACGCAGCTAACAGACGAAGAGGGTCAATGCTGATCAGACCTGAGTGCCTTCTTCTATTTGCTATTGTTTGTGAGGAGGACCTGAAGAGTCTCACCGTGTCAGAATAAGGAGTCAACACATTTGGCACAAAGGAAATCAGAAATGATATGGCAAGATACTTACTGACCTCACAAGTAGAGTTAAGGTCCATACAGCCAGTGATTTTGTGATCTCTTGCACCTACTTACACTCAATCTCCTCTGACATTTTTAGCAGTGACCACACCTGCACATCCACCTTCAAAACTAAGTACAAGGCACCTCCTCTCATTCTCAAAGGTCTCCCTCCCAGCTCGTGCACTGCATGCATAAACCTCACTTGTGCCCTTGCCTTTTAGGTATTTATTCATGACGTTTTTATTCTTTGACGGTAGCAGACAGTGCAAAACAGAAGGTAAAGAGATCTGCACAGTGGCAGAACACCTGTTATTGTGGCTCCCACCCAGGTAGAGCAGGAGGCACAACAGGAGCTGGCAGTTTTGAAGATGGCAAAGCTGATAACTCCTCTGAGCAGTGACAGCTTCATACTTCGGCCTTTTCATGAACCCCAAGCAAATAGTTTCAGATAAGTGCAAAAGGTGAGCCTGCATTGGTGACTCCTCAGCCTTTCATTACCATCCTAATGCTGTCCTGCTTTCTTTTCCTTTAGGTTCTTTTCATCAGCAAGAACCTAATTAGCAACTTGTCAAAGTGGAGAGCTCAAAGGCTCGAGACATGTAGAACATAGAACATAGAAAAATACAGCGCAGTACAGGCCCTTTGGCCCTCGATGTTGCGCTGATCCAAGCCCACCTAACCTACACTAGCCCACTATCCTCCATATGCCTATCCAATGCCCGTTTAAATGCCCATAAAGAGGGAGAGTCCACCACTGCTACTGGCAGGGCATTCCATGAATTCACGACTTGCTGAGTAAAGAATCTACCCCTAACATCTGTCCTATACCTACCACCCCTTGAAGAATCACCATCATGCACTACATACCTCCAAGGCACCAGCATTGAGATTGGCACTTAGACGGGGGAAAGAGGGAGGGAAGGCAGACATAGAGGGTTAGTGAATTGCACAGAACAAATAAAGAGCAACAGCTGTGGCATGCTCCAGGCCAGCACACTCGTGCCAAGAATACATGGAAGTCAACTTGTCCTCATTTTATCATCAGCGATCACAATTTGGGGCCACAGCGACAACTAAAGTTAAAGTCAACACAGTCCCAGAGGACCAGAGTGCTGCCCTCTCATTAGAGAGAGATGGGTGGTGATGCATTTAACCTGAGGATCACCACGCCTCAGATGAAGGTAACCTCAGCCAATGTGGAATTGAACCTACACTGTTGGCATCAGTCTGCATCATAAACCAACCAAACTAGTGGGTTCTTTGAATAACAAAGACTAGCTGGCATGGGCTTTGGCCGAGGCATGGGGTTGAGGCCAGAAATGGCAGTGGGAGAAGGTGAGTGGTGTCTATGAGTAAGTCTAAAGTTAACATGGGACTGGCTGCACCTCCTATATTCAAAATATGGTATAAAAAATTAAAACTTATCTTTGAGTTCCAGTGGTGTCTTTAATGAATGCGGGTTTGTTAGAGAATACTGACTGCAACATTAAATCAGTAACTAATGCACTTTACAAAGAAAGTCAGAAATAGATGATGGATGCCTGATTTGCATCTGCAAAGGGCTTCACATCTGTAACAGGTGTTGACTCTGGATGGTACACACAAACGTTTACCTATACATGTGCACTTATGGTGCAGAATGTGCATTTGTATGTAATCACTATATTGGAGGATGAGGTTGTTGATTTATTATATGCAGTACCAACCCACTTCAAGGCCTAGCTGTCTAGGCTCCAGCATGAAGAATGGCCAACTAAGTGAAATCTCGGAGGAACTGCAGTATTATATTCTATTGGCTTCAGAAAGGGTGGCCATAAAAAGAGAAAAATAAAGAAAAGGAATAATTAATGGCTATAAATAGGTTACTTAATGGGGCCATTTAAATGTGGCCAACACAACTCACAAGAAAGAGATTGTGCGATTACATTGTCCTGATTTTTGGGATTAACAGTTTCATGCCCAGCTCTCATCTTATCAATAATTCCCCATGTAAGTGATGTGTTTGCTTTTTGTTTGAAGTTGGGTTATAACGGTGCTTTATTTTGTCTCCTAGGGTGTCCACTGTTGACCACCGCTGGCCTCTCAGGCTTAATTCAACTGCAAGACTTGGAGGAGCTGGAACTCACCAACTGCCCTGGTGCTACACCTGAGCTCTTCAAATATTACTCACAGCACCTACCCCGTTGTATGGTGATTGAGTAATTAAATCAGGGATTGGCTGTTTTCACAGAAGTACCACCTCCAGCCAAACCCAGCACTGATGACCAATCAGAGTAAAGCTTGGAGACGAATCTGCATCGGCTCAAATGATCGGAAAAATGTTTTTCATGGTGTCAGGAATGAGAAAGAAATTGTGAATATTAACAAACTGAAATTCTTTTTGCTTTGGTGTGCACCAGAGTCATCCCATTCTCTGTCTGGATGTGTGAATTCCACAATCATTCCTGCTCATCACACTGCTCTTTTTAACTAAACGTGGAGTGGTTGTGACCAGGCTTGTTCTGAGCATGTGCAGCATTTGCGGGTAGCTGCTGTCACATGCCACTGCTGTAACTCTTGTTGTTTCAGTGCTGGATCTCTGTAATGTGTCTTAACGTCTGTGTAGAGTTCCGTTTGCTGAAATGTTTCCCACTGCGGATGTGAGGCTGTAATTCTCTTGTTAGAAGTGAGTTGTGATGATCATCCCCTGTACTGGGGATGGATCTCTTCAGGAGGCGCTTGCCAACTCATTCTCTTGACTCTATCTGACTAACAACGGAATCCTGTCACCGCCAGCCCTCACATCAGCAGATAATTCTCTTTTTAACTTGGTATTCTCCTTTTCAGTTACTAAGGCTGGCTGGTTCACTGCTGAAATCTGTAAGAGGAAGAAAGTGGGGGAACTGGATTGGGATTTAGACGATCAAGTGCATCGGATGCCATTTTTCCATCCAGGTCAAAGGACAAATGGGGAAAAGGTCAGCATCAGCGATGGCCCATTTCATTCCTTAAGACTTCAGAGATGGGCTAATCTGGACTGTTTTGATATCTGCAAGAGTTTGTTTTCATAGAGACCAAAAGAAGCCCACTCTGATTCTGTGCCTCCTGCGAGAGCAGGATGCTTCTGGGACTTTCTTACTGTATATATTTTTCTGTCTGTTTGGATACTCTTTAAAAAAAAAGTTATAGCTTATATTTGCTAAGTGTTTTCCTGTGCTGTTGCCCACTGGCTCGCCTGTGATTTATATACTGCATCGCTTTAAACGAAAAGGTACAGGAAGAGATTGAGACAACGAAGGTGAAAAGGAAGGCCTGCACTCCATATGCCACTTGTAAAAGCACCAAGTTCCCCTACCACCCTCCCCCTCCTTCCCTCCCCAAAACAATGAAATTTTACAAAAAACATTCAAAGCAAAAGCTGAATATTATTTCTAACATTGCTTTCCGCTGGATTGTGATGCCTTTGTTGTGTACAGTGTGATGCTTCCATGCTGCAGTATCCTTTCGGAAAGTCAGCCCACTGTCAGTACAAATATTCTTAAAATAAATATTCCAAACAAACACCTAGGCCTGGCTAATATTATTGAAAGTGTTGCCAAACAAATTCATTGAAGACCATTCCACACTAAATGAGCCTGTTCATCCACTGCCAGTTTAAATCCAAACACTTGTTTGCTAAAACCCAAATGCTTACTAAACCAATGCCATTTTAATGTTGTTCATGGTTGCAAAGTTGCTATTACCTTAATGAACAAATCTTCATACCTAAGCAAATGATTTCCCATTTCTGTGTTCAGCTACAGATGTCGCATCGCACTTTTTAAAAAATTTATAACTGCAACATCAATGCAAGTATAACAACATTAGCATTGGGCTTCTCAAATTTACTCATTGCTTGAAGAGATTGGCAGATACTATCAGTCAAGAGGGGCCCATGTTGATTGTCATCTATCTGAAGTGTCCTAGGCCCAACCATCTTCAGCTGCTTGATTTATGACCTTCCCTTCTATCACTATGTCAGAGCGGAGATGTTTACTGGTGATTGGACAATGTTCAGCACCATTTGTGACTCCTCAGATACAAAAGAAGTCCATGTCCAAACACAGCAAGATGTGGACATTATCCAGGTTCAGACTGAAAAGTGGTAAGTTACATTCATGCCATACAAATGCCAAGCAATGACCATTTCCAATAAGAGAGAATTCATTTACATCATCATCTCTGAATCCTCCACAATCAATATTTTGGGGGTTACCATTGACCAAAAACTGAATTGGACTAGCCATATAAATAGCTTCCTCATTTCCCCTCCCCCCACCTTATCTCAGTCCCAATCCCCGGATTCAGCACCGCCCTCTTGACCTGCAATCTTCTTCCCGACCTTTCCGCCCCCATCCCCTCTCTGGCCTATCACCCTCACCCTCACCTCCTTCCACCTATTGTATTCCCAGCGCCCCTCCCCCAAATTCCCCCCGCCTACCTTTTGTCTCAGCCCGCTTGGCACACCAGCGTCATTCCTGAAGAAGGGCTTATGCCCGAAAAGTCGATTCGCCTGCTCCTAGGATGCTGCCTGGTCTGCTGAGCTTTTCCAACACCACACTTTTCAACTCTGGTCTCCAGCATCTGCAGTCCTCACTTTCTCCTAGCCATATAAATATTATGGCCAGAAGAGCAGGTCAGAGGCTAGGAATACTGTAGTAAATAACTCATCTCCTGACTCCAAAAGCCTGTCCATTATCCAAAAGGCACAAGTCTGGAGTGTGATGGAATACTCCCCACTTGCCTGAATGGGTGCAGCTTCAACAACACTCAAAAGAAATTTGACACCATCCAGGACAAACTGGTCAGCCAAACTGACATCATATCCACAAACATCCACTCCCTCCATCACCAACACTCAGTAGCAGTAGTATGTACCTTTTACAAGAAATTCATCAAGGCTTCTTAGACAGAACCTAGCTAGTGATGCTAAGATCCTAGGAATGACCATATTAAAAAAATGGGGTCACTATCACCTGCCAATTCCCCATCAAGCCACTCACCATCCTGACCTGGAAATGTATCGCTGTTCCTTCAGTGTCGCTGGGTCAAAGTCATTGGCCACTCTGGTGTTTCCTTTCTTCATGGTGGTGGAGGAATATAAATAAAGATTTCTGTACTCATTGTTCTTCACTGTGTCCTTCGCCTGCACACGCACAACATGGATGCTGGGGAAAAATAAGCACTACCATAGATGGTTGAGTGAGAAAAATTTTTAAAAATATCTAACCAAGGGATTTAGAATCTCCTCAGTTCAGGGGTCTGACTCCAAGCTGGCTGGCTGGCTAAGCACTAGTAAATAAAGGGTGACTTGGTGACGGGATACCAGCCTCTGTGCAGTCACTTCACTAGACTCGCTCTTCATTGTGGTATTGGAACCTATCAGATTCTGTCTGTCCTCTCAGGCAGCTATCAACAATTCCATGACACAATTTCAAGAACTACTGCGATTTCCTCGATGTTGACACTCCTAAATGAGCTTCCTTCTGCAGGGCATGAAAAGATAAGACATTGACTTATTTCAGAGCAGAGCTAAAGAATGAGATATAGTAAGGATCAACCAATCAGCCTAAACCAGCACAGGATAAAACAATTTGTGCTTCTCAGTTTAATTGAGAGGAGCGACAGAAAAGAAAAATATTTAGAAGTACGATGCATAGATAAAGCTGGTGCTTGGAAATTTGATGCAGGAATAGAGCAAAAGGCAACACTGCAAGATTCAGAAGAAAATATGGCATGACTTTCGGAAGTAATTCTCCTCCATTGTTAGTGCAGTAAGTTTTACACTGATCAAAGAAACCTGGGCAAGAATATATTATTATTGCGTTTGTGTGCACAAAATGATTTCAACTTGGATAGGTTCAGGCTAAGATGTAGAACTGCAATGACAGTGAGGCTAGTGATATGATAGTCCAGAAAGAAAAGTCTAGATCAGGAGAATGGCTGGATGTCCTTCAGTTGATCCTTATTATTACATGTGTGTTGTTCAGCAGAGATTATCTGAATTTAAGTGAGGAGATCATATGTAAACAACAGAAAGGCTTACCTTTCACTGAAAATAAGTTAGCTAAATGTAATTTGCTATAACTCTCTGAAGAAATTCCACTGATTTTGCATCATGCTTGAGGCATCTCTTAGGACACTGAATAAAACTCTGGCATATTACAGTGATTAGATTCCCTACGGGGTGGAAACAGGCCCTTCGGCCCAACTAGTCCACACCGACCCTCCGAAGAGTACCCACCCTGTCCCATTTCCCTCTGACTAATGCACCTAACACTATGGGCAATTTCTCATGACCAATTCACCTGACCTGCACATCTGTGGACTGTGGGAGGAAACCGGAGCACCCGGATGAAACCCATGCAGACACAGGGAGAACATAAAAACTCCACACAGTCACCTAAGGTTGGAATTGAACCTGGGACCTTGGTACTGTGAAGTAGCGGTGCTAATCACTGAGCCACCATGCTGCCCCACCCGGAATATTTTGGAATATTCCAGACTGCTCTTCTGCAATAAAATAGATAGATGTTAATAAAAAATCTTCAAATTATGTAAACCTCTTTCTTTTCTTTTCACAAGTAAAACAGTCACAAGTGACAGAAGATGTAAACTTCATTCCCATCTCAAGTGGAATAAAGTATGAAGTGGAATAAAGTATGTAAATGACATAAAGAACAATAAAAGTAGTTGTAAGTGTTTTAAAGACAACAACACCTTCACAGGATGTGATGGCATTCATAGTTCCACAACTTTCACCAATAGTTTGTGGCATCATTAAAACCCTTGAAGTATAATTCAGACTCCAATTACATTCCCAGTTTCTAATTATGCATAAAATGTATTCAAGCTATGACATTCCTTTGCATCATTCAGAAATAAATCCCTTATCACTCTCTTGTCAAGTCATATGATTCAGTCTGTACATTAATAACCACCCCGGTAAGATTTTATTGTGTATGATTTAACTATTCCTGGTCAGAAGTCATACAACAGCAGACTATAGTCCAACAGTTTGTGATTTTAAATAAACCTGTTAGATTATAACCTGGTGTTGTGTGACTTCCAACTTAGTCCAACACTGGCATTTCTACATCTTAACTATTCATGGGCATGTGAGTTAGGGCATGTCTCTCCTGATGTTTAATTTGGACGAAAATATGGCAAGACTTTTGGAAGTAATTCTTCTGCATTGAAATTCATTAGTGCAGCAAGTTTTACACTGCAAGGAGTAGGAAAATGGAGACTGCAATACAGGGGTGATAGTAGAGGGTTGAGAATAAAACACAATGAAGTAAGCAAGGGGCAAGGGACAGAAACAGTGATGTAGATTTAAACTTTTGTTCTGCAGTCAGTGGGGGTTGGGAAGGCAGGAACGCACAGGACAGGTGCAGAAGTGGGCTATATGTGAGGCCCACCTCTGTGCTCCAGCACCTTGTCACAGCTGAGGTGAAAAGAATCAAAGAAAAAGTACACCACCAGTCCTCATCCTTAACAGCCCCACATATTTCCCATGTCCCATCCCTGGCAACCAATGCCATCTCACATCCCACGGACCCTCATAATCTCCATGCCAACCGATGACCCTCTATACAAACCATACAACTCTTTATAGCATCTATGTCAAATTAATGCCAACATATGCCCCCATCTATCACCTTCACCATTAACCCCCATGCTAACTCACCCAGTTGTCACCATGTGCAGCTTCTAAAACCTGTGCTGGAATTAAAGAGTTCTAAGGTGACTATTGATGAACTTACTGTCTTTAAAAAGCTTATTCACCATATTTACCTTCTTTTGATCCCTTGTAAAAGCAAGCATTTGTATTCATAGAAGCACTTCAAAGCCTTTAAATGCAAATAGATCTGTCAATCAAACTATGAACTGTCAGGCAAACACTGTGATAATGATAGGTTGTGAAATTGGTCATGCAGTACTTATCATACAATGATAATTGTCACACTTTAAACAGAGTGAAATAGCAAACAATGATTTCCTTAACACAATAGTTTTTTTTTCAAATGCAAGATATTTAACTGCTTGACAATTCTTTCTGATGGTTCCCTTTAACAGCTTCCTTGACAGTTTCCTTTGACTGTTGCAATGGGTTTATGCATGCATTATGTTCTTTTCATGTCCACTTTTAACAATCCCAAAAGACACATTATCTTTCCCAAAGTGGACTTCACCTCTCCCAAGTTTGGACAATATTGAAAATGCCTAGCAAAGAATTTCATTTTGTTCTCCTGTCAGGTTTAACCTGAACAAGTTGTGTTTTAGATATCCCACTAAAGAAAATTGGATCAGACTGGAACCAACAAGGGGATGCAATTGCCTAATGCTATTATTGCTGGACTGTTAATCCAAAGACCCACGTAATGTTCTGAGGACCGGCTTTCGAATCCTGCCACGTCAGATGGTGGATTGTGAATTCCATAAAAATCCTAGAATTAAAGGTCGAATGATGACCATGAATCCATTGCCAATTGTTGAAAAAAAAACCCATTGGGTTCACTAATGAACACGGCCATCCATACCTCGTCTCACCTACAAGTGACTCTAGAGCCACAGCAACGTGGTTGACTCTTAACTACCCTCTGGGCAATTAGGGATGGGCAATAAATGCTGGTGTAGCCAGCAATGCCCACATTCCATTAATACATGCACTTCAATACATGCAGTTGCCTCAGTGAACCAGTTATGTGCAATTTACATCAATCTTCTTTTCCCCCATCATTTCACATGGTGGGAGCCAGGTCATGGGTGTGAGTTCCGGATTTGAGACTCTAGTACCATTTCACTACAATGGAGAAACTCTCAATTACGCAGCTAGTCATGGATTAATGTTCAGTGGAACTGGAAACAGACCAGTGCAACAGAATCTCTCGTAAGAGAAGGCTCATGTAAAGACTGACTAGTTAATGAAAAGGTTACAACTTCCTACTTCTTAGCTCTGTTCTCACTACCTAATATTATACTTGTATTACTGTAGAAGATTAAGTAGGAAGTGAGAAGCTAAAGCTGCATTCTGACAGCATAGATGTCTTCCCTGATCCACCCATGTGGTATGCACAGAGTAACACAAGTAGATAACAGTGCATTGTTTGAGGTATTCTTCAAGGCACTCCTAGTAGAAAAGTAGTTAAGTTTGATATTGTTCTATGTTCTCTTTTTAATGTTGTAATTTTTAAAAACTTACACATTCATCTAGGTCAGAGAACAGCTAAATCCAGTTTCAGGAAAAATAAGCAACATTGTTGGGTGTTTGTGGGCGCTGTTATTATCAAATTTAGTTGATAAAAAAAACTAAATTTGTTTAATTTAGTATATAGTGACTGTATGAACCAACCAGAAGAGGTTAGTGAAATTTATTGATGCACTCTGATTTACAAAGAAGCATTTACATTCTAAAGTATGACAAACTTTGAGATCTATTAACACTTACAACACGTTTCGAGGTCCTGATAAGATTATTAAAACAGTTTGTGCTTTAGTATTATAGTTCATACTCATAGTTATAGTCATAATCATTGAGGTCTACAGCACAGAAAAAGACCCTTTGGCTCATTGAATCTGTGCCAGTCATAAACAAGCATCTAACTATTCAAATCCCATCTTGCAGCACTTGGCCCATAACCTTGTATGCCTTGGAATCACAAGTGTACATCTAAATATTTCTTAAATGTTATGAGGGTTTTTGCCTCTATCATGCTTGCAGGCAGTGGGTTCCAGATTCCCATCACCTTCTGAGAAAAAAAAAACGTTTTGCATATTCCTTCTAAACCTCCTCCCTTTAACTTAAATCTACACTCCCTGGACATTGATCCATTCACCAAGGGGAAAAGCAACGTGCTGTCCTAATTTTATACGTCTCAATCATGTTCCAAGGAAAACAATCCCAGTCCAATGACTCTTCATAACTGAAACTCTCCAGCCCAGGCAACATTCTGGTAAATCTGCTCTGCACCCTCTCCAGTGTTATCACATCCCTCCCGTGGAGAAGATTCCAGAACTTGCTGGGAGAAAGTGAGCACTGCAGATGCTGGAGATCAGAGTCGAAGAGTGTGGTGCTGGAAAGGCACAGCCGGTCAGGCAGCATCCAAGGAGAAGGAGAGTCGATATTTCAAGCATAAGCTCTTTGTCAGACCTCTTGCTGGGGCCTAAACAATGCTTTATACAGTTCCAGATAAGTTCCCTGCTCTTTGATATTATGCCTCAACTAATAAAAGCAAGAACCCCAGATGTTGTCTCAACAACTTTATCCATCTATCCCGATACTTTAGGGGACGCCAAGGTCCCTCTGATCCTTGGCGCTTCCCGGGCTCCGACTGTTCCTCATGTATTCCCTTGCCTTGTTTGTCCTGCCCAAGTAATCATCTCACATTTATCCGGATTGAATTTCATTTGCTACTGATCAGCCCATTTATATTCTCCTGTAACCCAAGGCTATCCTTCTCATTATTTACCAACCCCACCAAGTTTCATGTCATCAGAAATGCTATTATGTCTCAAGGCTTGCTACAAATTTACAACAGCAATGACTTGCATTTATAGAAAATTTTTAAGATGTCAAAGCATCCCAAAATGCATTATCAAACAAACCTTCACATCAATTACATGAGGAGAAATTTGGACAGGTGATGAAAAGTTTGTTCGAAGAGGAAGGTTATAAAGCATTTTTATGGAGGAGAGAAGGGAAGAGAAGCAGACGGAGTTCCAGAGCTCAAGACTCCAGCAGCTGAAGGCATGGTCAATAGTTGGATGGAACAAACAAAACCAGGATGTGTAAGGTGATGCAACTGAAGACATGCAGTGATTTCAAAGGGTTGTAGAGGACCTTAGAAAAATTAAACAATGCAAAATTATATGGGACAAGCTTTCTCCTTCAACATTTCTGTATGAAAGTCCTGTAAAGATTGATCCTTGGAACATTCTTATTGTTTGCCATTTGTTAAAATAATTTAGTGAATGGAGAATCACTGGAGACATGTGCTGGAAGATCCCCAAATTGTGCTCTTTGTTCGGAGTGCAGTTACCTCAGCATGTGCCAAACTGGCAGCTCCTATATAATACGAACAATACATTGCTAGTGGCCCCATTATTTAAGAACACTTCTCAACAATGGGTAAGTTAAATCTTGAAAAGATATTAACTTAATTCAAATGGAACTCGAGAGATAGGATAAGTAGATACAATACAAATAAACAAACTATATTCAAAATGATATTAGAGTACCATGTACACTTTCAGTCAGTACATCCTCTGTCTTGGTTTCACTGATGATCAATGTGCAATGTGCCTTTGCTGCACCAAGGACGTCACTGGCAACAACAAGAACTGCAGCCTCACACCAAAGTATAGACAGCACTTTTATGTTGTGGATGAGGTCAGTGAGACATTAACTATTAAGTAGCAAACTCCTTCCAGGCCATAGCATGTGACATGAGTGTTGTCTCCCAGTTTGCTGTGTGTCACTATATCAAGTCAGCTGCTGAAGTTCTCTGTGCCAGAGGAACACCAGCACCACTTTACAAATGAGCAGTGCGAGCAGCTGTGGGCTTCAATGACATTGCAGGCTCCTCATAGTCCAAGGAACTACAGAATGCAGCCATACTGCCTTGTTTGCACCCTACCACTATGCAGTACTTTATACATGCCTGTGTAACATGGAGAATGGCAAGATTTGTAGTGGAATTGTGTGAGAATTTTGGTAAGTCTCATCTCAACGTTGGAAGCAGCTCATTTCACCTTTTATGTTTTGCCAAATCGTGTGGTGAGTTTCTCACTAGGCTGCTGTGAGTTGCCAATTAAGGGAGATTACTGCTTAATAAATGCCTTGTTAGCACTCCAACTCACCTCATTAATGTTGAACTTCCTATATTACCAAAAGTGCCAAATAGCCTAAATGTCTAGAAACACTAAATGGAAATTGGAGCAGGCCCTAGCAATCGCTCCAAAGAAACTCAATGCTACATGCACTTGGAGAAAAAAAGAAAGATTAACCCCACAGTCTTTATGATTAGAAAATAATTCTAATCCCTCACTGTCCAGCCTGTTTGTGACCGAATGCAGTGAATACAGCAGTTTGTGCCTGATTTCCTGGCAAAGATTGTGATTCTTTCATCCTCCACCAGTCATCTGTGTTTTGTTTATTCTAACAGCACGTCACATCTCAAACTGATTTCCACCAACAATAACATCAATAAGTCATGCAATACACAAGAAATTCTTCCTCGTGCAGAGAGAGGAGCTGTGTGGCATTCAGCAATGCATTTAGCTATGTGATTGTTTGCTGATTGACTTTTTCATAATGAAGGTGCATCCCTTTCCAGCATCTCAGGCAAACGATATACAGTACAGTGGGAAAATGAGAAGGAAAAGAAACACCACAAGGAGGTAGAGCAAGACAAATAGCGATCGTGTTTGTGATGTACTGAGCTGCGAGAGCTCTCAGAAAATAGCTTATCCATGTGCTTCATGTAAATAGCTCCTCCATTCCCCAGCACACCAATATTCTGCAATTCTTTTGTCCAATTGTCCTTCAATCTGGCATCTGCATGCCTGTCTAGTAGGTGTCAAGTTGGCATTCCTGGCACATGTCCTTCTCCCTTAGGTCCTGCACATTGCTGCTCCACGGAATTATGGAATGGTTATGGTGCAGAATAAGGCCTCTTGGCACATCCATCAAGCCAATTTTCCTTTCAAACCCATCTTTATGATGGTGGTGTCACTCTGGTTCAGTATGTTTAACTGAACAAAGCCAGCCAGCACCAGCTGTATCCAGGGCAGACCAATTATACAAAGCGGGCTTGGAATGCACAGGGCTGAATCTTACATCTTTATCAATTGTGTTGTGGTTTTTGCTGGGATTTTTGCTGCAAGACCTAGAAAGATTTCTCACTGTATCACCTCATTAACTACTTCCTTTTCCCCTATGGCGCCCCTCTTAACCAATTCTAACCCTGTCTTAGCATGCACCATTCCCCAGAACACCTCACTACTCAGTGGATATCTACTGAAAGATTGTCAGCTGTGCCACCTTTAATAGTCCACATGGACACGCATTGGCAATTGGTATTGCCCCACACCAGGAGCACAGTCATGGCACAGCAGCCACAAAATCACTCTGCTCATGATACAGAGCTGGCATGGGCTGACACTCCCTCACATCTACAATGTCATTCTCTCACACCAGTTGCTGTTTAACCCCTAGGCCATTCAGGGTACCTGTGTGCAGCTACATCCTATATGAACACCCTCACAGCTGAATTACTCTATCCCCAGTATCTACTGGAGGCCTACAGTGCATTATGGTCCATACATATATCACATATAGGTGAGCAATCGGATAATTCCGAAGATGAGCTTTTATTTACAGTCAAGTGGACAAAAATGAAATGAGTAGAGGCTGCAGTTCACCCTCACAATATAAACCAAATGCTGGCATCTTGACGAATAATGTAATAGTTTGCTGTATCCAGCCGTCATTGACTGTCCATCAGCTCCTGTCTAGCTTTTAGTGTCCAACACAGCTGAGCTCTGCTGTAGACAAGATTAGATTAGATTAGATTAGTTACAGTGTAGAAACAGGCCCTTCGGCCCAACAAGTCCACACCGACCCGCCGAAGCGCAATCCACCCATACTCCTACATTTACCCCTTCACCTAACACTACGGGCAATTTAGCATGGCCAATTCACCTGACCTGCACATCTTTGGACTGTGGGAGGAAACCGGAGCACTTGGAGGAAACTCACACAGACACAGGGAGAATGTACAAACTCCACACAGTCAGTCGCCTGAGGTGGGAATTGAACCCGGGTCTCTGGCACTGTGAGGCAGCCGTCCAAGAAGAGCTCCTCCAGCTCAATGCCTTCATCCTCATCCTCAGATGACTGCTTCCATTCTTTCAGCTCCTCAGTATCTATCACATTGCCTTGTTACCCGCGCCAATTGTGCAGAGTACAGCTCAGCACAACAGGGTGGTACCGAATACTGTCTGCTCTATACTGGTGGAGGGTCCCCATAGAACAGTCCAAGCTGTGAAACCACACCTTCAGCAACCCCAACATCAGCTCCACTATGGCCCTGGCCATGGCATGGGCACTGACTTAATGAAGGTACTGCTCCAGCAAAGTGACCAACTCATTACATCAAGGGAGTGCCTCTGACCCCGCTCCCATCCCAGCGCCACATTGACCATTCACTTTTCCATTGCAGAGTCCATCATCATAGTCACATGACACAGAGATACTCCCCCTTTTCCCACACCACCCTCAAAAGGTTTATAAGTGATGGGACGCTTTTGGATAGCAGTCACTTGTTTTTAAAGTCATTGCTGCTACTTTCTGCATCATTGATGTGGAATTGTTAAGTTTGTGAGCACCGGTGGTATGGTGTAATCACCCGGGAGCAGCATTTGAACCCCAAGCATGTTCGTTCTGTGTGCTTTGCCATTGTAAATGGGTAAAGAATTGTTTGCAACTGAAATGCAGCCGGTGTTTGCAAATCCATGCTTTATGTATTTGTCTCTTCGATGTCCAAGTGCCCAGCAGATGTGGAATCCCCTGCTGTCACCCATCAAAGAAATAATGACTCTGCCCATCCTGGGCACTTTTCCTCCACCAGACCCCCTAAGGTCTGACATTACAGCTTAATGATGCCCACTCTGGTCCTCTATGATATCCATGTAATGGTCCTGATGTGGTCATTGCTAATTACCCTCCCTCTCATAGCCACTATGCCTTCAGATGCAGTTCTGCCTTCTCCCAAATACACCTTTGGATTTTCATTCCCATTATCATCCTTGTCCCCACTTCTACACGTTTCTGTGTTCCCCCTCCCAGCCTTGACTTCCCCACCCCTTTTCATAGAATCCCTATGGTGCATAAAGAGGCCATTCAGTCGATCCTCTAAAGAGCACTTCAGCTAGTCCCACACCCTCCTCCAACCCCCTACCCTTTCCCTGTAACTCTGCATTTTCCATGGTCAATCCACCTAACCTGCACATCTTTGGACTGTGGTAAAACATCAGAGCACCCAGAGGAATTCCATGCAGACACGGGGAGGATGTGCAAACTCCACACAGATAGTCGCCGGTCCTGGAATTGAACCTGTGTTCTTGACACTGTGAGACAGCATTGCTAACCACTGCAACGCATTTGGCAAATGATGACTCAACAGGCCCCTCTTGCTCCCTCCCCAACCACCAATGTGCAGACAACTGGGACTCTACGCACTCTAACCTCTGACTGACTCCAATTGGCAGTTCCTAGACATGACTGACCGGAGCCTGGACTGCTGTCTTTGCAGTTCCCCAACTGACAAGATGTGGTTCCCAAATGAGTGCTGCTGCTGGCCTTACCAGACTGACTGCTACCCTGGGCTGCAGTTGGACCTGCCCTTGATCATGGCCAGACTGAGTGGAAAAATGATGAATGGGACAAGCCTGCTCCCAATTTCTGACACATCCATTTGGTTGAAAGAATATGCAGTGTAATTGCCATGAGGTTATTATGTTTATATTTTGGTGTGTGCCTGACAATAAGACTGTCCCCTGCACCCAAAAGATCTTTACTGACAAGCAGCCTGACTGCACATCTGTGCAAAGGAGCATCAGAATAGGGCAATACTGAGAGCCATCAGCTCTGCCTGAAGCACCAATACACTCACTGGCCAAGCATGGCAAAGCAAGGCCTAGATGATGTGACCATGCAGGTAAGCACTGAGTGCAGCCCTGAGATACAGTCTTATCCAGTCTATGACCTGGGTCCTTGTCCCTGAGTCGAACGTGTCCTTACAGCAGCCGTTTTAATACCCGCTGCTAGTTCATTGGCAATGCAAGTCTGTGCTTCCTCTGTGTTCTGCAAGTGGATCAGAAATGAACTATGGGGACCATGGGGGGATCATGGAGATGGACCATGAGGATCATGGAGACGGACCATGAGTATCATGAGAGGTTGACAGATCTTGGATGTCAATCCCTGTGGACAGAGGGTGTGACTGCAGCTGGCGCCCGTGGATGGTGCATTGAGACGCTGAGCAACATGAAGATGCCTCACAGCCAGTAGCGAGTTGCAGTCACTAGGTACCCGCTCAGACTTCCATGTGGAGAATTCCTGGTGCCAAGCTTGTTCCGTGCGAATGGTAAGGTAAGATAGGAAGCTGAATATTAATGAGGTGTGTTGTGCCATTAACAGGGTGTTTACAGTGACAATCTCCCTGAATTGGGAACTCACTGCTGCCCAGTGAGAAACTGCTCAACAAAAGTATAAAAAACCACAATGAGTTGCTCCCGATATCGAGATCAGGCTCACTAGACTTCTCACACAATTCTTCCGCAAATCTCACTGTAGTCCACACCACTCAGGTCCCTATAAGTTATACGGGCAGGAATGGCCTAGTGGTCTTATCACTGGACTGTTCATCCTGAGACCCAGGTAATGCTCTGAGAACCTGGTTTTGAATCCCACCACAGCGGATGGTGGAATTTGAATCCAATAAAAATCTGGAATTCAAATGCTTAATGACCATGGAACTGTTCCTGATTTTCAGGGGGAAAACTACCTTTGTTCTGTGAATGAAAAATTAAGTCAAATGCAAATTTAACTTGTGAATCCTGGATGCTTCTTTTTTAATCTTTATGAAAATGGTGAGTCTGGAACTTTTGGCCCATAACTGGCCACAAACCTCAAACCTTAAATGCCTTTGTGTTCCTGAAAAGCACACACGGTCATTAAGCTTCTAGGTCTCAATACATTATACATTTATGGCTTGTCTTGCAGAGTGACTTGATCTGCTCATTAACATCTAACATGAGGCCCCATTGAAATTTTTCTTTCATCTGTTGAATCATAAGAAGGTCAACAAACTGTGCATCTTTCACCAATCTATAGCAAGGACGCTTACATCCCCAGGGATTTAGTCTCTAAAAATAACTAAATATGCATTGTGCTTTTGTACACAGGCTGTGGACCGACAGAGAGCAGTTCCCTCATAGCGTGAAGAGAATATATAATATTTGCACAGGATATGTACTCAACGTTATTGCCTAATTCATTGGAATTTGACATTTTTTTCAGCATTATGACATATTTGTTGACATTTGTGAATTGTTCACTTACTTGTTGACCTGTGGAGTTTACACTAGGGTGTTACTAATGAGTTGCTGACATTGATTGATCAGATTTTTGTTCAGCACTGACAAGATTGGTGACAATGTCCCTTGTTGCAAATGCAAAGTTGTCAGACAAATTCAGCACAAAATCCACATTCAAATTCCTCTTTTGTCGATTGGATTATCAGCAGGCAGGTCAACAAGTTTAAAATTTGCCCACCTACCCACCCGAGTTTCCAATTTGGACAAATTTGCCAAAGCTGTTTAAAATATATCACAAACCAACCCACACATTCTTGTCAGAAATTTTACTTGTTGGATTATGTAAGGCCATATCTTGTGTATTTAATTAGCTTATTTAAACAATCTCATCTTGAAAGCACAGCATGAGGTGACACTGCAAATCAACTGACTACTTATAATGATAAATAGATGTAAATACAGGAAATAAGTTCACTTAATGCTGAACTATTTTCACAGGATGTTGCATCACTCATTATTTATCAGTCACTCAATTCTAAAAGAATTAAGACAACAATGGAGAAAAATACAGCATATATTTGTTAACTGTTTCAACAGGAATCATGAAGTTTTTTTGTCCATTATAATGCACTGTTAAACTGTGACTATGATCATTGTGGAACATCTGCCCTCATTGTCATTTTGTGTGAATTCATTAAAGCAGTACCTTACTGCTTTATATTTGCATATCAGAGCAGATTTTGTGCAATCTGTATGTATTATTTAAACAGTTCTGTGCAGAAAAGGAAACTGACAGCTCGTTTCTTGTCTTCTCTCCTAATTCTTAGGCTGTCCCTATGGAGTGAGAATGACTTTTTGTTTATTGTACAGTATCTCAAACAGGGATGGACAGATTGGAATCTGAATATTTTTTACAATTCTTTGCTGCAAATGTATCATGACAGTAATTCCTTTTCATTATGTGGAAGAGCTCCCCTCTCCTTATCAATATGCTGACTCCAGCACTCAAAGTGAAGTATTGCAAGCCATTTGATGGGCATCCCAGTAAAACCCAACCTTTACCTTAAGTAATGGCCACATGCACACATTTATAGCCACCACTGGATAATAATTAAGAGCTTAGGACAATGCCTCCTGACTGGCTCAAAGCTCTGAAGTCAAAGGTCGCTCAGTATAAACTGAACATCTGAACCAAGGCCCGCCTAGTTTGTTAGCTCTACATATTTGTGAAGGTATTTTGCAGGGTTTAGGAGACTGACTAGGTTGAGGTACTTTTCTCCAGGACGAAGGATGACCTAACAGAGGTTTTAAAGATTGTGAATAAATTTAACAGGATACTTATTCAGAAGAAAAAGAAAACTGGTGGACAGAAATATAAAATAGTCACTGATAAGGCCAGCAAAGAATTCAGGAGAAAAATCACTAACTAAAGAGCAGTTAGATTGTGAAACTCACTAGTTGGTGTGAATAGCATATAAGGACAGGTTAGAAAAAGACACAAGGCAGAATTGAATAAAAGGTTATGCTGACAGGGTTAGATAAAGTATGGTAGATGGAACATAAATATACATCAACTTAGCATATAAAACAACTTAATTTTTCCAAGACCAAAATGCTTGTTTAGGTCTACAAAGGTTGTATAAGTCAAACCCCGCCCCCACCCATCTCATTTTTCAGCTAATAAATGCACATGTAGAACTTACTTTAACATTAGAATCATACAATCTCTATAATGTGAAGCATGCCATTCAGCCCACACCAATCCTCCGAAGTTCATCGCATCCAGGTGCACCTCCCTACCACGTCCCTGCGTTTCCCATGGCTATCCACCTGGCCTGCACATCCTTTGACACTATGGGCAATTTAGTTTGGTCAATCCACCTGACCTGCACATCTCTGGACTTTGGGAGGAAACCCACACAGACACAGGGAGAATGTGTAAACTCCACACAGTTAACCAAGGCTGGAATCATACCTGGGTCCTTGGCGTTGTGAGGCTAGTCTGGTGAAAACCACACTACATGAGAAGGCATGGTTTTCCAGCTTGCACAGCTGACAGAACAAAATTAAAGCTCAGGGTAATTTATAAATGTAGAACATGCCAAAAATCAAGTTTTCTGCAGGGATTTACACATGGATGATAACAGTTGGATGCAAGAGGTTGAAGTGAAGTTGTGGATAGAAAATGTGTGGAATAGGCTTCCTGCCGGCCGAAACAAAGAAAATATCTGATTAATGTGAGGCATTTTCAGTTCCACTTAACCAATAAAATGGAGAGGTGCTTATGAAAATCTAATACTCAAGTTGTATTACAGCAGGGAGTCTAAAGTCTGCTGTTCAAACTTTGAACCTGTGGCTCAGGAAGCCAGGCAAAAATCATGCTCAGACTAAATGGAATGGGTAGATTGTTGAGAGAGGAAAAAAAAAACATTGATTGGACATATGGAAGCCAATTGCTGGAAATTAAATGAGATCCATTGCAGCTGCAGGAATACCTAAGGAATCCTCAGAAAAGCCGTGTATCATCAGGAAAGAAAAATGAGTACTGAAATTGTATCAATAGTACAGATGGATTGTGTTCTTTCAGGACTCACCAGGAATACTAGGAAGGGAAAGATGACTCAGGACAGTCAAGACAATTTTTCCTGCATTATCGATACAGAAAATCAGAGCACTACAGGTTCTGAATATTTTATTTCAAAGGATAAGATACTCAAAGAGTCCAAAGATGCGCACTCTACGTGGATTGGCCCTGGGAAATGCAGGGTTACAGGGATAGGTTAGGGGACTGGATCTGGGTGGGATGCTGTTTGGAGGTGTTGTTGTGGATCCAATGGACCGAATGCCCTACTTCCACACTGTTGGGATTCTATGACTCTATAATTTCTTTATTCTTCTGAACAAGGAAACAAAACAATAAAGAGATTGGAAGGCATTGGAGTCAGTTAGTTGTTGATGCTGGCTGATGATTTTAATTATCTTACAATGACTAATAGAGTCATAGAGCTGTTCAGCAGGGAAACAAACCATTTGGTCCAACTCGTCCATGCCAACCAGATATCCTAACCTAATTTAGTTCTATTTGCCAGCATTTGGCCCATATCCCTCTAAACCCTTCCTATTCATATATCCATCCAGATGCCTTTTAAATGCTGTAATTGTACTAGGCTCTCCTACTTTCTCTGGCAGCTCATTCCATACACGCACCACCCTCTGTGTGAAAAAGTTGTCCCTTAGGTCCCTTTTATATCTTTCCCCTCTCAGCCTAAACATATGCCCTCTAGTTCTGAACTCACTCACCCTGGGGAAAATAACTTATCTATTTATCCTATCTATGCCCCTCATGATTTTATAAACATCCATAAGGTCACCCCTCAGCCTCCGACACTCCAGGGAAAACAGTCCTACCCTATTCAACCTCTATCTATAACTGAAATCCTCCAACCCTGGCAACATCCTTGTAAATCTTTTCTGACCCCTTTCAAGTTTCACAACATCCTTCCGATAGGAAGAAGACCAGAATTGCATGCAATATTCCAAAAGTGACCTAACCAACGTCCTGTTTATACTCAATTGTCTGACCAATAAAGGAAAACATACCCAATGCCTTTTTTACTATCCCATTTACCTGCGATTCTACTTTCAAGAAACTGTGAAACTGCACTCCAAGGTCTCTTTGTTCAGCAACACTCCCTAGGACCTTACCATTAAGTGAATAAGATCTGCTCTGATTTGCTCTTCCAAAATGCAGCACCCCACATTTATCTAAATTAAACTCGATCTGCTACTCCTTGGCCCTTTGACCCATCTGATCAAGATTCTGTTGCAATCTGAGGTAACCTTCTTTGCTGTCCACTATACCTCCAATTTTGGTCTCACCTGCAAACTTACTAACCATACCTCCTATGTTCACATCCGAATGATTTATATGAATGATGAAAAGTATGATGGAAGAAAATATTAACTACAATTATATATGGAAGTTACAAACATTGGCCATTATACAGAGTTAGATTAAAGTGTAACTTAGTAAGTGGAGAGGTTGTAGATTGAGTAGTGCAACAAATGATGATAAAAGGAATTAATTTTTAACTTTGTATTCATAAATATTGACCTCACTTGGGATGTTGGAATAAACTATAGAAGCAAAATAAACTGATATGCTACTGACCACCACTCTAGATTGTTTTCAGATTGTGTTATGACTAGATCTCATGCCCACAGAATTAGAATGGAAGAGGAAAAGTCAATGAAAAAGAAAGATGACTTGGAAATTCAGTTATTTCACACTATTTTCAAAAACCTATGTATAAACAATTGTAGAAGTGGCTTTTGAAGTTCCAATGGCAGGTCGTTTCAGTCTTCAGGAAAACACAAACTAAAATATTGGCCAAGATTAATTAAAGATGTGGTGAAATATTGCCAGACATGCTTTGTGTGTCAGATATTGTGGAAACCTGCCCCTTTAATTCCAGGACCAGCTCTTAACATGTTATTTAGCAAGGACCTAATTAAGTGTGCAAGATGCCTACCTAAAATCTGCAGTGGGAATCAGTATCTTTTAACAATTCTGCATGATTCAACAAGAATCCCTGAAGCATTGCCTTTAGGGATAATTAAAGCATTTGTGAAAATAATGAACTTTTACACCAAATATAGATTACCCAAAAAAAAATAGTTTGTGAAAAAAAGCTATGTCGTCAACTTATTGCCCACAATCTCAAAGAACATTGGAATGATGGCATCAAATTATAAAGATTATGCTTAAAGCTTATTGCCAAGAATGTACTAATAATTGGACTAAGGCAATTCTCTCATTATTGTTTGCCATTAATGATTTATCTAAGGAGTCAACAAGATTCAGTCCTTTTTAGCTGATATTTGGGAATGAGGTGACAGGACTCCTAAAGTTAGTTAAAGAAAACCATGTAAAGTCAGGGACTCTAACCTATGTATAAAGTGTCTGAGGAAAAAACTAACCAAAGTGTACGAATTAGTCAAAAAATAATTCAAAGTACTCAACAAAGAACTTATCGAAAGGCAAAAGTGAGGACTGCAGATACTAGAGATTAGAGTCGAGAGTGTGGTGTTGAAAAAGCACAGCAGGTCAAGCAGCATCCGAGGAGCAGGAAAATCGATGTTTCGGGCAAAAGCCCTTCATCAGGAATGAACTAATGCCTAGAGGCGATTAAAAAAAAGCACAAAATATTGTTGCTGGAGACAAGGCATTAGTGCTGTTACCTGACTCTGGTAAACTAATATAAGTGAAGTTCACTGGACTTGAAATCAAAAAGGAATGATTTGTAAAAGATATGAGTCTGTGCACTCCAGATAAGAGGAAATATGAATATGTCGTGTTAATATGTTAAAGCGATACTGTGATAGGGTGGATAATTAGAACAGAAGTGTATTTGTAGCACTGAAAGAAATTGGGAATGAAACGTAAATATCAGAAAGATTAAAGAAGTAGAAAATTCTAAATTTGATGCTCCAGTAATTAGATTGGATAATACAGAGGTGCTCAATAAAACTAGATTGAAGATCATGCTATTCCTCTAAAAACTTTCAAAGAGACTTAAAAAATTTATTACAAACTCTTACATCAATTTGCAAATATGTGTCAAGAAAAAAATATTTTGGATATATATGATGCCAACATAGGAGATGTATAACCGCTAAAACAACATCCCGACAGACTCAACCCAGCGATATTATCTCAGGTGATGAAAGAAATCCAATGGACAATTACATTATTGGAACCACATTCCTTTCTTCCAGGAAAGGTCTGAACCCTTCGCATCCACCATTACTATCCTCCATCTGGCCTAGCTCATCCTCACTTTGAACAACTTCTCCTTTTACTTCCTTCAGATCAAAGGTGTGGCCATGGGTATCCACATGGGTCCCAGTAATGCCAGTCTCTTCGTGGGGTACAAAGAACATTTCTTGCTCCAAGCCTATTAGGTCCATCCTCACTACTCTTTCTCTGATACACTAGTGTCATCATCAGCGCTGATTCCCTCTCTCATTCGGAATTGGAAATATTTAACAATTTTGCTTCCAATTTTCACCCTGCTCTCACCTTGACCTGGTCTAATTCTGACTTCTCCCTTCCTCAACATCTCTGCTTCTATTTCTGGGATAGGCTGGCCATCAAATATCCACCTCAAACTCACCGAATTACACAGTTACCTTGACTATACATCCTCACACCCTGTCCCCTGTAAAAGCTCCATTCCATTCTCCCTGTTCCTCTGTGTCGCATCTGTTTACCTTTCACAGGTCCCTCAGAAAGGTCCACCTTTTTCCTCAAAAAAGCATGGTTGACAGGGCACTCAGCTGTGTCAGACCCATTTCCCACATGTCTGTTCTCACTCCTTCTCTTCTGTCCCACAATAATGATACGGTTCCCCTGTCCTCACTTTGCATCCCAGCATTCAAAGGATCATGAGCTGCCACTTCTGCCACCTCTAGTGAGATGCCACCACAAGTCACATATTCCCCTCCCCTCATTTGCTAACATTTTGCAGGGACTGTTATCTCCAGGACACCTTATTTACTTTTCCTCAACTCCTAACACCTCCAAACACCTCCATTACCTTCCCATGAAATTTCAGGAAGTGTAATACCTGCCTGTTTACTTCCTCCATTCTTACCATCCAAGGCTTCAGGCACACTTTCCAGCAATTTACCTGTACTTCACTCAATCTGGTCATCTGTATTCACTATTTACAATGAGGTCTCCTCTTCACTGGAGACGAAATGCAGAATGGGTGACCACTTTGTGGAACATCTATGTTCTGTCTGCAAAAGTGACTCTGAGCTTCCAGTTGCTTGCTACTTCAACACCCCATCTTGCTTCCCGGCCAACATTTCTTATCATAGGCTTGCTGCAGTGCTCCAGTGAGGCTTAGCACAAGCTGGAAGAACAGCACCTCATTTTCCGCTTCGGGACACTGCAGCCTTAGGTCTCAATTTGAAGTTTAATAATTTTAGGGCTTGAGCTCCTTTTTTCCATGTCCTTTACACATTCTCACAACCTAGTCCCTATCATCACATGGACTGTTTTTTTGGCATAGCCAACTCATTTTCACCTACTTATCGTCCCCACTAACTGCTCTCCATTCTCTGTGGCTTACCATTATCCATCCCTTTGTTTGCCTGTGTTTTTCTCCTTCTAGAATCCGCCTCAACATATCACTAACTCCTTTACCCTCCACCCACACACCTCCTGTCTCTCGCAAATATACCACATTTTCCTAGCCTCCATCAGTTCCAAAGAAAGGTCACTGGACTCAAAGTGTTAACTGTGCTTTCTCTCTACAGATGCTGTCAGACCTGCTGAATGTCTCTCGCAATTTCAGTTTTTATTTCAACTTTTCTTCGAATTTAATGAGGAAGAGTCAGTGAGTTAGACTGTGTCTGTGGATATCCGAAAGACAGAGTAATAGAGAAAATCACATCTGATGAACGTGCAGAACACCAACAAATGGAAATGCTTGCAACCTCATCAGTCAAGTAAGAAATTAAAGAGTGACAAGAGTAATATCTCACTGGGATTGAATGTCTGTAATGGTTATTGCTGAGAAAAAAAAGTATTGTGGCACAGTGGTTAGCACTGCTGCCTCACAGCGCCAGAGACCCGGGTTCAATTCCCGCCTCAGGCGACTGACTGTGTGGAGTTTGCACGTTCTCCCCGTGTCTGCGTGGGTTTCCTCCGGGTGCTCCGGTTTCCTCCCACCATCCAAAGATGTGCAGGGTCAGGTGAATTGGCCATTCTAAAATTGCCTGTAGTGTTAGGTAAGGGGTAAATGTAGGGGTATGGGTGGGTTTCGCTTCGGCGGGTCGGTGTGGACTTGTTGGGCCGAAGGGCCTGTTTCCACACTGTAATCTAATCTAATCTAAAAAAAATCTGCTTAATTCCAGATTCGTGTTATAAGATTTTCCCATTGCGTTTCACATATGTAACCTTACCCTTTTCATTCTCTTTGTGTAATAAGCTTTATTTTTGTTTATTAAAAGTACTTCAACGGCCTTAATAGTACATTACAAAATTTAAAATTTACAAATTACAAAAATAAAACATGTGGTCTATCATGACAATTTCACACTGTGACCCAACCTGTGCAGCATTACCATCAGCTGAGTATAGAAAATAGCTGGGGTTGTAGCCTCCTAGCTGCTAAAACATAGAGAGATTGCTAACTTGGCCAATCAGCAAAGGATGCTGGGTACATTGGCCAAGTAAAACTCTGAAAGCACAAAAGCTACACACCAGTCACAGTGCAAACACAGCAGCTAGGTGGGAAAGACTTTAAAAGGCAACAGTTACCCTGGACAGATATACCTCCAACAACTTATCCACTAAACAAAGAAGGGCCCAGACAGAAAGACACCAAGTCCTGCTACACAAAGAAACAAACAGTGGCAAGCCATCCAAATGATCAACACTGTTTCAAACTATTAAGTGTATTTCCCTGATTGGCCAGAATTATAGAAACTTCCAAAAAAAAATCTAAAAGTTGTAAAAACAGGGTTCACCTGCAGACCGCTCTCTTGAGTCTTCTGCAAACCTTCTGAGGAGACCAGCATGGCAAGAGACAGAGACCTGCTGATCATCCAGACAGAGAGAAAGATGGGAAGAGAGAAAGCAGCTTTGCAAACCCCGAGGCACAGCCAGAGAGACAGCCACCATATAAATCCACAAGAGACTCGGAAGCATTGTAAACTTAAGGGACCAAAAGGATAAGAGAGTATATTTAGTACTAAAGGTTATTGTAACTTGTTTTCGCATTGGTACCATCTTGTGTTCAAATCGATTTGACCGCTTCAGTGATGTGGGACACCTAGGCAAATGCATTCATAACATTCTGGTCTGATTTGTCCAACTTGTTTTAAGGAAGAACTCGACAACACTGCTCTTGTTATTGATAGCTATTACAACAACTGCTATGTTAGAACATAATAAAGACGAACAAAAGAGAGAAAAGGGGACCTGGTGACACAGGAATTTACTTTTAAGTGTTTAAAATTGAAAAGTAGTGAAGTTTCATGAGACTTGTACAGATCCCCGATCAAACTAATTGTACACAGTTCTGTTCATCAAAACTCCACAGAAACTGTATAAGAGGTTTACAAGAAGGAATGGGATGTGAACCAAGAGAAAACAACTATTGGAGTAGATTGAAGTTTGGTCCATTTTGCTTTGGGATTTGGAGATGTTTAAAAATAAAAGTAGGTTGGCTAGGATAAATGTGGTCTGAACACATCTACTTATGGGTGAATCTAAAACTAGGGACCATAAATATAAGATAGTTATTTATAGAGTCATAGAGATGTACAGCATGGAAACAAGCCCTTCAGTCCAACTTGTCCATGCCGACCAGATATCCCAAACCAATCTAGTCATACCTGTCAGCACACGGCTCATATCCCTCCAAACCTATTAATGGCAAATAAGGAGAGATTTCTTTACTCAGCGAGTGGTTAGAATGGAGTATGTGCTACTACAGGAAGGGGCTAAGGTAAATAAGTCAGATGCTTTGAGAATAAAATTAGTCAATTACATGATAGGAAAGGTAATAATAAAATATGCTGAAAGGCTGAGATGAGGTAAATGGAATGGACGGAGATTCTTCTAGAATATAAACATCAGAACAGACTAATTGCACTCGGCTGCTTGTTTCTGCCTGTGCACATTTCATACAGTACTATTCTCTCAGAAACTAAAACAAATAAGTTTGATTTATATTTTTGACTTCTATGCTGAAATGCAACTGCAATTCTCAAAGGAGGAATTATGCTTTGATAGATAGTTTGAATTTTAATACTCCTTCACACTCAGAATGAATATCACAATACAGCTACAAGGGTGATTCATGGGACATATATTCCAGTGCTCACACATAATAGCTGGATATAATTAACTTGAACTGGAACCCATTGATACCATTTTCTAGCTCTTAAAAATTAATTTAATAAATATAAAGCTATTGTATGTGCCAGTGTCACTGAAGAACGCCATCTAATGATGGCCTGATGTCAAATCAGATAGAGGAATTCTCTGAATACAGAGCCATTGATCACTACACAGAAGTCTACTGTGTCTGATTACTTTCTACCTAAATGAACATAAAATGGTAAAAGTCTGAAAAGAGGAGGAACAGCAATGAAATTTGTAGCACATTAATCTGCAGTAATGTCTGAAGGTTTCAAGATTTAACTTATGGATTTAATTGCACACAGTCAGCCCTGGTGTGTCAATAAATGATGGCCAATCAATTGTGCAGATGGTTGTAGGCATAAAGATGACATAAAAATAAACACATTATATTGATGTAAGCCACTGTCTATAAACTCAACACAATAACAAGCAGCTAAAGGGTGGGGGTAGTTATTCATCTTAAGCCATAGAAAGCTTACTCATGCCCCATTATGTTCTCTCCAATAGTGCTCTATGCCCAGTCTCTCTTGCCTTTCTTCTATGCGAAGCATAAGTTACAATTATAATAGAAATCGATCACTTTTCAAAAGAAAAAAATATTCCCCAAATGGTCATGCAGTAAGATTTCACATTTAAGATTTTTATCCTTAGAAACAAATTGATATCACATCGACTACTCGTTACATAATCAGCAACCAACGCAGGAAGTCGAGGATCTATTTTGAGTAGAGAGCAGAGTCCTGGGAGATTGAGTTTGGAGATGGGTTTTGTTGAAATTATGGTGTTGAAGGTGAAGCTAAAGTCAATAAAAAGAAGTCTGACTTTGGTGTCCTTGTTATCCAGAGGTTCCAGGGATGAGTGTAGGGCCAGGAAGAAGGCATTTTCCATGGACCTGTTATGACGGTTGGCAAATTGTAGCGGATCAAGGCATTCTGGGAGGTTGAAGTTACCACGTGCCATTACTAACCTCTTGAAGCACTTCATAATGATGGATGTCAGAGCCACTGGGTGGTAGTCATTAAGACACATTGCCAAAGGAAAAACAGGCATCGGGATGATAGTGGTCTTCTTGAAGCAGTGGAAACCTCACATTATGGTAAGGTTAAAAATGTGTCCTGCACGATCTGAGTGCCCATTCAGAGACTCCATCAAGGCCAATCGCATTCTGTGGGTTTACCCTCAAGAAGGCCGATCTGACATCTGCGGTGGTGACCGCAGATGACCCCAAGGCAGGTGAGATAATTTCACTGACCTTCTGTTCAAAACAAGCATAGAATACATTGAGCTCATCAGGGAGGGATATATTGTTGCCAGCGATTCTACTTTGCTTTACAGCCTGTTATATCATGTAAGCCTTGCCACAATCGATGTGTGTTCGTGTGGTTAGTCTAGGACTCTCGTTTAGTCTGGAATTGTCTCTTGATGTTCCTGATGGCTTTACGAAGATGGTGCCTAGATTTCCTGTATCTTCATTGAGGTCACTGAAACCTTCTAAAAATAGCTGGCGTGTTTTGTGTTGTTGTTTGATGGGCAGCACTCTTTTTCCCTGTGCCTGTTATCAGCTTCTTGGCTAATATATGTCATTGGAATGCTGAACTTGCCCTATTTCTGTTCCCATAACTGCTGTAGTCTCCCTCTCTCTGTTGACAATCAATTTTCAGCTGCTGACTGCCTGTCTTCTTAAAGCAGGGATCTAGATAATGTCCTGGGAACCTGGGTTTGAATCCTGCTAAGGTGGATGGTGGCATTCTCTGTGACAGTGACCTCCTTGTCTTAAACTTGTTGCAGCTTTCAATTTGACCACCAACAACCTCTTTTTCTACCACCTATTTTTTGAGGTTGATCATACGAAACCATGCTTTCTCATAACCCCTGTCCTGCCTTTCCCAGTGTAACCTAAACACTACTGGTAAGAATTTCTGTTCCCATGCCTACATTAATCTGCAAGACAATAATATACAAAGTATGTGTGATGATAGCAACCGGTTATGAATATGACCAAATATTTATTGGGTGGATATGCTAACATAATGGTTTGTAATAGAGATCTGATTTGTAGAAAGAATAATCTGATAAAACCTTGTGAAGTAGTTTCCCGTAAAATGCAGATTGAAACTTCTGTTTGCTAAATGAAGTAGCTCCCTGTGCTGGAGATTATTATAACTGCAGCTGCAGTGCTAAAACTGTGGCTGACTTTAGTCCACAGTCATACAGCATGGAAACAAATCCTTCAGTCCAACCAATCCACGCTAAATATAATCCCAAACTAACAAGTCCCACCTGCCTGCTCTTGGTCCATATCCCTTCAAACCTTTCCTATTCATGTACTTATCTAAGTGTCTTTTAAACATTATTATTGTGCCCTCATCCACCACTTCCTCAGGAAGTTCATTCCACATGCGAACCCTCTGTGTAAAATATTTTCCCCTCATGTCTTTTTAATATCTTTCTCTTCTCACTTTGAAAATATTCCCCCTAGTCTTGAAATGCCCCATCCTGGGGAAAAGACAACTACCATTAACTTTATCTATACCTCTCATTATTTTATGTATTTCTATAAGGTAACCTCTCAATCTCCTACACTCCAGTGAGACATGTGCCAGCCTATCCTGCCTTTCTTTATAATTCAAATGTTTCATACCTTGCAGAATCTCTTCTGAACCCTCTCCATCTTAATCTCTTCTGAACCCTCTCCAGTTTAATAATGCTCTTCCTATGACTGAGTGACCAGAATTGGACACAGTATTCCAGAAGAGACAGAACCAATGTCTTCTCCAACCTCAACATGAATTCCCAACTTGTTTACTCAAATCTGAACCCCAGTTACTATTTTTCTGACTTCCAATATGCTCAGTAGTTCCTAATACAGTAAAGTTAAAGTGGAATCACCATAGTCATCTACTCTAACCTGTACATTTCCTTCCTTGTTTGCACATATTACCATTTTTCCAATCTCCACCTCTGACCTGTGTTACCCTCAGATTTTCCACAAGGTCAACAGCATCCAGGACAAAGTGAGGACTGCAGGAGCTGTAGAGTCAGCGTTGAAAAGTGTGGTGCTGGAAAAGCACAGCAGGTCATGCAGCATCCGAGGGGCAGGAGAGTTAACATTTAAGGCATCGGCCCTTCATCAGGAATGTGTACATATGTGTGCAATGCATGTGCTTATGCCTTAATTTCTTTCATTGGCTTTAGAGCCAGCATGTAGAAATAAACTAGCTTCCCCTTTTTTGTACAAAGGACTTTTTAAATCTTTGTCCTCTCACCTTACAAATATGCCCCGTGGTACCCATGCATTTCAACAACACTAGTCCATTCTATCAATCATTTGTTTCACCTCTGCTTCCTTCTCACATGCTTACTGACAATTTTCCCCTCCAATAACTATTTCTTTTACCACTGACTCTAATGACATGGCTGAAATATTGTCTGTCTCTTTGACATTAAGCACCAAACTGCTCTTTTCTCCCTGTATTTCCAGCATTTCGTCAGTCTTTCTGCACAGGATTTGCAAATAAATCATTAAAACAATTAACTGAATTTATTTTCGCTCATAGTCAGGGTACACTTCTATTCTTCATGGATTCATAAATAGATTTGAAGAATGGCCAGTTTTAAGATGGTACCCACAATCAATGCATTTTTCTGAAGTGGTGTGAATATTTCTTATCCTTTCTGAGAGAAAGTCGATTTTAAATGCTGCAGCAGCAAAATCCTTTATACATAAAAGGGAAAGCTAGTTTATTTCCACATGCTCGCTCTAAAGCCAACGAAAAAAAATAAGACATAAACACATGAATTACACACACACACACACAGCTTAATTACAAGCTGAAGGTAAAACATTACTTATGAAAAAATGTGTCAAGTTCAGTTTCTATTGTTTGATGCAGGTCTGATATTTTGAAGTCAAGATGTTCTTCCCTAGAGTGTTGGAGGCTAAGGGGTGACCTTAGAGATTTATAAAATCATGAGGGGCATGCATAGAAGGAATAGCCAAAGTCTTTTCCCGAGGGTGGGGGAGTCCAAGACTAGAGGGCATAGCTTTAAGGTGAGAGGAGAAATATTTAGAAAGGCTCTGAGGGGTAACTTCTTTACACAGAGGGTGGTGCGTGTATGGAATGAGCTGCCAGAGGAAGTGGTGGAACCTGGAACAATTACAACATTTAAAAGGCATCTGGACGAGTATATACAGTATATAGGAAGGGATATGGGCCAAATGCCAGCAAATGGGAGTAGGTCAGATTGGGATGTCTGGTTGGTGCAGATAAGTTGGACCAAAGAATCTGTTTCCATGCTGTGTGACTCTACGTTGCACTATCTGAAGTGAAGGCTTGGAATTACAGAAATATCTCAGCAGCCGTGATGGCTTTCACAGTTACTCTGCCTTAGATTGCATTGAAGGTAGGTTGAAGAGAAAGAAGTAATCCCTTGTTTCTCTTTCACAAGTCTGTGAGCGTGGCCCTTTTATAGGAGAAAGTGAAGACTACAGATGCTAGAGAGCAGAGTCGAGAGTGTGGTGCTGGAAAAGCACAGCCAATCAGGCAGCATCCCAGGAGCAGGAGAATCAACGTTTCAGACATAACTCTTCATCAGGCCCTTTCATAGCCTGGCTGATTAAAGGTGTCCAATACCTGGTATTATTGGAATTGTCTCTCTCATTAATGCAATCAGTCCCTTTGAAGGTGTTTAAAGATGTTTCTCTGTTGTTTCTCTCCTCTTCTGGCAGCTTGTCCTACCTTTGCTTGGCAAGTAAGCCAAGATGGCCATGGTGTCTCGAGATCTTGACAAACTAATGATTCATATTCCAAAGAATCCCATTTATTAGTGTTCAAGGAAGCCCAGACTTTTCATACATTAAAGTCCTTATCTGTCAAGGTTTTTGTGCTTGAAGAAAAACCATCGAATCAATGGTTTTTAATTGCTCAATTTAAAAAAATATATATATGTCTGAGAACATCTTCTCTTTGTCTGACTCCAGTATAAATCTTCAGGAGAAGGTCAAGCGATTCTCAGAAAATGTAATTTTTAAAATTGTTTTCTTAAAATGTCTAATATTATGACTGCAGGGACAAAACACTAATTATAAAAAGAAAAGGTATGAAAGATAACTGGTTCATATTGCATGGCACCATCTGGGCATTCAAAGAAAAAATAAAACTAAGCTTCTATTTATGAGGGGTTTCATGATTTCAGGAGATTCTGAAACATTTCATGCTCAACAAAATACATTTTAAAGTGTAGTCACTATTATAATGAAGGAAAGTACACCTAGAAATATTCTTGCACAAGGTACAACAGACAGTAATGAGATAAATAAACGTCTTCATGCTTTTAGCTGTAGGATAAACACCCAAGGTTAAATGGCAGTCCATTCAGTTATCAGACCCTCCCGGTAGCTCAATTAAATGTAAATATAGTCTTGTTCAAGTAAGAGATGCCTTTTGTTCGTTGGCAGTATAGCAAACATCCTTGTTCACTTTCAAATTCCCCATAATTCCGAACAGGCCTTGGTTTAAACTGATCTAAAACATGACACTTCCTACAGTGCAGCACTCCCTCAGTACGGACTCTCCGACAGTGCAGTATTCCTGCAGTACCAGATTAGCAACCATGACCAGACTATTGTTTCCAAAGGGATGAATAATATGAAAACTGACATAGATTTTATAACTATGGAAAGAGCCAATGTAAAGATAACACGGACAATTCAAAGAGATTGACAATCTGAGGAATTGATACTCATAAGCAAATATTCAAGGAGAAGGAATAAAAAAAATTGTATTCTTTAATGTCTTTCCTTTTTTCAACGAAAATATGATTGAGGTGCTTTGTAACATTATACAGCTGTGATCAGTATACACAGAAAAATCCCATAAACAGCAATGAGATGAATGGCCAGCAAATCTGTTTAAGTGATATTGTTCCAGATATAATTACCACACTTCACACTCATGAAACTCTGGGGGGCCACACAAGCAGTTTTTGCATTAATTTAACATCTCGCTTGCAGGACTATAATCACGATCAGCAGCAGAATATTTAGTCAGTGTTGTCCGAGATTATGCACCGAGGTCGTCGAGCAGGGCTTAAACTCATAAATTTCTGAATTGGTGATCAATGTACTTCTATCAAACCACATAGATACCGCAATTTCAGGGAACATATAATGGAAGGGATATCATCAGGATAGAGGTTAATGGAGTCTATCATAGTCCAAGCGGACCATTAGGCCACTGTCTCATTGGAGAGAGACAACTGAAAGAGTTTAACCTGAGGTTCACCACGATCAGGTGAGAAGCAAGGTTGAGAAAGCAGGACCTTCATGGTGATCTCAGCTGATGTGAGAATTGATCCCATACTGATGGTATCACTCTATACCACAAACCAGTCATCCAGCCAACTGATCTAACTGACTCTCTAGCTGAGTCCAGAAAATAGATACTCCAACATTTTTATTGGGAACACAATTTGCCCATCAAAATGATCACATGGAATATCACAATGGAAGGAAATATGATCGTTAGAATTGTAAAAAAAAATGCATTTAGGAGGTTAGCTTTACTATTAGGAAAAGAATATTTAAAAAATGAAATGGAGGATTCCCAGAATTTAGCTATGGCATTCATTGGAAAGTTGCTGAGCAGGCAGGATTTTTTTTTTGTTAATAGTTGCTGCTGGCTTACATAACATTAGGTTATTTTGGAGTTGAGCATTTTTTGCCAGAAAGTGCAAAATCTGCACGGCTAAGTTAAAGTAGAGAAGAGAAAGAATAAACCTTTTCTGCAACTCATTTTCCTTCAACCTCACCAGCTATCCCCTTAAAGCTTTCCTCCGATGTTTTCAAGGTACTACAGCATGAGTTGGTTAAGATCGAAGCATTAATTCAAAGAGAGCAACATAAACTCAGAGCAAGTCGAGAGACAAACTTCGCTAACCTCAGCACACAATTCAGTATTACGCACCTCAGTACAGAGGGAGTGCTGCACTGTCAGAAAGTCAGTACTGAAGGAGTGCTGCACTGTCAGAGAGTCAGGAAGGGCTCCATTCCTGAAGAAGGGCTCATGCCCGAAACGTCGATTCTCCTGCTCCTTGGATGCTGCCTGACCTGCTGCGTGACCTGCTGCGCTTTTCCAGCAACACATTTTCAGCTCTGCCAATGATAATTTGGTTATCTGTCTGAATTCTATAAATGACAAACACAGACCCTGCAAGTGAGAAGCCACTTGGAAATGCTGCACCTGGTCAGTGTGGGGACTAAACCCACAACCCTGGCATTATTAGCACCCTGCTTTAACTATTAGAGATAATCAACCCACACTGATAAAGGGCTTATGTCCAAAATGTCGATTCTCCTGCTTATTGGATGCTGCCTGACCTGCTGTGATTTTCCAGCACCACACTCTCAACTCTGACGTTCAGCATCTGCAGTCCTCACTTTCTCCTAGCTGAATTCTATAATTGTATAATTCTATTAACAGTAGTCTTGACCACCTTTGTGAATCATTGGCTGCAATTTTACTGGACTTTGCTAATGCTCATGATGGTATCTTATTTCAAGTGCCTCTAAACAACCCACCAAATCATAGTCTAAGAAATCATTGCATCATAGATATTTACAGCAAAGAATTAGGTCATTTGTTCATACCAGTTTAAAAGAAGCCCATCCATTATACTCCTACTTTCCTGCTCTTGGCTGCAGTCTCAATAGTCATGGAACTTCAAGTGCTATGAGATTTTCTGTCTCTACAACCCTTTCAGGTCATGCGTTCCAGATTCCCATCATTCTTAATGTGAAAAGGAATCCCCTCTCAACCTGAGACATCTTACCCTAAATCATTCTCCTGGTTACGGATCTCTCAACTAAAGTGATTATGGACTTCCTATTCACTCTGTATAGTACCTATAAATTTTTTATACACTTCAATAAAGTTTCCTTGCAGCTTCCTCCATTTCTAAAAAAAACTCCAGATTATTCAATCTCTCTTTATTACTTAAAACCTCCTGGCCAGACAACATCCCATCTAGATACTATCAGAAATGCTTAAAAGATTATTTTTAGCTAGGATACAGGTTGGTACAGTGGCTCAAGTGGTTAGCACCACTGCCTCACAGCACCAGATACTTGGGTTCAATTCCACACTCTGTCAATTGTGTGGAGGTTGCATGTTCTTCCTGTGTCTGTGTGGGTTTCCTCTGGGTGCTCCAATTTCTTCCCATAGTCCAAAGATGTGCAGATTAGGTGGAGTGGTCATAGGAAATACAGGGTTACTGGGGTAGGGTAGAGGGGATATGTCTGAGTCGGATGCTCTTTAGAGGATCAGTGTGGACTTGATGGGTTGAGTGTAGGGATTCTATGATTACTCCTTATTGAATAGATTAAATAAAGCTTTGCCTGGATAGTTTAGCGGATGGGCCTGCAGTTGCATATAAAAGTGTACCTGGGATGGTGGTGAGAAATATTTATACCTAGCAGCCATGCTGAATATGTTTTGAGGGCTGTTTGTAGACAGTTTTGGACAGATTTGAAGCTAAGGTGTAAAATGAGGTTTTAGATTATTCATAACATTTCCCTAGAACAGAGAAAAACTGAATATAACTGGTAAAGTAAGGAATATGTTAAAGTATGCATACACTTTTCAGATCAAAGATCATATTTAACAATAAGGCTGGATCTGTGGTGAGTACCACCATCAGGTGGCGCACTGTACCCACATAGGCAAATTGGAGAGACATTTAGTGATTTCCTGAAAACTTTAATCATATCATTTTATTACTTCTACAGCTTTACTTAAAGCATCTAACCACCCTGCATCATTCTCCTCATTGTAAGAAACAAGTTAGAAGATATAGTTGTGTTGATGTAGACTGTGTGATTTTTACGTACACATATTTAATATCATTTATTTTAATTTGGATTTTTGAATTTTGAATTAGTGACATGTGGGTTTTTCTGGGTGCCTGAAGAGTTTAATAAATAACTTGTTGTGTTTCTGTAGCTATGATTGGACCACATTTTGAGTGTTGTGTTCAGGTCTGGGCAGATTATTTAAGGAAGGAAGCTACCACTCTGGGCAGAATGCAAAGGTGATTGAGTAAACTCGTTCTCACACATGGAGCAGGTAAAAGGCATGTCTCCAGCGTGAGGTATTTGGTGTCTGAGGGCAGTCTGACTAACTGAATGAACCCATTGGTATTTAGGACAGAGGGAGAAGGTTGGAGAATGGAGTTGAGGAACATATCAGCCATGATTGAATGGTGTAGCAGACTCAATAGACTGAATAGCCTAATTCTGCTCCTATAGCTTATGGTATTATGGTCTAAAAGCTGAGTTAAAATCCATATAGACAATAACAAATGTATAATGTCATTGACCCTCCCTTCTAAGTAAATTATGTTGATCAGTCTTGAGCTTCCCTAACAAATCCATGTTGGCTGGTTTGGATTACTTTGTCTCTTTCTAAATGAAGATTTATCCTATCCTGAGGTCAAGCTGTCTGGCCTGTAATTATTCAGACAACCACTTTCTCTGTTGCTAAACAATGTGGCATGACTATTTGTTCCTTATTGCAGTGTGTGAGCTAAGAAATTAGGTGAATTGGAGATCTTTGGGATAAATTTACCCGCTGCCCTGTGTACTTTGAGCATGGATAACTACTCTATTTGTGAGAGTTACTACATTAGCTATCTTTCAGTCCATACCAGGAGCCAGAAAGGATTGTAAAATGATGGCCAGAGCCTCCACTATTTCTTATTTTGGTTTCTTTATCGCCGACAACATGTTTCATCTTATCCACTTTCAAAGATGTTAAATTCCTTAATATTTCCTTTCTCGTCATGTTAATTTCATCTATTATTTCTCACCCTTTCCACTCGATTGTACTGTTTGCATCATTCCTATCTTTTATGATAATTGACAAAGTATCCACAAAGAACTGTATCTGTGCCCACTGACCACAGCTAATAATCCTGACTCTTGCCAATTATACTCTCTTACCTATACAAAATCTTGCTTTTACTTGCTTTCTCATGGCAGCTCTTTTTAATTTCCTTATTAATTTTCTCCTATATTTCTTATACTCCTTTAGGAGTAGTGTTCTGCAACTTCAGTCTTGATTATAGAGTCATAGAGATGTACAGCATGGAAACAGACACTTCAGTCCAACCTGTCCATTGCTGACCAGATATCCCAACCCAATCTAGTCCTACCTGCCAGCACCCAGCCCATATCCCTCCAAACCCTTCCTATACATATACCCACCCAAATGCCTCTTAAATGTTGCAATTGTACTCCACCACTTCCTCTGGCAGCTCATTCCATACATGTACCACCCTCTGTGTGAAAAAGTTGCCCCTTAGATCTCTTTTATATTTTTACCCTCTCACTCTGAACCTATGCCCTCTACTTCTGGACTCTCCGATCCTAGGGAAAAGACTTTGCCTATTTACCCTATCCATGCCCCTCATAATTTTGTAAACCTCTTTTAGGTCACCCCTCAGCCTCCGACACTCCAGGGAAAACAGCCCCAGCCTATTCAGCCTCTCCCTATAGCTCAAATCCTCCAACCCTGGCAACATCCTTGTAAATCTTTTCTGAACCCTTTCAA
>NC_057730.1:50830076-50841946 GCF_004010195.1 Chiloscyllium plagiosum | reverse complement strand
CTCTGACCAATAAAGGGAAGCATACGAAACGCCTTCTTCACTATCCTATCCATCTGTGACTCCACTTTCGAGGAGCTATGAACCTGCACTCCAAGGTCTCTTTGTTCAGCAACACTCCCTAGGACCTTACCATTAAGTGTATAAGTCCTGATAAGATTTGCTTTCCCAAAATGCAGCACCTCACATTTATCTGAATTAAATTCCATCTGCTACTCTCAGCCCATTGGCCCATCTGGTCACGATCCTGTTGTAATCTGAAGTGACCCTCTTCGTTATCCACTACACCTCCAACTTTGGTGTCATCTGCAAACTTACTAACTGTACCTCTTGTGCTCGCATCCAAATCATTTATGTAAATTACATATATTTTCCTATTCTTCTATTTAAATCTTTTGACATTCAAAGGGTTCTGGTTTTGTGAGTCACGCTTTTCTTCTTGTAGGGAAGATACTTACCCTGAATACTGGTTATGTCTTCCTTGAATATCTATCAATAATCTGCACTGATTTACCTTCAGGTAGCTGTTTCCCAATCTAGTTTAGCTAAATATGTTCTCAGTTTGTAAAATTAACTTCGACTCAATTCAGAACTTTTATTCCTTGCCCTTTTCATGACTACTGTAAGTCTATTTGAATTAAAATCACTTCTACTATAGTGCTACCCTTTTGGGACGCTTTTCTCTTGCCCAACTTTATTCCCTAAAGTTAAATATAGGACTGCCCCCTCTTCTGTTTGTCTTACTATGCACTATCTAAAAATAAAATTGAGAAATGTTCTCTGTTTGACCTTTTACAAATTCTATCTTAGTTAATAACAGAACCCCTCATAATTTCTACTTCTTTGCACTTTTCAGAGATTTACAATAAGTGGCATGTTAAATAGTAGAACAAAGATAGACCTCAAGGTTTACTAAGCAATCCATTCGCATATATGCCTCCTATTTTGGCCACAGTCATTCAAAGGACTGAACCTCCTCAAGTAGAACTCTTTTTCTTTGAGGATTTCGGAAACAACTTTCTAAATGCAGCTCACAATCAAGCCAAGTTCCATGGGCTTACTTATGTATTTCTCCTTCTATCTCCCTCAGGCTACATGGGAGGGGTGATTCTACAGTGCACTCCCAGTGTGTGATTTTCTTTGCTCTTCATTTCAACCAATGTAGCTCCTTTGATGATTCTTCTTACAAATACCTCCACTCAGCTATTATTATTTCTTCAATTAACATTGAGACCCACCTCATTTTCATTCACCTCTCAATATCCTTTGAAAGTCCTGCAATTGTGATTGTTGAGCTGCCATTCTTGTCCCTTTCTCAGTGATTTCTGCCTTACATTTTTTAACTTTTAGTTGTCTCCTTGCTGAATCTACTTTCAAATTATTGTACCCCCGGCAAGATAGCTTAAACCTTTCCACAATAGTTCGAGCAAAATCTCTTGCGATGATATTCACCCAGCCCTTGTTGAAGTGGGTAACCTGTCAGTTTTGTGCAGGTTCACCTTCGCCAGAAGCAGTCCTAATGTTGCAGGAATTTTAAACCCTTGTTTGTCTCCATTTCTTTCAGTGCAGCTAGAAAACCTTGTTCATTTTCATTTTTCCAAGTTTTCTTCAGTGTAATTAGCAGTGATTTTCTTTTGATCTTGATGGTTCACACTTTTATTCTTTCATCTTCAATATTTTATCTCTTCCAATCTAACGTAGAATACATACTTCATATGTTAAATTGCCTCTAAAATCTTAGTTTCTTTCTTTTAACACTAACCAAAATTATGGCTGCACCAAGTCTTGAATACTGCTGGCACATCTTGGGATTGCCTTCTATTGTCCTCCTCGCAGTTTTGAACAGGATCAAACTTTTCTGGTCAACAAACTATTTTAGCATTCGCTCCCATCTTGCCTTTTTCACAACTTTTCTTGTCCAACCATATTACAAAGGAGTCTGCTGTTTCAAACTCTATATTTTTTGAGACAGACCTTAATCAAAATGGAAGTTGAATTTAAAACTAAAACTGAAATGGCAACTTCAAGGGAACTTCTAGGGAAACTATCAATGCTTGAAACTAGGTAAATGTCATGGCCATTTGAGTTCAAACCTGGCAGTGCACACAGTGCACGCAGAAAGAAAATGCAGACTGGATCAAGGAATGGGGGATATATGGGGAAAAACGGTTACAGTCACTGCATTAATATTTTAAGGGACTGATCGATCAACATTTACCATAAGGTGCATTGTGTCGCTACTAAACTTACAGATAAAGGTATTTTGGGTGATTCCATGCTATCAAGACTATTGTAAGCAGAGCTGAATAGCTTCTGTAGGGGTACACCATTTTGGAGAAGACCAGGCTTGATTGGCTTGATTGTGAGCTGCATTTGGAACAAAATTGTTTTCTAAATCCTCAAAGAAAAATAGTTGGAGTTCTACTTGAGGAAGTTCAGACCTTTGAATTACTGTGGCTAAAATAGGAGGCATGGATTAGTGGTGCTGGAAAAGCACAGCAGTTCAGGCAGCATCCGAGGAGCAGAAAAATGGACGTTTTGGGCAAAAGCCCTTCATCAGGAATACAGGCAGAATGGGCATTTATCTCTCCACCCTTCAGGCACTCTGCCTGTATTCCTGATGAAGGGCTTTTGCCCGAAATGTCGAGTTTACTGCCCCTCGGATGCTGCCTGAACTGCTGTGCTTTCCCAGGACCACTAATCCAGAATCTGGTTTCCAGCATCTGCAGTCATTGTTTTTACCTAAAATAGGAGGCATACATGCTAATGGGATTGCTTAGTAAACCTGCGAGGTCTATCTTTGTTCTACTATTTAATATGACATTTATAGTTTAAATTTACCACATTTTTCCTGCTAATTTATGCTGATTTTAATCAAAATTCTAAAATAAGAGTTATAAAAACTGAAATTTTATTTTTGAGGTTGCCCCATTGGGATCATTTAGTAAGTTCAGCTCTGTGGGTTATTGGTCTCCATGAGGATCATACCAATCTTTTGATACTACAACTGTCAAGCTCTTTAAGGGGTTTTATTCTATTATTGCTCCTAAGCTGAAAATATGCCATTCTGCGCCCTTCAGAAATCCCCCCTCCAATCCACACTGTGTTGAAATCAAATTGGCACTTCTTCTAATTCTTACTCATCCCTTCCCACAACTCACTACTAAAATGCTCTTTAGGCAAAAATGAGGACTGCAGATGCTGGAAATCAGAGTTTAGATTAGAGTGGTGCTGGAAAACACAGCAGGTCAGGCAGCATCCAAGGAGCAGGAAAATTTAGTCTATTCCACTTCCTACACTCGCTCATTTTATAAAACCTAAGTTTGGCAGGGGAGACTGGATAATCTTAAAATTTTTTCACTGGAATGTAGGATGTTGAGGGATGGTTTTTTAGAGGTTTATAAAGTCATGAAGTGCATATATAAGGTAAATGGCAGGTTTCCTTTCCCTATGTTGGGGGTTTTCAAGTCGAGGGGATATATTTTTAAGGTAACAGAAAGATTTAAAAAGGACATGAGAGGCAACGTTTTTTACATAGAGTATGGTTTGTATGTGGAATGAACTTCCAGAGGAATTGGTGCATGCAGTTACAATTACAATATTTAAAAGATAGTTGGATAAGTCTATGAATAAGAAAAGTATGGAGGGATATGGACCAAGGGGCAGGCAGGCGAATTTCACTGGAATGTAGGATGTTGAGGGATGGTTTTTTAGAGGTTTATAAAGTCATGAAGTGCATATATAAAGTAAATGGCAGGTTTCCTTTCCCTATGTTGGGGGTTTTCAGGTCGAGGGGATATATTTTTAAGGTAACAGAAAGATTTAAAAAGGACATGAGAAGCAACTTTTTTTACATAGAGTATGGTTTGTATGTGGAATGAACTTCCAGAGGAATTGGTGCATGCAGTTACAATTACAATATTTAAAAGATAGTTGGGTAAGTCTATGAATAAGAAAAGTTTGGAGGGATATGGACCAAGGGGCAGGCAGGCGAAACTAGTTTAGTTTGGGATTATGGTCAGCATGGACTGGTGGACGGAAGGATCTGCTTCCATGCTAAATGACTCTGAATCTTGATTTGTTTCATCTTAACCTTTACTGTTCCTAAACCATGACAAAGTGCATCAGTTTACCTCACTTAGGTTGTTCATTTTGCAATACAAAATAAAAAAGTTATGTAGTTGTCTTTTACACAGCATTAAATTATGCAGCTATAATAAGCTGTTCATATTATTAAAGACAAGCTAATGCAGTTTTGCAAGTGAAGACAGGGAATACAGTAACTTTAAGCATTGAGAACAATAAATTTTAATCAGCAAATTAAGAAAGATACTGAGAGGAACTGGGTAACAGATATCAGATATTAGTAAAAAGTATAATATGAAAAGTGTGGAAGAGAGAGTAATAATAGTAGAGATAATGGCTTCCACTTTTTTTGGTTTTACTCAAAGATAATCAATTATTTCATTGAGAACCTATTTATTCTTACAATTAAGGAATGTACACAGCTGATATGGTCACCTATAGAACGTAATGTGGGTGTGATTGCTAAATGTTCCACAAACAGATGGGTTACCCTGCATTTTAATATTAAGTAGTCAAAACGCATACTAGCTGAATTATTGAATATTCATTCGTGGTACATGGATATCACTATCTGGGCCGGGATTTGTTGCTCATCCTTCGTTGCCCTTATGAAGATGGTAATGAGCTGCCTTCTTGAATTGCTCCAGTCAATTTGCTGGATGTAGACCCTCAATGTCACTAGGAAAAGACCTCCAAGGATTTGACCTAGTGACACTGAAGGAACAGCGATATAATTCCAAGTCAGAATAGTCAGTGGTTTGGAGGGGAACATATTCTCATGTCACTTCTCCTCTTGTTCTTCAAGATGGTAGCGATCATGGGTTTGGAAGGAGGTGTCTAAAGAGCCTTGCTAAGTTTCTGCAGGGTTCTTAGCTTCTTAGCCTCTGACTCACTCTCGTAGCCATTGTATTTATCTAATTAAAACTTTATTGCTGGAACAGCACAGCAGGTCAGGCAGCATCCAGGGAACAGGAGATTCGACGTTTCAGGCACAGGCCCTTCTTCCTGTTCCAGCAATAAAGTTTCAACTTTGATCTCCAGCATCTGCAGACCTCACTTTCTCCTATTTATCTAATTACTCCAGTTCAGTTTCTGGTCAGCGGTAACACCTTGGACATCGTAAGCGGGGGAGTCAGTGATGATGATGATGCCATTGAATGTCAATAGTTGAATTATCTCTTATCAGAGATGGTCATTGCTTGACATTTATATGGCATGAATGTTACATTCCACTTGTCAGCCCAAGTCTGTTATATTGTCTACATTTTCCTAAATTTTAACTACTTCAATATTTGAGGATTTGCATATAGTGCTAAACATTGTGCAATCATCATTGAATATCCTCACTTTCAACCTTATGATGAAAGGAGGGTCATTGATGAAGCAACTGAAGACATTTGAGCCAAGGACCACTACCCCAAGGAACGTCTGCAGAAATGTCCTGGAACTGAGATAACTGACCTCCAACAACCACAATAATCTTCTAATGTGCCAAGTGCGATTCCAACCAGTGGAGTTTTCCCTCTGATTCCCATCATCTCTGGTTTTGCATGCGCTGTTTGATGTCACATTCACTGAAATGTGGTCTTGATGCCAAAGGCACTCTCACCTCATCTCTGGAGTTCAGCTCCTTCATTCATATTTGAACCATAGCTGTCATGAGGTCAGGTGCAGAGCGGAACCCAAGTTGAGTGTCAGTTAGATGGTCATTGCTAAGTAAGTGTTGTTTGATAGCACTTTTACAGACCCTTTCCATCACTTTAATGATGACTGAGAGTAGCCTGATGGGGTGGTAACTGGTGGAATGGATTTTACCTGTTTTTTGTGTACAGGACATATCTGAGCAACTTTTCACATTGTTGAGTACATACCAGTGGAACAATTTGGATAGGGGTGCAGTAAGGTCTGGATCACCCATCTACAGTATTACTGCAGGTGTTTTATCAGGGCTTATCGTGCTTGCAGTATCCAGTGCCTCCAACTGTTTCTTGATATCACATGGAGTGAATTGGTTGGACAGTGACATCAGTGATGCTGGTGTCCTCTGGAGGAAGCTGAGATGGATCATCCACTTGGCACATTTTTGGCAGAAGATTGTTGTAAATGCTTCACCCTTTTCTTTTGCACTGATATGCTGAGCATCCCAACTATTCAGGATGAGATAGTCATGGAGCCTCCTCCTTTACTGAGTTGTTTAATTGTTCTCCATTAATACCAACAGGATATGGCACAATTGAAGAGCTTCAATCTGATTTGTTGGTAATGGAATCACTTAGCTCTGTTTACCACTTGGTATTTATGTTGTTTGGAATGAATGTAGTCCTGTTTTGTGGCTTCACCTGATTGACATCTCAGAGCCAGATTTATAATTGTAGGAAGACCCATCAACCTCAATGACTTTAAATCTCCTTCTTAACAGTCATCCCTGTGGTCCCAGAAAATAAAGTTGAGAAATCCTCTATCTGGAAGCCTGATGCAATACACTGTTTACTTTGTTCATTTGTAAATTTTCCCAAAGTAAACGAATTTCCACTACTCCCCAGGAAGTCACTCTCTAATATTATGTTTTAAAATAAATCACTATGGCTACATAAGTATTTACAAGTTCATTATTAAATGCCATCAGACATACTGAAAAGCCATATACCACTGGTTCAAAATGCAAAACAAAATTACATGAAAGTATATATAAATCACACACTTTACACCACATAAGTCATATAGTTTTGATGTTAGGCAAAAGGCTGCCAAGGCAGGTATTTCCCAGCTCAGTCAAGATAAAGGCATCACAGGACAGAAGAAGCAGATCAGGATTGTGCTAAAAATCAACACGTAGAAATGCAACATTGACCTCAACTCCTGGGAGACCACCATCTTCGACTAAAACAGATGAATGCAGAGTCTGTGGAACTATCCCAGCATTTGGAGATCTAACAGTGATAAATTTAGGAGGAAGACTGGAGTCAGAGAAAAGAATAAACCATGATTCAAACTGATAACACATGAACTGCTATCCCACAGGCCACAAATATCATACATCCTGCACAGTCTAGAAAGGTAGAAGCTGTCCCACCAACCAAGTTTGGATTGTGGAAGGCAATCATTCTTACCTGTGAGTGATAGCCAACAATGTATAGTAATAGAGTAGTTCTACTCCATGTACTCTATTCTTTTGTCTCCATCTCCAACTCCACTTCAGCATCAGCATACATTCCACCCTTCCCCAGCTATCTTCAGTTCTGACGAAGGGTCACTGAACTTGAAATATTAACTGTTTCCTCTCTACAGATGCTGCCAGATCTGTTGCAATTCTCCAAAAATTTGCTTTTATTCCTGAAGAAATCATTGGACTCAATGCTAACTCTGTTTCTGTTTCTCTATCACTTTCTGTTATTATATCAGATTTCCAGCATGCTTGGTATTTTATTTTTATTTCCCCATCTCTGTACTTGCTTAAAACCAGTCACATCTCTAACTCTTTCCAATTCGGACGAAAGATCATTGATTTGACGGCATGGACTGGATTTTTGTTTTCTTGCCCCAATTCTATTGTTGGGAGGAAATGTGGATTTGGAACCGACAATTGCCAATATCGGAACTGGAGTGTGATTTTCGAGGGATAGCTAATCAAGTGGCTACATTGACAATTCTGACTAATTTAAGATGCAGCATGTTCATTGATGGCAAATGCTCTTAGTGCACAATTTCATTGGACTGATGACCCATCACTGATGATTGAGTAGCCATAACCTTCATGTCCCATCCAAGTATGACCTTCGCAGAACCATTAAGACAGCCAAGGACCAATACTGATCCAAACTAGAGACCCAGATGACACCTGGCAACTATGGCAAGGCTGAATGACATCACAGGTTCTAAAAAGAGACAGTGTAAGATAGCAAATGATGTCACGCCCCTCCCAGATCGTTTCAATGCCTTCTATGCTCGCTTTGAGCAGAATTTCGGCAGAGAGGTACCACCTATTCCCACAAGTCCTGACGAACATATCCCAACAGTCCCTGCATAAGAGGTCCGATCAGTTTTCCTTCAGGTTAATCCAAGGAAAGCGATGTGACCAAACGGAGTACCAGGCCGTGCATACGCAGATCAACTGGCAGAGGTCTTCTCGGATATCTTCAACCTCTTCTTGCAGCAGGCCACTGTCCCTGCCTGTTTCAAGAGGGCCAACATCATCCCTGTGTCTAACAAGGCTCATGCAGCATGTCTCAATGACTACCACCCAGTGGCCCTAACTTTGGTGGTCATGAAGTGCTTTGAAAGGCTGGTCATTGCATTAATCAACTCCAGCCTCCCCACTACTCTCGACTCACTCCAGTTTGCCTATCGGACAAACAGATCCACGTCAGATGCCATATCTCTTGCCCTTCACTCCTCCCTAGAACATCTTGACACTACTCATTTACTACAGTTCAGCCTTCAACACTATTATCCCATCGAGATTGATTACTAAACTTAGTGATCTCGGACTATGTCCCACTCTCTACAACTGGATCCTCAGTTTCCTGACCCACAGGCCACAATCAGTGAAGATTGGGACATTATTTCATCCTCACTAACACTCAACACTGGAGCCCCTCAGGAGTCTGCACTCAGCCCTCTACTGTACTCATTGTATACCCATGACTGCGTTGCTAAATACCAGACTAATGCCATTTACAAGTTCACTGATGACACCACCAGTCGGTCGAATCTCAGATGGCGACAAAATAGACTACAGACAGGAGGTGGAAGACCTGGAAAAATGGTGCACTGAGAACAACTTAGCTCTCAATGCTGGCAAAATCAAGGAACTCATTACTCACTTTTGGCAGAATGTTACTCATGCCCCCCTACACATTAACAGCACAGAGGTGGAACGATTGGAGAGTGTCAAGCTCCTGGGAGTGGTCATCCACAACAAGCTTTCTTGGACTCTTCATGTGGACACACTGGTTACGAAGGCCCAACAACGTCTCTTCTTCTTCAGGCAGCTGACGAAATTTGACATGATGGCAAATATCTTTGCCAACTTTTATAGGTGCGCCATTGAGAGCATTCTATCTGGATGTATCACTACCTGGTATGGCAACTGTACCATTCAAGATCGGAGACAGTTACAGAGAGTGGTGAACTCAGCCTGGACAATCACAAAGGCCAACCTCCCATCTATAGAATCCATCTACCAGGCCTGTTGTCAAGGAAAGGCTGCCAGCATTCTCAAAGATCCATCCCAACCTGGCAATGTTTTTCTACAACATCTACCATCGGGGAGAAGGTACAGAAGCCTGAAAACACGCACCAGCCGGTTTCATAACTGTTTCTACCCTACTGTTGTTAGAAAACTGAATGGACTCACAAACTCTTGACATTCACCTGTAACTGTGTTTTTGTTTATGCCGCTGTTTACCTATTATTTACTTATCTGAGCTACTTAACTCTGTGATCTGTTTGTATCGCTCGCAAGATAAAGCTTTTCACTGTGCCTCACTACACGTGACAATAAATTCATCTATCCTCAAAAGTAAATTATGTTAGGACAGAAGTTGAGCAGCAGACCACACAGTGGCCTGTAGTGGAAACTTGAGCTCAAGGGAAGTTTCTCAACTCCAGGTGCCATTGAAAAGTCACTCATTGGTTCTGATCCTGTTTCTGCAGACATTGCCTGATCTATGTTTATTTCAGAATCTTAGGAGTATCTATCTTTGCCATTAAATTGAAATTGCCTCACTGTTGGTTAGAAAGAAATGAATGGATACGAGATAAAATGCAATGGGGAAGGTCAGTAAAAATGGTTTGGTGATCTGTTTGTGGGTGAGAAGATATTTCAGTTTGTTTTGTGAGAAGATAGTTTCATCCAAAAATTCCATTACCTCATTGTGGAATCTGTAAATTAATATGTAAAACAATTTTTTTTTAAATCACATAAATCTTCAACCAAAGTGGGAAACTGGGGGTAAAGCCAGACACAATCAACAGTATGACAATTAACAACAAAATAGAGATTGCCGGAAAAGCTCAGCATGTCTGGCAGCATCTGAGAAGAGAAATCAGAGTTAACACTTCAGGTCCGATAATCAGATAATTAAGTACGATAATTAATCTTGCAAATGACATGAAATTGGTAGTGTGGTAAGTAACGAGGAAGCTGAAAATGTGTTGCTGGAAAAGCACAGGAGGTCAGGCAGCATCCAAGGAACAGGAGAATCGACGTTTCGGGCATAAGCCCTTCTTCAGGAATAAGCCCTGAAGAAAGGCTTATGCCCGAAACGTTGATTCTCCTGTTCCTTGGATGCTGCCTGACCTGTGCGCTTTTCCAGCAACACATTTTCAGCTCTGATCTCCAGCATCTGCAGTCCTCACTTTCTCCTAAATAACGAGGAAGAAAGCCTTAGGCTACAGGACTACACAGACAGACTGCTAGGGGAAATGAACAATGGTAAGTGGAATTTAATTCTGAAAAGTATGAAGTGATGCATTTAGGAATGATATGGAGGTGCTAGTGTTGGACTGGGGAGGACAAAGCCAAAAATCACACGACACTAGGTTATAGTGCAACAGGTTTATTTGAAACCGCAACCCAGTGTCTTGTGATTTTTGGCCTTTTAGGAAGACTAACAAGGCAAAACAATGCAGGTTGAAATAACAGGACCAAAGGAAGTGCGCATTATCGGGAATTGGTAAGCACGTCTTGAAAGCAGCAATACAGGTAGATAAAGTGGTTCAGAAGGAATATGGGATACTTCCCTTCCTTGTCAAGGCATTGAATAGGAGAAAGAGAAAATTTATGGAGCTGCATATTCAACGTTTGCTAAACCACAAATGGAGCATTGTGCGCAGTTCTGGTCGACACACTGAGAGAGATGTGACTGCACCAAGACAGGATTCACAATACATTCACCGGGAATGAACAAAAACAAAGAACTGCGGGCGCTGGAAATCTGAAACAAAAGTATAAAGTGCTGGAGAAACTCGCTAATCTGTTGAAAGGGATGACAGTTAACTCCAGTGACCCTGACACAGAACTGAACCCAACCGGGAAAACATGGTAGAAGCAGGCACCCTCCGGATATCTAACAAACATTTAAATAACCGTTAAAAAGGGTTTGAACGTACAAGGGTCAGGGGACAACTGTTGGAAAACTTCATTAGAATGGATAGGTGCTCGATTGGCTGAAGACGATTTTCCTATTCTTTAAAAACTTTATAATAGTCGACTATGCCTTCGGGAATCATGTAGATTAACTCCCCGACCATCGCCAGCGCATGTCACTAGAACTTTCTCTCGCTCGTCTCCAGTCAGGGGCCAACGGGCACCTATGACTGGCCGTCGCCCCTGTCCATCAATGTCCGTGACCCCTTCACCCGGAAACGTTAGGGGATCCGGGCGGGTCCGTGCGCCCCAGCCAGTATCTGATTGGCTCCTCCGCCTCCCATCGGCCGTTACCGGGACGCTGTTGACATCACGTGACGCCAGCGACGCGGCCAATGGCGAGCGGCTGCGGCCTGCCGCGCGCTGGGTGCTGAGCGATGCGGCGGCGGCGGCGAAGACGGAGACGGAGGCTGGATGTGTGGATGGCGATGTGAGGGCGGAGCAGAGAGGGAGCGAGAGGTGGCAGGGGCAGGGTAAGGAACTGACAGCTGGGTTGCGTTAACCGGCGGAGAAGGGGGTGGCTTCGATCGGTCCCTGTCGGGGGAGGCTCGGAACAGAGAGGAAAGGCAGGCCTGCAGCTCTACCATCAGCTGACTAGGCCTCGGAGATCTGCTGTCGTTCACCCTCTTACACCTTT
>NC_057730.1:50711745-50829566 GCF_004010195.1 Chiloscyllium plagiosum | reverse complement strand
ACTTTTCCCACCACCACTCCCCTCTTTACTTTTCCCATCCCCCCACTACTTTGCTTTCCCATTTTCACCCCTGCCCCGCTTTCCTATCTGTCTCTCCTTGCTCCCCTTCATCTCACTGCTTAATCCTCATTCCTGTCCCTCCCACTGTCCAGGCAGTTCCCTTTTCCACCTCCCCTCTGGGTAGCTCCCACAGGTGAAGAAGGAATGCAGCACCAACAAGTGAAACAATAATGCGTCCACCATGGTTGGGGTAGTTCTACCTTATCTTTACCCTAAGATGTCTCTGTGTCTTTCCTTGGTTTGATATGTGCATCAATAAGCTCTAGGATGTTATGTAGTTTGGTGGATTTGTTTGTTTTGTCTGCAAAGTTTTTCTCCAGATAGTGACAGGTCACAGCCTCTCCTCGGAACAGTTGTAATTAGATCAATTTACTTGACTAGGTTAGGGACATCTGTCATGGAGGTAGTTTGAACTTTGAAAAGACTTTGTTTGGTGAGCCCAAAAATGAAAAGCTGTATATGCAATATGGATAGAATCACGATAGAAATCTGAGCAAGTCTCAAGAATAACAACATGCACAGATTTGTATTTCTGCTAAATTACAACACACAGAACTGTTCTGTAAACTGTATAAGTGGTATGAGATGTTTGTGTGTGACTGTGATGTTGTTAAAGCATTGTGATTTATGGTTTACTGACATCAGTGAAATTGAGGACTGGCTGCTATCTTCTTTATGCTGTAGATAAATATCAAGTGCTGATACTGTAACAGTAATGAATGCTGAATATTATTAATTCTTCAAGTATTCTGTTGAGTTTTTTTTTTAAGTTGTATCATAACCGATAGTTGTTGAGGATGTGCTTTTATACGTACGGTGTGAGCATGTTACATGTGAGAAGTGTGATCTGGATTAGTGGCTAAGAATCAAACGCGTTCCAGTATATTTGGCCAAAACTGACTTGACAGTATGCTTTAGAGCTGGAGTGGCTATGTGTCACTTGGTTAAATAACCTGGTATCAGCCAGACGTGAAGATGTGTTATTTGGGATGTCTACATATTCAACTGAATGTTTGTGCTGAGTTGAGAAGCAACTTGCCTGTGTACCTTGATATTAGGCATTTTGATGCAGAGTGTTTTCAAACTGGCTTTTTCTAGGAGAAAACTCCGATTATGCAGGTAGAGTATTTTGTCTGAGCAAATTCTCAAAGCAACATCCATCACACCAGCACTGACTTGATTAATAGATCTTTTTGTGACCATTTCATGGTGTGGATCTTTTGCTTTCTTATTTTTACTTCAAACTATTGTTCAAGCATCGTTATTAAACTGTTAGTACACATGCAGTCAAGCGAACATGGTGATGCTCTAACACATCATTCTGCAGGTACACAGACATCACAATGATAAAATGTTAATATTGATTGTGCATTGCATGCATTATGACTGGATCATAGAGTTATAAAATTTAAATGAAATTAATGAACTCTTTAAATTAATTTGCAGTCATTGTAGTAAATTTCTGTACATGGGAATGTTTATACTTTGAACTAACAATATGCACAGATAAATGCACTACTCGATAATCTACTTTGATATTAAATCAAGCTTATTATAAATATTTTGCACAACACAAATAATATCTATAAGCAATAACATCTTCTGTGTAGTTAGAGTTGTTAGTTTTGCAGTTTAATTTTTTGGCTAAATAGTTTTTTTGTCTGTAGAACAATGTTTAGAAACATAGTGTGTTTCCAGGTTTGTTCTGTTTGAATGATCTGGGAAATATAGTAGTTGCGCACCTGTTTAAATTAAAAGGATGAAAGTGTATTCTTTGTTTTATATTGACATTTGTTGTGTTCATGTATTTTTGTTTTACTTTGTATTTCTTTAATGGATTATCACTTTCATCTTGAGTACCAAAAAAGGTTTGCGTTGAAACTGGTTGGTAGTGACAGTGTAGAATATCATGCAAATACACTACAATGTTTGCTTCATGCTCTAAGTAAGAAAAAGATAGCCAATACATAATAAGTATTGACAGACTTCTACATAATTCTCAAGGCATTGCTGGAAATAATAAAAATTGTTAATCCAACTGCAATTTCCATGAGAGATGTTCTCATGTCTGGAATTGAGAGTTAACGTTGAGAGGATCTTTTTGTTTGTTCTGATGTATAAGATTTTATTTTAAGTCAGTATATATTTTGTGAACTCTGTCAAGATACCTTCTTAGATAAATGTATATTGTATTAGGCTGATGTTGGTGATGATGTCTTTCCATCCAAGGCAGTTTGTGCTGAAGTTTGGGGAACAGCTGTGTGACGTAGCGAGCAAAGTTCAGAGAGGGAGAGGAGTGAGACTGGAGTTGGTGACATTTCTGTTCTGGATTAAAAGCTATCGAGGTGCTTGCTGGCGAGAGGGAAGCGGCGTGTCTTTCTGGTGGGCTTGGGGAGATGGCATGTGTTTGAGAAATCTGGAGTTGCCCCTGTATGTCTTTTTGCGTTGCCGATTTCCTTGCGGCGAAAGGAGTTGAGGAGAAAGAAGAAGGGCAGTGAGTGTGTGTGTGTGTGAGAGAGAAATATTACAGCCACTTTCTGGCGCTGGAAGTATGAACCTTTGCCGGCTGAGAACCTGCACGAACAGACCGTGCCCATGGTGAGGAAGAAGAAGACAGTCTCGGCTGCCGAGGACCGCCAGAATGGGTAGGAGAAAGAGGGCAAAGTCGCCCCTCAAAGCTTGGCGATGAGTGGGGAGGTTTCAGCAGCTCCCGGCCGACATGTCGCGGCTCAGGAGTGAAGCTCAAGGGGAAGGAGGAAGACATGAACACTGCCACAAACCCCGGCTCTCTCGACCCCACTAGCTCCCGCAAGTCGACAAAAAACCTTCCATCCCCCGGCTGGTCCATGGATCCAGCTCCAGGACCCCCGACCTGGCCGAGGAGAAGCGTATTTTCAGCGGGTGGTTGCGGGACAGCGATCGGGGGATCAGGAGAAAAACAACGGCGGCCATGTTGGAAAAAAATGTTTACAGCTGCAAGTTGAGAGGGTTCAGAAATTTTGAAATAAATATGCTTTTAAAGATGCTTTTGGCTAATTTTTTCCTTGTCTTGTGTTCCCCAGAATGACGGCGAAATGTCTGGATGTGAGCAGCGATGAAGGGCTGAAGAGGTTGGGTAAAAGGTCTGTGGAAGAGGACAGTGCTGAAGGAGATGGGGAGAGTGAAGAAGGAGGCAGCAGCTCTCAACACAACACAAAGAGAGAAGATCCATCAGCAGTTGCCACAAGCCCAGATCAACATCATTTCTTAAGATCCAGTGTCAGACCCCCCAGCAAGAGGTTAAGGAAAGATTCATCTGCTTTGAATGGATCCAGTGGCTTCCAGAACAATAAAGGAAAAGGTAAAATGAAGGCTCTTGCTGTTAAGGTTTAATGGCATCAAACACATTACACTCTTGTGTGGGTGAAATGGGTATGTGCCTGACTGTTTCAAAGAATTCCTTTACTTCTGTGTAATATTACAAAGAATTTTTTAAATATTGAATGTAGGTTTACAATATATAATAATTCATATATTGTGTAAGTATACAACCAGCAGTTATTATAACCTTACTTAGCTCTTGCACTGCCTGTGCTGGAAGCCACTTAAGTAATAACATTTTAATCCTCTTCTTTAGAACAGCTATGTTCTTATTTATCTATACTTTAATTCCAAACAGTATAATCTACATGCCTTTTTTTAACAATTTGAAGTATGGTATCACAGCACAACTCTTACTCTTCCATTAGAACAACAGACCAAATGAAACATGAACAAGAAGTTTGATCTATGAACAGTTATCACTAAGACACTCATATTACTGTCATTTTTATTTCATCCACTGTTCTGCGATTGTACATTTTCGCACATAATCTTCGTACATAGAACCATACGAATTACGAGTGGGAGTCACCCGTTTGAGACTGCCAGATTTGATAATATCATGGCTCAAAGATTGTGGTCTTAACTTCACTTTCCTGCATACACCTTTACCTAATTTTTGTTAAGTCAAGAATCTATCTTTAAAATGACCCTGCTTCCACTGCTTTCTAGGGAAGAGAATTTCACAGATTCTCAACCTCCTGAAGAAAAGAAAACTCATCTCTGCCTTAACTGTGACCACTACTTTTAGTCTCTCCCACAATGGGAACATCCTTCAACATCCACTCTGTAAAGTCCCCTCAGGATCTTGTATATTTCAATAAAATCACCTCCCAACCTTCCTTCATCCAGGAATCATATTAGGTTTTATCTGAACTGCATCTTGTGTCCATAATTAAGGACACCAAGCTGCCCTTGCAGTCATTTCGCATGTACCTAATCACTTGTTGTAACTTCATGCAAACTTGTTGTAATTCATGTAGTAGGACACCCCATTCCTTGACTGCAGAGTTTTACAATCTCTCAACATTTAAAATTATTTTCTATTGCTTTATTCTTCATGCCAGTGGACAAGCTCTCAGTTTTTCATATTATGCTTTATTCAGAATAGTGTCACAAATCTGGATTTAATTTGCAAACGTAGCTTTGAGGTACATACTATATCGTTAGCCTCAGTGAGTGAAATCAATGGGTGTGAAACGTAATGGATAATTTTCTTATTTTGTTAATACAATTGTTCATTGTATTAAATTGCTTTTAGTTCCTTTAATACTATATTTTTCATTGAAGCAACACAATTTTTATTAGCTGTAGTGTGCTGACATTTTTATAGTTATTTAACTGGTTTTAAAAATTATGTAGTGTAACAATGAGTGAATCATAACCATTCCATAAAATTAATTTTATGAAACAGAAGGAAGTCATTCAGCCCATTGTTTTTCCACAGACCTGAAAGCGCAATACACCAAGTGCCACTTTCACTGCCTGTTCCCTATAATCCTGTGACTTATTTTTTTCCTTGTGTGTTATCTAATTCCTTTTTAAATGCCTCAGTTTACTCTGTCTCTCCTGTACTTTAGAATCTGGAATGAACTGCTTTAATCATTTGCTGCGTGAAATGAATTTTCCTCACGTTGCCATTACTACTTTTGTCAATTACTTTAACTCTGCTCTGTGGTTCTCGATTCTTCCACCAAAGAGAACAGTTTGACTCCATCTTATCGGTCTAAGTGATTTTTAAATATTACCGTGTCTCTTCTGGGCATTCTCCTGTCCAAAGAGACCAGTCTAACTTTGTCATTGTATCTACGTAACTGAAGGCCACCTCTCCAGAACCTCCTTCGTTTTTGCACTTTCCCTAATGCCTTTACATCCTTCCTAAAGTATGGTGATCAGAACTGTATGCAGTACTCTAGCTGAGGCTGAACTGTGTGTACTTCTTTTATGCGCTTTGTCCCTGTTGATACAGCCCATGATGCTGTGTGCTTTATTGACTGCTCTGCCAACCTGTGGCCACTTCAGTGATTTATGTGCAGCTACTCCCAGGTCTCTTTCCTCCTGCATCCCCTTTAGAATTGTGTTTTATATTACCTCCTCCATCTTGCTGAAATAAATCACTTGATATTACTTTGCATTACATTTCAACTGCCACTTGAACACCAATTCCACTAACCTGTATAAAGCTTGAGCTTTTATTTAAATCAGTGAAATAATTTGCATTTAATTTACTTTCCAACATTCTCATCATCTCTTAAACTATCTATAAGGATCTTTCATCAGATTAGTTACATAAGAACTAGGAACAGGAATACACAATCCAGTTTACACATTTTATTAAAACTGATTTCTTCTATATTACTTTACTTTCAGCTTCAGGAATTGCTGTGCTATTATCTATTCTAGTAGAAAATCACTGCTAACTAAGTGCTATTTAATTTAAGAACCTTTTGTTTCGGGCTCTGAAATGAGTTGCATAATATATCAAGTATAATGGTTTGTCATCTCAATTAAAGCAATACTTGGGTGTTTTTACTGAAGAGTAGGTGAGTATTGAATATACAGCAGTCTTAACTGATGAGCTGGTTTCTGGTGATCAGATGCTGACTGAAACATTCCTGTGCATTTTTACTGAAGAGTAGGTGAGTATTGAATATACAGCAGTCTTAACTGATGAGCTGGTTTCTGGTGATCAGATGCTGACTGAAACATTCCTGTGCATTTTTAGTTTCATTTTTTTCATTGAATGTTATTTTCTTCAGGGCATTTTGGGATTTTTAGATTTTTAGATTAGATTACAGTGTGGAAACAGGCCCTTCGGCCCAACAAGTCCACACCGACCCGCCGAAGCGAAACCCACCCATACCCCTACATTTACCCCTTACCTAACGCTACGGGCAATTTAGTATGGCCAATTCACCTAACCTGCACATCTTTGAACTGTGGGAGGAAACCGGAGCACCCGGAGGAAACCCACGCAGACACGGGGAGAACGTGCAAACTCCACACAGTCAGTCGCCTGAGTCGGGAATTGAACCCGGGTCTCTGGCGCTGCGAGGCAGCAGTGCTAACCACTGTGCCACCGTGCCGCCCACAATTTCCTGATTCGCATCCACTGTATTGAATTTTAGTAGGAAACCCTCTTGAAACATTTATAATGATAGAAAAATACTAAATAGCAGCAGGACAAGTTTCTCCTGCTACTTAATAAGATCTTGGATGATGTGAATACTCCACATTTGCTCCAATCGCCATGATCTTTTTGCCCTCTTTCTTATCAACAGTCTACGTACTTCTTTAAAAATATTCAAAGTTTCTTCTTCCACAAGTTTCCATGGTTTCAAGATCGTGGTTTCAAGATAGGCAGGGGTGAAGAATCTCATTTTGTATTAAATGGGCGATATTTATTTTTAGAAAATACTGCCTATTTCTAGGTTGTCCTACAAGAAGAAACATTCTTTCTACGTCCACCCTATCAAGACCTTTCAGGGTCTTGTAGTTTTCTGACTGTTATTTTTCTAAATTCAGTTAGGTAAAAGCCTAGATGGTCCAACCTTTCCTCATTACCGTGTCTCATCATTCCAAGTAATAGTCCAGTAAACCACCTAAGAATAGCTTTCAATGCCTTTTCAAGCTTCCTTCAATAAGGAGATCAATTCTATACACGGTACTCCTGATGTGGTCTCACCAGAGCCGTGAATAACTGAAATATAATCTCCTATGTGTGTATTCAATTCCCTATGCAATAAACAAAAATAATCTATAAGTCGTCTTATTACTTGCTGTCTCTGCATAGTAGCTGTTTGCTAATCATGCACTGAGATAGCCAGATCCTTTTGTATCTCAGCTCAGCAATCTCTCACCATTTAGGATCTGAATCCCTGCTTGAGATTAATACTAAATTTTGCACTCTTAGTATTCTAATGTGTATAGTCTATTCTTTACAAATGATCATCTAAATTATCTTCCATTATCATTACAAAGTTGGGTTATGTTAATAAGTTATTGTCTTGTAATCTCTTATTCATTTCATTCATTTTATCATTCACATCATGGTATCATTGCAGTTCTAAAGCACATAATGATAACTAATTTGTTGTAAAAATATTTGTCATATTTGGGTGTCCAGAAATTGTTTTTCTTTTGTGATTTAGAAGGCTTTTGGGGGATTAGATGGACTTGACATTCATGCACTTGTGGTGTTAATATTTTTTGTATATTTTTACTTTGAATTGAATGTATAGCATAAAGCTGAGGAATGAAAAGCAAATTGTGGCTTATATATAAATAAACCTGCTGTGAAGTCAATTATTCATCCTCTGAGAACTATCAGCAATTTGTGGTAGGTGTTAGTTTTGTGAGCACCATGGCAGTTAGTTATGAGGGACAGGGTTGGTGGGTAGGTGTTGTCCACAGATTCACACGAAACTTTACACTTCTAGAATATAAAGCAGTCGTCCGTTTCAGTGAAAGTCCTTTTAATCCCCTGAATATATCCCAAAACTATTGGGAAGTGTTCAGTTTTTGGCAACTTCTTTCATCATTGAAGTCTTGATTTTATTAATACAGTAGAAACTCTCAGTTGACTGAGGAAGCCAGTATTAATATGTTAAGCATGCATTCTTGAACAAACTGACAATACAGCACAACAGTTTAAAGCTAAAATTGGTAATTGTTCATTTTAGCATACATTGACTTTTTAATTGTGCTCAAAGTTTAATCAGCTCCGTCTCTGTCCAGCATAAGACATGATGAAACATTTATTATAATTTATAATACAGGTAACCTAATCATAATAGACAGTAACTGTAAGTATAAAATAATATATACTTGGAAAACAATAAGAATTAAAGATGCTCCAGCTATAGGATCATCTGGTGAATTAAGAGTTGTTGGATCTTTTGATTGTGACATTTAACTTGAGAGATCAGCTAGAACTGAAGAATTTTTATGTAATTTTTTTATTAAGCTATTCAAATTGCACGTGAAGATAAGCTTCTGAAATGTACTAGTTTATTTGTTTTGATTAGTAATGGCTGTTCTTCATTCCAAAGTTGTTTTCCATTAACTTGGACATCTTGCATAAGTGAACCTCCATGGTCCTGAAAGTTATCGTTCTTGTGGAGACTTCCACAATGAATAATGTATATATTTTTTCAATTTTGGAAACCGTTAACTAAGGTTGTGGTAATTAAATTTCATAATCCTTAGATTCACACAGCTTTATTTTAAGTTCCTCAATTCCAGCTATTTGAAAATTCCAAATCATTTCTCTGTTGAAAGGGATTTATCAATTTATACTGTGAGGCAATTTTCCAGATAAATTGGGCAATTATGTGGCCTTTCAGGAGCATCAAAGGGAAAAAGTCATCCTTGTTCTACAGCCACGTTAAAATAATTCATAAGTTCAGTACATTTGAAAAGTCAGTCATGCACAATAACGATTTATGGGGAATATTGGACGAAGAGTTCGTTTTTTTTTTAGTTTTGTATTCAGGCTTCTTTTCCTCTTTAATATATTAAGAATAGAAACTGCCCTGATTTTATGCAATCTGTTTTAAGAATCACTTCAATTTAACTGATTTTTATTTCACACGGCTGACAACATATTAATGTGCAGTTTGTCAGATAATTTCTGATGGATACACTTTGCTGGAATGCATGATCTGTAAATTGTACATGTAAGCGTGAACACATGGGTGCAACTCAAATGTTCACTAAGTATACACGTTAATGTAGTTTACAGGAAATTGCACGTTGGAATGTAACCACTGGTGTAGGTTAAATGCACGTTCCCTTCAAAATGACTGTTTTCCCTTTTACTCTTATTAATCCCTTACAATTTTATGCTGTACTTTCTAGGCTACATTACTGTTTCAATTTTGTATATTGCATACAATCTTTAATGTTGGCTTTTAGAGAATTCCAAAAATCTCAGTTTTGAAAGCGATCCATGGGCAGTGCTTACTCTGAAGGGAGCACACCCTTCAGAGTCTTAAAACTGGCGGAAATTTTATTACTGTTGATTTCGGTCTGAACATATTTGTATGTTAAAGTGATGCTAGTGCTTTTTGCATCAAACACCCTTGGATAATGTGTTGCAAAAGTTGAAACAATGTGATTCTTTTCTAATTGGCTACAATAACCTACTGCCATAGCATGAACATTTCCACTAGCTATTTATATGGTTTCATTTACTGAGACTGTTTAATATCTACTTCTGTGCTGCAGACTTGTGCTCCTAAGAGCTGGGTTGAGACCACCAAACATTGTTTCACTTGGGATCTGAGCAGTGTTGAAGGAGCCATTTGCATCTTTGCTAAAGCCTAAATTTAAACCGATGCACGAAAGCTAAAAGAAGAATGTGCCAGTCACCATCACACAGTCTATTTCTTCAGTGTTCATTTGGTTTTTCTTTGCTGGATTGTTTTGATGATTCTATGGTGAAACACTTTAGGATATTATTGCATTAAAGATTTTATATATCTACTGGTTGTTATTGGCTACCATAATTCTGTTTTGAATTTCAGATCAAAAAATGCAACCTCTTAAGGTCACTCCACAGTTGCAAATTTTACACATTTTTGTTGTTTCTTAGTGATCGCAAGGTGACCTGCAACTTTTGATAAAAGCTGTTTTTCTGCTATAGATGTAATTATCTTTTTAGTGCCACATATGACATCACGGTTGTGTATGAAAATATAATAGTGCAAAATAATAGCACATAAATTCTTTATTTTCATATGATGAATGGATGATTAGCCATTACAGCAGTGCAATGCGTTGAGTTATCAGATAGCTTGAATTGCATTGAATGTAGGTATGTTATACTGATTTATTTATCCAGAGGTCTGCACTAATGATCCGCAGACTTGATTTCAATTCCGATCACGGTTAATTTATACATTACGTGCAGTCTGTCATAAAAAGCTGGTGGCAGTAATGGTGACCATGAAATTGCCAGGTCTGTCTTTAATCAAACAGTGGTCCACTATTTTTATTTCTTTCAGAATTAAATTTGCTATCCTTAACTCGCCTGGCCTATATGACTTCAGACCAAACCAATATGGTTGTCTCTTGACTGTTGTCTGAGCTGGAGGAGCAAGCTACCTAGTTGTATCAAACCATTACATTTGTAATCGTGCAAGAGATTGGTCACGGAGGATAATACTAATTTTTCATAGTGATACATACAAACTGTGAAGAAAATGTCTGAGATAAACTATTAACATGTGGGGAAAACAATAAGATATGTTCAGTATATGATGTTTCACTAGTGTTATCAATTACAACAACTGGTTTGACCATTTATGGCAGATGATTGTATAAAGCACTGTTGGTTCCCACACTCATCTGTTCCTTGGCTTCTAATACACAATCTTAAACTTTCTTCCCTATCTTAGTTATTCTTTCTTCAAACAGGAGGAGCATACCTCCTGTGTTACTAAGGTCAAGACCATCTGATTGCCTCCCTCTGCCGTCTAACTTAGCCCATGCTTACTCAAAAGTTCCCTGCCTTCCTGGCCTTGAACTACTAGATTCTTCACATCTCCATTAAAGTTCTTGCTGAGCTCATCTTATCCAGGAAACCCACTCAATCCTGTTCCTGTTAAACTGATAACAACCCAATTTCTCTATCTGGGCCCCTTGTTATCCAATAAAAATAACTCTTCCCCCTCTCCTTTTATATTTGCTATCATATCCTTCTCAAAAAAACTTCACCCCACCCTCCTTGCAAAGTACCTGCCCATCTTCAACCTTCGTTTCCTTCTCAAAACACTTGAACATATTGTTTTAAAGTCAGTGCCTATTTTTCTTGTGGTTCCATGTTTAAATCACTCCAATAGGATTTCTACAACAGCAGCTCTTATCAAAGTCAGAACTGAAATCTTGTGTGACTGTGACAAGGATCACATTTTCTTTTTCTTGCCTTTTTTGACCTGAATGCAGTCTTTAGCACATTTTATTACACTCTTCCAGTGCCATTCCAAGTACATGCAACTGCTCTCATCTATTCCATTTTTAACTATATAATCACAACCAGAGTATCATATGCAATGGAATCTCTTTTCACTCGCACACTGTTAACACTGCTGCTGCCAAGGACTTATCCACAGTCCACTACTATTTCTCAGCTATTTGCTGACCTCTGCCACATCATCCAAAAACACAATGGTAGCTTACACATGAGCTTGTTCAGCTCCCTCATCATCACCTGTTTCTTTTGATTTTTTAGCTATTGTCAAATTATCAGACTGTATCTGACATCTAGCATTGGATAAGCAGATATTTCCACCAACTGATGCCATTCGGTTTGACTTCTGGTCCAAATCTGTTTCAGAGTTGCCCACTTTATCCCTCCCCCGGAAACAATCTGTTTCCAACTTTGGTTTGAACCTAGGATGACCTTCCGGCCTCCTGTATGTGTCATCTCTAAGATTGTATATCTCCACCTTTGTAACATCACCCGATTGAGACAGGGTGAAACTTATCTGCGGTTGGAACCCTCATTCATGCCTTTGCTACCTCTCGACACAACAATTCTGATGCTCTTCAGGCTCATTTCCCACATAGACTTGAGGTCATCTAAAATGTTGTTGTCCATTCTAAATTCAAAGCAAGTCCTGATTACTTACAGTTGCTTGTTAACCTGAATTTTCCCAGTCAAGCAGTGTCTTGATTTTAGTATTCTCATCCTTGTTTTCAAATCCCTCCACAACTGTTTTTGTCTTGTTACCTCATCTAGCCCCATTACTCTTCCAAATCTGTATTCTCAACTAATGCTTCTTGAGCATCCCCAGTATTAGTTACTGCACCATTGGTGGCCCTGGCTTCTGCCTTAGCACCAAGTGCTGTAAATATATCAGTGCACATCTCAGCCACTCTATTTTGCCCTTTTATAAGGCACTCCTTAAAATCCACCTCCTTGATCAAGGTTCTAAACATTTGACTTAATTTCTCCTTGCATGATTCAGTGTAATATTTCATAATGTTGCTGTGAAGTTCTTTGGAATGTTTGATTATGTTAAAGATAGTATGTAAATAAATGTTCTTAATTACTCTTTAAATCTTATAGTTTGTGATTAAAGCTTTTTGTTTTTATTTATTACTAAAGCTGTCTGTGTTATTTAGAGACAAAAAAATCTATCTAGTTAATATGCAAATGTTTTTTTCCCAATTACTAATGACTTAAAATCTAGCAGGTTTAATCTCTTGCTCAGTTCAGTTATGTGTTTTGTTTTGTTTTCTCATGCGCATTTTGGGTTAATCAGCAAAAACAATACCAATGTTCGGAATTTAAAAGAATTGGTTGGAGTGTGACTGTTGTGATCTGGACAGAACAGCTGCAGGATGGCCAACAAAGATTCACTGCATTGTGTTTACAGAGTTTGAGCCCTGTTTTTAGCCTCTGAGAACTGGCTTTCATAAACTCCACTCCCTGTCATCATTACTTTAACAGATGTAAGAAACTTGAAATCTGAAGTAAAACCAGAAAATAAAAACAAAATGCTGGAGATCACAGCAGGTCAGGCAGCATCCATGGAGACAAAGTACGCTAACGTTTCAAGTCTAGATGATCACTTATTTGATCATTTAAAAGTTTCAGTATTTGCTGTAGCAGTTTCAAATCTTCATTGTGGGATGACGTTGTCTTTATTACTGGAATTCACAATTTTAACTCATTTGATCCAGCAAGCAGATGCAGCTTATGATGTATGTACCTGCAGTATGTACTTGCTGCTGGACAATATTATACTGTACAGTATTTTGTACAGATAATGCTGACAATAATTTTAAATTGACTCTGTCTGTTTCCCCAGTTTTTAGTGGTCAGTTTTATTTTGGTAATATATTTAGATGAACTTGTTAGAGAAATGTCTGTGGTCAAAATTCCCTTCTTTGTTAAAAGTTTAGAGTAAATTGAGACCAGATGCAGGTCTAGGACAAAAAAAAATGCTCATTTGACTATTGTAAATGCTGTACCGGTAAAAGTAGCTATGGTCCTTGTAGATTTGTTTAAAAAATGCAATTCTCAGTTCGAAATAAAATGTGAGTCCATTGGCATGATGGTATTGTGTTTGGACTGAGAAATGTTTTGGACAATTTAGAGCTTGAAAGTTGAATAAATACTGCATTTCATTTGGGGAGTGATAGTGTAGTGGGAATGTCATTAGACTAGTATCCAAAATCCTAGAGCGATGTCTGGGGACGTGGATTTGAATCCCACAATGGCAGCTGGTGAAATTTGGATTCAACAAAAATCTCAAATAAAAAGCTAGCCATGTAATCACTGTCCATTGTCATAAAAACCTATCGGGCTCTCTAATGTCCTTTAGGGAAGGAAATTTGCTTCCTTACCTGGACTGACTTATATGTGACTTCAGAGCCACAGTAATTTGGTTGACTCTTAATTCTAGGCAAGTTGGGATGGGCAATGAATTTGCCTAATCAGCAACACTGTCACTCCGAGTGAATTTTTAAGTTCCTTGTGTGTTATCTGTTTCACGCTCTCAAGTAAAACTTTAAAGTGATTAAAATAATTTGCCTTTAAAATGTTTTTTCTCATTTGGCATGTGTTGAAACATATGGAGAATTTTTTAAGCAGTCGTGATTGGCACAATGTATATTATCTGTTTAGATTTTGTTACAAAGGATCATTTTTCTGGCTTAATGTGGGTCTTTCACTTTTGTATATAGTGACTAAGAAAAGATTTATTCAGCATTTAGTTTTTCTGCATTGTGCAAAACAAGTAGAAATGATTTGGTTTTAGTTTAGAAGTGCAGTTTTTTTTTCAACGACCACATCGTGTCAGTGAAATATTAATGAAAGCTGTTCTTTGGGATGTGCATTAAGGTAATTTTATTTCTTTCTTGCTTATCCTAAGCTGCTGCTTCATTTCTACTATCTTATTTAATGTTTTAGCTCCCTTGCTCACAAAGTTATCTTGCAGTTCTACATTGTAAAGGAAATGTAAACTTCATACACAAAATAAAAATTTTGACTTGTGGATACAGTACACAACATGGATTTCTGTGCTTTAACTATGGGCAAGTTCCATAACCTATTTGTAACACTACCTTTACTGAGATCAACTAACACCATAGACTTGGGGTCACATCTGGTGTTCTGTTCAACTTCATAGCTCAGATTTGATTAACACTAGATTGGGATAGTTAACTGCATGGTCAGTCATTGAATTGTTAAAATGTTTTTTTTTTGTTTATCTGGTATTGTTATCAATTGACACATTATGTTACAAAGATGCAAGTATTTTTAAAAGTTGCATTGGACAAGTTCTTATTTGAAATCCATTTATTGGAAAGAAAAACCTTGTCTAGATGGCCCATGTCTCACATTTGAGAAGCCTGAAAACTTTATTTGTTCTCTCTGCAGGTCCTGAGGGGGGAGCTGCTGCCTCTGGTTATGCATCTGGCATTGCTGCTGGCAGCACTGGTGGAAGCAGCAAAACAACAGCAAAGAGCTTATCTTCTATTTCGGGAGAAAAGGAAGAAGGGAACAAGAAGAAAGTTCGAAGACAGTGGGAGTCCTGGAGTGCAGAGGACAAAAATTCATTTTTTGAAGGGCTGTATGAGGTACATTTGGTTTCCAGAGTTAAAATCACACTTTGTTAATTTGATGTCTGCTATATTAGTTCTAAGGCAAATAGTATTGTTCTCTAAATCAAATGATTTAAGAACTGATTACAAGTTAAACATTATTATATTCAGTTAGAAGCTATTCTGATGAGATAAATGCTTAAATTTCAGTGATTTCCCAGAACAGCTTTACTTCCCCATCCCCTCACCTCCCCCAATTATAGATACACCCCCATATCTGCAAAAATAAAAGACAAAGGCTGATATAGGAGCAGTACTATAGCCCACTGGTTCTGGCTGCCAGCACGTTGAATCTTGAGTTACAAATTGTAGTTTTACAGTCACGCTGGTCCTACATTGAGCTTATTTACAATGGAACTGCATTTATCTGGTTTTCCCTAAAGGAATTTGGTGACTATTGATGCAATGTTATAAGCTCATGATCATTTTAATTGTCGATGCAAACGAATTTGAGTGATTATAAGTAAAGGGGTTCAGCTATTCTTCTGTAATGCTTTTAAGCTAATTGAACATGGTTAGACATGCAAGAGATATGTTACAATAACAATTTATTAAACAAAAAATCTCTCAATTCTCTTTTTTGCTAAACTCTACTGTTTGTTTATATTTCCTAATACATCCCAAACACAGCTAATTGTAAACATAGCAGTTGTGTGTACAGGCAGTTAAAAGTACAGTGAAGAGTATGTCTGAATCATCCAAGTTTATCTATTTCGGATTAACTTGTGAAAATTTTTAGAGGTTACAATTTTCTTTAATATTTCTCTTAATTTTTGTTAATGCATTTATTTCCACTACTTTGTTTAGTAGTGTGCCTTTTTGTCCTGTCCCTAAGCAGTTGCTCACAGCATGCCCCATGGTTTCAACTTTGGCCATTACTATTCCTTAATCGTAAGCAGGGGTGTAATTCACAAGTATGAAGCAGGCTTTTGTAAGTATGTTGACAACACATGCTTCTGCCATTTCCTCTTATTCAATGACTGACTGTATGCCATCTGACTGTCTGTGTGACTTAAGTTAAACATATTTTGAGTTACAGTTTATTTTGATGGAAGAAGTGCTTAAATTTCATTGTTTCCCAATACATCAGAGGCTAAGAATTCTGCAGCAAATAATTTACCTCCTGACTCCTCAATGTCTGTAGCTTCAAATACAGTTGAAACTCTGTACCACCCAGGACAAAGCATCCTGCTTGATTAGCACTCCAATTTCAATTTTTAATATTTACTCCCTTCACCTCACTGTGTACCATCTACAAGGTGCATTGCAGATCTTCAAGGCTTCTGTGACAGCACCTTTCCTAATGATCTTTACCATCCAGAAGGACAAGGCAGTATATGTATGGGAACAACACTAGCCACAAGATCACCTCCAAATTATGTATCAACCTAAAGTGGAACTGTATCACTATTCCTTCATTGTCACTGGATCAAAATTCAGCAGCTGTCTTCCTAACTGTACTGTGGATGACCCTCCACTCCCAAGGATTGCAGCAGTTCAAAAAGGCAGCTCTTCACCAGAGGAATTAGTGATGGGAGTACATGCTAGTATAATCAGCAATGTCCACATCCCACAATCAAATAACAAAAATGAATTTTAACTTTACATTGGTGAGATATAAATCAGCTAATTCATCTTCTATAGTAGCTCTGTTCTTATTCTCTAGCTGCTTACTCACTGAATCCTAACATGCTCATTTCCTTTCCACTCTACAGTTCCATTTACATGAACAGTAGTATTAATATATTTTTCGTTTTTAGCATGGGAAGGATTTTGAAGCAATACAGAATAACATAGCTCTAAAGTACAAGAAGAAAGGGAAGCCAGCAAGCATGGTGAAAAATAAAGAGCAAGTTCGGCATTTCTACTACCGTACTTGGCACAAGATCTCCAAATACATCGACTTCAATAATGGTGAATACAGAATTCCCGGAGAATTCTTGCATTTTTGCTGCTTACTGTTTATTTACCTTAAAATCATTTGGACAGTTATTCTGTAACCATTTAGTTTGCTATATGTGTGGCACAAAATTTTATCTTTTAGCATGGAATACCATAGTGGTATTCAGTTACAGTTACCAAGAGTGGTAAATTCCCTATTTTCCCAAGGAAAGTGAGTGGATATGATTGCATTTGTGGTCCTTTGTTTTCAGCGTGTTGCGTGCTGAAATTTTGTTTGCATCTTTTTGAAAATAAAAGTACTGGCCATCAAACTTTCCTGATGGCACTCCAAATCCATTCTTTCTATTTTATAAGAAAACTGTATTGCCCAAATGAAGTTTGAGTGAGTTAATTTTTATAATTGATGTGATTTCAGACTTGAGTTATCTGGAAGTGTGTAGTTCAGTGAAGAGAAATAGTGTAATTGTAATTACATTTTAAGGAAAGTTTTATTCTGGCTGAATTCATTTATATACTCACTTAAGCCAAATTGCCGAGATCCGTATGTTCTTTGACATGGACAGGGTTCACTAACAAAAATAAACACTAATAATCTATATCATGAGCACAACTCAATTTTCCTGGATAACTTGAATGATCCAATTAATTCCAAGGCAGTTGATTGCAGCAGTGACTTTATTCTTACTGTAGAGAAGGGCAGTACAGTGTCATGCATTTCTTGAAATGTAATGAAATCCGTTCTAGAAAAAGTGGACATGGGGATATCATGCTCATTCTTGAAATAAGGATTTTTGTATAGTTATTATATGTTGTGGTTATCTGTGATTTTGTTTTCTTCAGTCTAGTCAACCCACATATCCCATCAGTAGCACGACGATATTTATGAATGACACCTATTTCGTTTCATTTCCTCACTGGTTCCTGATTTGCTATCACCCATTTGCTTCACCACAGAATTTCAGTACTTGAACTTTATACGTTGTTCAAAGGCGTTTTTAGATGTGTTTCAGGAAAGCAAAGTAACAAGCCATCATGCTGATAACTTTGCAAGCATTGACAAAATTACTGCAGTTAAAATATGAGATGAGGTTTGAAATATATTGATAAGTCTTGCACATAGTATGCTTCATCCTCACTCACAACCTTTTAAGTTAACTAAATGATAACAAATGCTGAAACAGTTCATTTTTAAGTAGTCGACATGTAAAGTATGTGTGATTTGTTAACTTTATCAGTGTGTCATCTTTTTTTTAGTTATAGTCTGCCTTCTCTGGCTGCCCTTAGAAAATGTCAGGGCAGTGTTCAGTATTGGTTATTCTTTTGTAGTCTGTCCAGGTTTGCGCATTAAGACGGAGGGGTAATGGGTTATATTCTTCTCAGTAGCATTGCTTCTCGTAGAAATCTGTGGATTGTGACCAAGAATTGCAATCCTATTTGATTTTCTTTTTTTGAGAACAACAATGAAAAGCTGGTTGAGATCAGCAATTTTGGTACGGGTCAGGAATCGGCTCTAGGATCATTTGGTCCATGTTGTTCAGCAACCTGCTATTTCTATCAACTAAAATATAAAATACTAAATCTGCTCAGATTTGCCAATATATGTGGAGAGAAACAATTTCAACATTTCAGATAATGACTTTTAATTCAAAGCAATTAATTATTCTAAAAGATCATCATTTTCTGATTAAGTGTTTATTGACCTGAAATTTTAATTGTTTTCCTCTCCATGAAGATGCTGAGTATTTCCAGCATTTTCTGTTTGTGTTTCAGATTTCCAACATTCCAGGATCAAGTTATTTGTCTAAGTTATTTGATTGAATTTCGACTTAATCCTTAAAAAAATTCTGAATTATACTTTTTGTTGCAGTGTTCTCACGAGGACTGAAGAAATCATCCCAGGAGCTCTATGGGCTAATATGTTATGGAGAATTACGCAAAAAAATCGGCGGGTGTGAGTATTTTTTATTGGATGTGGTAGGCATGTAATAGAGGTCCACAACTGTTTACAATGTATATTAATAGCTTGGTAGGAAATGCACAAAAATAGGTGGAAAGGCAAATTGAGAGGGATACAAAAAGTTTAGAGGGATATTGATAGGTTAATTAACTGGGCAAAAAGTTATCAAATGGAGTATAATGTGGGAAAATAAAAAGTTGTTAATTTTGGAAGGGAGAAAAAAGAACTCTTATTTAAATGAAGAAAAAGTACAGAAAGCTGAAGCATAAAGGGACATGGGGGTATTTGTGCATGGAACACAGTTAGCAAACAGGTACAGCCATCTTCCTATTAAATGCAGGAGCAGGCTCGAGGGATCAAGCAGCCTACTCCTGTTCCTACTTTTTTTGGCCTTCTGAGAGGAAGTGTCTTGTAATTGGATCTACCCCTTTTGCAATGTAGAAATACAGAATATAAAATATTTTTTTTCTTAAAAATTAGTTATTGCCATTAGCATCTATGAATCCCATCACCTTGCGAAAAAGAACTAGTCCACACCCAAAAGCCCCTGTTTTGCTCTCTGCAAGCAATCATGTTTTGGTTTGGGATAGTTTCTGAATTCTAATCTACATGACTTGTAAATACCTCATTTATTATGTCAATTCATTCTTTGAAATATTTGTTACATTTCCTGGTACATTTTTTTTAAATAGCTACCGCTATAAATAACTTCATTGTGTTCAATGGGTATCAGTTGGTAATGTTCATTCCATGTATTGCTTTGAATAGCAGATGCTGAAAAAGTACTTGATTTGCTGAAGGTTACCATTATCAGCAATCATTGTTTTATGGAGCTGTTAAACCGAGGCCTCATCCATCTGCTTGGATGGATGAGAAGGATCCAGTGAAACTATTTAGAGAATATGGAATTCTCCTCATGTCATTTTGGTACCACCACCACCAAAAACAGACTAACTTGTTATGCATCTAATTTACTGCTACTGGTGTCTTTTTACTTGTTAGTTAATCATCACATCATACATAAAAATATGATCCTATTTACAAAAGCAAACAGTGAGAGTAGTGCTTACACCAAATGTACTGCAGCAGTTTAAAAATACAGTTCACCACAAATTTCCAGAACAGCTAGGGATGGGCAATAAGTGCTGGCCCAACCAAAAATGTCCACATTCCATGAATGAATTTATATAAGAAAAGCCCTTAGATACATCCCTTGGAATATGATTAAGTTAGGAGCGAGGTCCCATAGAAATATTAATTTTAAGATCCAACTTGCATACAACTAGACTTACAAACCTACTGAGAAATGGAACCTATTCATAACCTGGGGACTGCCTGTATAAGAGTGACATTTTTTTCTTGAATAGGTGGCTCACAGCAAAAATTGTAAATGCAGATTGATAGCCTAAATGGCCCTTTCTTGTTATAATTTTGGGGCCTCTTTGAACCAGATGGCTTAATGATACATTATTAGTTCATGGTTCAAGATAATTCTCCCATTAATATTGATGGGATGGAGTATTGCAAGCAAAATATCTTTTCTCATAAGTCGCTTCCTTAATGTAGAATGTATGATCTTGAGAAGTTTTACTTTCTTATTAAATTTCATGAATTAGCATTGGATTAGGATAAGATTTTATTTCACTTAAATGTACTGTTGTGTAGCAAGACATGTAGCTGTTCTATTTTCAGTGTTTAAAAACAATTGCTTGTTTTTCTGAGCTGATTAAGCAACTAAACATCAGCTGATTTGGTGTCTCTGTTCTATTTAATGCTCAGTGAACCTATTCAGGAAAGAATTCCAGTAAAGGACATCTGAAGAAGGACTGTATAGCCTGGAGCAAACAACTAATGTATTCTAAAATTATAGATTGCATACTAATTTAATTCTGTTATAATGCATTTATTTTCTCAGGCATGGATGATAAAAATGCAGCTAAACTCAATGAATTAATTCAAGCTGGGTAAGTAACATCTTTAGTATAAAAGGTTACCCAATGCCATCAAAGAATGATTTAATGTAATTGCTCATAACTATCATTAGCATGTCCTTTGACCAAAAATTAGCATTCTTTTCAAGGCTTATGCAAATTTGATATAATAATTTAAGCCTTGAAAAGAATGCTAATTTTTGCTAATCAAATATAAAAGTTTGTTATCAATTGGTTTGAATTTAGAGATACTTACAGGTACCTCTTAAGACAATGGTTGCATTCTTGTGCAACCCGCATTATAGAAAAATCATGCTTTAGAAACAGCGCTTAAAATGTTGGCAACGTAATTGAATTACAGTCAAAACACGTTTTAAAAGTTCGTGCTTCAGGAACAGAGTCCCCAATTCATCAGTCGCATTGCAGCAAATTTGCATCGATGAAACATGCATTATAGCAGAACGATCTGTCTTTTATACTTATCTATTGGCTGCTTATGATTATGATAGTATGTAGCAGTCTCTAATAACAAAAGTGCAATATGCAAGAATGTCATTAAAATATATTAGAAGAACACTGAATCCTTTAGGTGCGCTCACTGTATATTCATTTTCCTTTGGAGTCATTGATTTTCCAGTCTAACTAATCAGAAAGCCCCATAATATGATGCGTCTTGACTTCACAAAAACATCCTTGACACGATTGCACATCAAAGACAATTATGTAAGTTTAGTATTGTTGATAAATGTTGGAGGTAGGTGAAGAATTCAGTGAAGAAAAGTGCGCAATAGGGTATGGTTATGGAAGTGATATTGTGTTGCACAGATGGATTTCCCTAAGTGTCGATGTAAGATGTTGTTCTCATCTGCCAAAGCAATCTGGCTTCAGAAGCACAAAATACATTAATCAAACTGTTGAGTTGGTTGGGGAACAGGAAAACTTATTGAAGCAACTGAAAAGATAATAAAACCTCGGCAGTATTTGTAAGTGGCCTTTCGAATTGGTGCAGACTATAGCTAGAAGCTGAATTGCTTATATCTGAGGGCAGAGTTCTAAGGAAGTGACGCAGAAGAATGTCTTGAAAACAAGGGGATGAGAAAGAACTTTATAGAAATGAAAAACATCTGAGGTGAACTCAAAAAGGTTCATCCTAAATGTAATCATAATTGCAGGACAAGATGATTATAATGAAAGATTATTAAGTGTGTCTGGGTTGATAACAGAAAACACCTCTTCGTGCAAAATGACTGATACCTGACATAGCCTTACGGGAAATAGGAAAAAACCCTCCCTGCATTCAAGATATTCGGATGCATATATTGGCACTTGTACTTGTGATCGGTACAGATAGCCTCTCCTGTCTTTGTAGCAATATGTTATGCTGTAGTCTTCACTAAGATTTTGTAATCTGACTGATCAAGCAGTTTTGAAGACTTTCTATTGTATGATTTATCCAATTTGGAATCATAAGAGCATGTGGAAAAGGCTTTCTACCATATTGATTTCAGGAAGGTAGCTAGATCTTTAGAGCAATTCCAAAATATAGATATTTCATAATTTAAGTGAAAGCTGAGGTTATTGGTCTTGTCTTTCTCTGCATTAAAGCCATTATGATTTTTCTGATTCAGTGCCACCACAGTGCGATACAAAGGTCGCAATTTACGAATAAAGACTCCAATGTGCCGGGCGTTGAAGAAAATCTGTGATCCTGAGGGTAAGTTCTATAAGGTGATGTTAAAAATCAGATGAAATTAAATTCATCAAATGTTAAGAAGGTATTAGTAATAGTAAGTGGAAAGTGAAAAATTTGTCTTTGCATCTAGGGGCATACTGTTGGAACAAAAAAATGTTCAAATCTGATGAAGGGCTGCTGGGACTCCGTGCTGCCGCCAAACCCCTCCATCCCCCCACGTCCCTGTTGTTCAATTCTCACACCGGCTGAGGTCACTATGAAGGATGCTGCTTCTCAACCTCTCCTGTTGTGTGAGGCATGGTGACCTTCAGTTTAAACCATGACCAGTCAATCCTTCCTAATGACAGAGCAGCCCTGTGCTCTGGTAGAACTTTGATGCCTTTTACCTGTTGTCACGTTTTTGTTACACCTCGCTTATGCATCTGCCCCATCTCTTCTTTGTTTCTCTCTCTTTTACTACTTTCCCTTTCGACAATAGGTAATGAATAGTTTGAGGACAAATCAAATTAACAAGACTGCTGTCAAATTTTGAGGTGGGGTTGCAAGGAAAATACAGCCCTTTCCTTTTGTAGCCCAGTCACTCATGCTGTCCTCAACCCTTTTATCCATTTACTGCTCTTACAGCACAGGGCATTGGTTAGGCCAATGTTGGAATATTGCATGCAGTTCTGGTCTCCTTCCTATCGGAAGGATGTTGTGAAACTTGAAAGGGTTCAGAAAAGATTTACAAGGATGTTGCCAGGATTGGAGGATTTCAGCTATAGGGAAAGATTGAATAGGTCAGGGCTGTTTTCCCTGGAGCATCAGAGACTGTACTTATAGTGGTTTATAAAATTATGAGGGGCATGGGTAGGATAAATAAGCAATTTCTTTTCCCTGGGGTGGGTGAGTCGAGAACTAGAGGGCATAGGTTTAGGGTGAGAGGGGAAAGATATAAAAGAGACCTAAGAGGCAACTTTTTCACTCAGAGGGTGGTGTGTGTATGGAATGAGCTGCCAGAGGAAGTGCAGGAGGCTAGTACGATTGGAACATTTAAAAGGCATTTGGATGTGTATATGAACAAGAAGGGTTTGGCGGGATATGGGCCAGATGCTGGCAGGTGGGACTAGATTGGTTTGGGATATCTGGTCGGCATGGATGAGTTGGACCAAGGAGTCTGTTTCTGTGCTGTACATCTCTATGACTCTGACTGTATTAACCTACTGGCTCCCATCAACACATTTACGTCTTCCCCACCAAGCCTCCTGCTTAACCTTTGTATCTTCCCTTTTTGTTTTTTTTTGTCACTCTACTTGCTTTTGCCCCCCATAATGCACCTTCTACCATCAACTCTCTTTCTGGGTGAATAGCAAGAAAACAAATAACCCCTTTGTTTCCTCCTGTTATCTCTTCGTTTTGTACCCATCTTCCCAAAATTGTCTTTTGACTGTCTTTTTTAAAAATTATTTTTAGGAATTAGCGATGAAGAAGACCAGAAACCTGTTAGACTTCCTCTGAAAGTGCTACTTGAACTTCTGCCACGCAGTAACTACACTTGGGCAAGAGTTCAGAGCTTGGCACAGAATCCTCGACTAAGGTAGATGTTCAGTTTCTAATTTGTTTACATCTGATAGATTCATTCCATTATTTTGCTAATGATCAGATAGAGAGTTTAATTTGTTGTGCTGTTACATTTTTATATTATAACTAGAATGCCTCCTGAAATGTTTTTATAAGTAAATATGGTTCTGAGTAAGGCTTTGTATTAACCTCTAGCATTAGCAAATGTAACAATTATAGAACATAGAAGAATACAGCGCAGTACAGGCCCTTTGGCCCTCTGTTGCGCCGATCCAAGCCCACCTAACCTACACTAGCCCACTATCCTCCATATGCCTATCTAATGCCCGCTTAAATGCCCATAAAGAGGGAGAGTCCACCACTGCTACTGGCAGGGCATTCCATGAACTCACGACTCGCTGAGTAAAGAACCTACCCCTAACATCTGTCCTATACCTACCACCCCTTAATTTAAAGCTATGCCCCCTCATAATAGCTGATTCCATACATGGAAAAAGGGTTGACCATGAGAACCTATCTAAACCCCTAATCATCTTGTACACCTCTATCAAACCACCCCTAAACCTTCTTTTCTCCAATGAAAACAACCCCAAGTGCCTCAGCCTTTCCTCATACGATCTTCCTACCATACCAGGCAACATCCTGGTAAACCACCTCTGCACTCGTTCCAGTGCCTCCACATCCTTCCTATAGTATGGCGACCAAAACTGCACACAATACTCCAGATGCGGCCGCACCAGAGTCTTATACAATTGGTTGGCAATTGATTTTTGACTATTGCTTAATGCCAATTTTCAATAAGTTACATGAGACAAAATGTACTTAATGGTGATTTATACTGAAAGCAGTTTACACATGATTCCTTATAAAAGTAACTATTTTACTGTCAAAGGGGAAACTAAAACCATGGAACATCTTTGATGCAAGTCAGCCAAAATGAAGCAGCAATCACCCTAAAGTACAAACATGTAAACTTTATTTTGCTTGTACTTCTCTTCTATCTCTATTAATAAATTGGGCAAGCCTCCACTTGTCAGCCAGTTGATCTGCTTTGGAAAGCTCAACCCTCAATTCCATGACTGTTAAGGCAGATCCAGAGCTCTCCATGCGTAGTAGTAGTTAGGGAAGTTTTACTGCAGTTGTACAAGGTGCTGTGAGATCACATCTGGAGTATTGTGAGCAATTTTGATCACATTATTTAAGGAAAGATATAACTTCATTGGAGCAGTTCAGAGAAGGTTCAGTAAGATAGTCCCTCCATACCAACAAGTACTTGATTCACTGGTTTAAAAGAATGAGAGTGATCTTATTGACATACAAACTTTTTAAGGGGCTTGACAGGATAAATGCTGAGAGGAAATTTGTTCTCATTGGAGAGTTCAGAACTAGAGGGCCTAGTCTCAGAATAAATTCAAGACTGAGATCAGGAGGAATTTCTTCTCAGAGCTGAGAATCTTTGGAACTCATTGTTATAGAGAGCTGTGGGGACAGAGCCCTTGTAAACATTTAAGGGTGAGAGCGAGAGATTCTTCATCAGTGGGGGAAATCAAGGGTTATGGGAAAACTCAGGAAAGTAGATATAGGAATGTTGGATCAGCCATGATCCTATTGATTGGTGGAATAGGCTTGGGGCCAAATGTCCTACACCTGTTTCTACCTCATGATTTTGCAGTCTTATTGTAAACTCATATCTATCTAGTTTATCAAACAATGTGTTGGGAGTTTGTAATTTCATATCCAATGAACTAAAATGATTCTGGATTTCTCTGCTAGGAGGTAGCTGCTGAATAACAGCATGTCGTGTTTTCAGTCCTTTATTTCAGCAATATGTAATTTGCAATGTGATACCTTTTATGAGCAAATCATTGTTTGATGGACAAAGTTTTTACTTCCTTGCAGGATGATGGTGGAGCTGCACCGCAAAGTTTCTAGTCTCATTGAATTCCTGAAACATAAGTGGGCTTTACAAGAATTCAGAATTGTATCCTTTTTTTCAACTAATAACAGCAAGAAATCCTGTATTAAAAATAAAACATGTTTGTGGAATTCAAAATGTCTGACAGCATCTGTGGAAAGAGAGACAACTGGCGCCAAACCTGCTGAGTTTCTCTCGCACTTTCTGTTTTTATTTCAGATCTCCTATGACTGCAGTATTTGCCTTCCATGAGAAAAATACGTAGGCTGATCCATCAGTGAATACCAACCAGATGGACAGTCAGCAAAACAATCACGGTGCCTTTCTAATTCTTCTGTAAGAGTTCTAAGCTGTTGTAAATGTTAGACCTCATTGCATCTCGTTACCAAACTGGAGGTGCTTAACCAGTGCTCTTATCAGCTTTCTGATTCTGGCGCAAGGAGAACCCTGTAGAGCTAACGTTTAAATTGGTGAGGTAGCAGGAAATCTCCTGGTCACCACCCATTTCAAGATCACCTTCCACTCCCTCTCCGACATGTCCATCCTCGGCCTTGGACATCACCTCTCCCCTTTCTTGAGTAGCCAGCAGTAGGTGGAAAGATTTTTCTGTGGATAGAAGAGACCCTTGCATTCATCTTTAGATATCCTATCATCACTGTTTTCGTCTCTAGGAATTACTGTTTAGGCCACTTTACATCTGGTGTCAACTCTGATAATTTGTGTAAAAACTGTGCCTGGGCCTTAAGTACATCATTGGATGTGATCTACAAGACTTAACGAGAAATCCACCTGTTTCCAGGATTGGCTATGGGAATGGGTTCTAGAAATTCAGCACTATAATATTCAGAGCATTGCCATTCCTATGCCGCAGAGTGGAGTGGTGAAACTCAGCTCCATGTGTGATACAAATATACTTTTCCTCTTTTATCCCTGTACTTTTTTACAAGTTTGTCTCCGTTTTATCTTGCACTCATGCATGACTTGTGCTGTTCTTCTGATGAGGGCAACTGGAAACCTTTGCCCATGTCACAAAATATGTCTTAATGCATGATTCTGTGAGGCATGTAATACATTTTAAAGACACTCTATTTGTCAATAACTTACCTTTTTAAAAAAAACTGTATAGAATAATTACTGTGACTCAATACAAATAAATGTATCTTGTAAATATCTTAAAATATTATTATTCGTGGGGAATCCCATGCTTGTGCCTGGTAACTGGTCCCTTCTTTGGTTGTATTGACTACATTTCTAAACTTTACCATGTTTAGTCATCAGTTACCTGTTAACATTTCATAGTTTACCTCTCTAGGTTTGACCAGACTAAACACAAAGTATATTAAACCCATATGCTGTAGTTTGATTTTTGTATTAAATACTGATCGTAACTCAGTTGTCCTACTCTTAGGACATAGAACATTACAGTGCAGTACAGGGCCTTCGATGTTGTGCCAACCTGTGAATCTGAAGCCTACCTACACTATTCCATTCTCGTCCATATGCCTATCCAATGACCACTTAAATGCCTTAGAGATGGCAAGTCTACTACTGTTGCAGGCAGTGCGTTCCACACCCCTGCTATTCTGAGTAAAGAAACTACTTCTAAAATCTGTCCTATATCTATCACCCCTCAATTTAAAGCAATGTCCCCTCATGTTAGCCATCACCATCTGAGGAAAAAAAGCTCTCACTGTCCACCCTTTCTAACCCTCTGATTATCTTATGTCTCAATTAAGTCACTTCTCAACCATCTTCTCTCTAATGAGAACAGCTATCTAAGATGGAAGGTTGGAGGCTCAAGGCCCAGTTTGCGTCTGTAACCTAGACTGATACTCACTCTAGTGTAGTAGCAGAAAATGTTGTAATAGAGGAAGTGTCAAAAGCTGTTGTCATTGTCTGCAATCTGAGATGGATGCAGAAGACTTTGTGCTATGAAAAAGAAACAGGGAACTTTTCCTTGAATTTTGGCCAATAAATTATGCTTCAGCCACCATTGCCAAAACAGATTATTTGGCAGTTTATCTCATAATTGTTGGGGGGAACATTTGTACAAAATTGGCTGTGCGTTTTCCTACATTACAGTAGTGAATGCACTTCAAAAGTAGTTTGTTGGCTGTAATTAACTGCTACATCCTGAAGTAATGAAATGTGCATTGACTTCTTTTTCCCCTTTCGTTTTGCTACTAATTGCAATACCAGTCAAACTGAGCTGACCAGGCAAAAAACATTTAAGTCCATTTTAATTAATCTAAACAGCATTCTGGTAATGTCTCGTTTGTTGCTTCACCTTAACCTTGACCTTAGCGCAAATCATTAGAAGAACGCCAGCAGGACTCTGGAGATAATGAATCGAGGGGTGTGGGACTTGATGAAAAGACAGAACTCCATCTGTATCCTGCAGAGAACTGTACATTGACTGCATTACCTGGAGTGGCAAAGGTGGTTCATTCAAAAGCTTGTTGTACAGTGCACTGGCAGGAAACTGGGAGATGCAGACAGACTGTAAAAGACACTCATTTGCACCCACCAGCACAGACTCTAGCTAAAGCCTCTGTCACCAAGGATGTGATGGTTCCTGTCAACCAAGGTGCACAGGGCACAATGAAAGGACCTGTTAAGCAAATGCGGGCCACAATAGAGGGGCGAAATGGTAACAAAATGTCTGGGTTGTTGACTGGAGAAGGAACACAAAACACTGAAGATGAACTGCCGCCTTCAGAAGGTATATCTGCTGAAGAGGCAGCTGTGCAGCAAGACAGTCCAAAACCAGAGGATTTTGATGTGGGACAGCAAGAGTTGGGAGAAAATGGAGAAAGTCTGTTTCATTCACCTAAATCTAATTCAGAGGTTTCTACTGAAGAATGCAACGGTAATGAAGCGACTGTTATGGAGTCCTCAGAAGTAACTACCACTGCTGAGCTCTGTGTATGTGGGGGGATTATGAGCACTGATGAAATATCCCTCTTGGACCCAGTTCCTCGTTACATGAAATCTTGTCAGAACTTAGTAGTTCCAGAGAGGTGTACGTGTAAGGCCAAATCCTCTGAAAAAGATGTTACTGCTTCACACATAAATGGATTTTCTGGTGATCCCAGTGCTGTGCATTTGGAAAACGTAGAAATGATGGAACTGAACAATGAGAAACTTGCCATTTCAGGGTCGCAGTTGGCCAATGATACCACTTTAAAGTCACCTAGTTTGACTACACTAGATGATGGTGATAATAGGACAATACCTTCTAATTGCACTCGTGAACAGCCAGTGTCATGCACCCAAGAGGTGTCTGAGACCGACTGCCTGATGAGGCAGGCCTCAATAATTACTGTGCCCTCTCAGGGACAACCCAGTAGTGCCAGCATTGTTCCAAAGCCACTGAAAGAGGATAGTACCCATTTGGCCCAGCAGGTGCAGGAGGATGGCTGGAGTCAGAGTACCTCTGAGAATTTGACATTGGCTGAATTGTACCTCATGCTGGGGAAACCCAACAAATTGCAGCTTGAGTATGACTGGGTGCAGACCTCACGGAACAATTCAGAGGAGACTGAGAGGACTAGGGGTACAAGTCAGAGGTTGCTGAAATGCTTGCTGCAGATTATCTCCACTGAAGTGAATCCTAAACCTGTGAGTATAATGATTCATTCGGTGGGAATCACCAAAGATGGTTTCTGTTAAAACTAATTAAATGTTATTTTAAAGGCAGACCGAGAATAAAGCAACATTTAATACATCTGTACATTATTTTGATTTTTAATTTTAAAAAAATACCTAAAACTGAAAGTTGTAAGACGATAACTGATAAGTTCCTATCTACAGACAAGTTGCATTTTACATTTACTTTGAAGCTTTAAAGATTAGTTTCTAAAATATTAACATTTACCAAACAACACAAGAAATCTGCTGTCACTGCATTCCAGGTGGCGCATGCTAACGCCAAGCACTGGGAAGGCTTAAACTGGAGGCAGCTCTTATTGCCATACTGCTGTTCATGATCACTTATGTCCAAGTGTTTAGCAACTCCATTGTATCATTTCCTTGAAGCCCTTCCTTTTCAGGTTAAAACTCATTTCAGAACTGTAGAATAAAACCAAAGGAAATAATTTGTTGGATCTACACATGGTAATATAATATTGTATCCACAGTAGATAACTTATTCTTGAAATGAATAATACCAATGACTTAATTGTAGCTGATGGCATTTTTCTTGTGAAAATATTTTCCCAGGTTATCTCCAGCTTTGTAAATACAGTCAGATATTTCCCAAGTATACAGGGAAATATGCAAAACTAATTGGTGTTTCAGTAGAATTTCTTCAAGTCTCTCAACAGTTAATTTTTGATTCATAAGACATCTTAACCCAAGTTTAGTATGATCAGGTCACTGCTTGATAAGTCAGAGCAGAAATTGTGGGGTTTCTGTGCCAGAGTATAGATAAATTTTCAAAAGGAGTGACATCTTATGCAAAAGTTGGTGCAAGAAATGTTAATTCTGGTGAGAGTGTCGGGAACATTGATGCTCTTCCTAGTGAATCTGTTTCTTCCTTGTGCAACAAGATGCTAGGAGTCTGAGAGAATGCAAATGCAGACAGCAGGCAAAGTCCATATCTCAGCAGTCCTTAGAAAATTAGGATTAGCCTGCACGTAGAATTAAATAAAGGATTCTTCAGGTCACTAGAATGAAGAAATAAGCACTTTATATCGGCATTATTTTGAAATTTGTGTGTTTTTTGTTTAGGGGTTTAAGTTTGCATTTTTCTCTGATTTTGTTCTCTTCTGAAAAGAACCTTGCCATTTGTTAGGATCTGACATAGTCACCGTCATTTAAAAATAATAAGCAGTTAGGATTAACTGCATTTTAATTATGGAAGAGAATTCAAAAGAATAGCATATGTTGTTACATTCCCCCTTGCTAAAATTTAAGCCATTAGACCCTAGACTTGAAAGTAATGGATGTTAGTTACTGTAGCAATAACTAACAACATTGATTTTCTATAATGTTGTAAACAAATATGTGTCAAAGATAGTTTGTAAAAGTCTGTGTGAAACTCATAGCATGTTAGAATATGGAGCAGGGGCAAACATTGTTCAGTGAAAGCATTCCAGTGGTATTGGACCAATCATGCTACCCCACTGATACCTTGTTAAAAAGTAGAGATTTGGAGATCAGGGGAATGCATAGAAGATTTCGATGCTACTGTCTCATGCAGCTCTTTTATAATGTATAGAATCCAGAATCTAGCTCTGTGGCGACATCTCCAATGAAGTTAAGCCAAGATGATCAGATGCACACTCCACCAGGAAAGGTGATCACTCTTGCACGTAGCCCTGGCTGTGTTCGAAATGCTGCAGCAGTTCGATGTAACAAAACAGTTACTCCCACTGCTACTTCAGGTTAGTGACTGACCGATGAGTCCAAGGAATGGTGATTTATCTGAACCCTAAGCGTATACAATGATGTGCTACTATGTAAAATCTTTGCTATTATCTGTTCCGCTCAGCATAGGTTTGTTTTCCTTAAATATAGTCATATTGTGTTGTGTAACTATTCATTCGAAGACCTGCAGAGATCAAAGATAATTACTTTTATTGGTGCCAACTCTTTTTCTGCTATACTTGGTAGCTTTTGAACTGCATAGACTTTATTGAACAACAAATTTTTATCTCCTCTTGACCTCACCCTGGTTATGATGACTGGGTTGGTGTTGGCGCAATTTGCCTACTCATGTGTCAATTGACTGAGAGGATGTATTGCTAAGTTTTGTGTGCCTTTGTTACTAGTGAATGAATTCCATACGTAAATTCTATCCACTGAGTTGCTCAGAAATACAACAATTACTGAAATTCAAAATACTGAAAACGTCTTTATTTAAAAATACTACATCATTGTCTTTCCAGCATGTAAGCAAACTTTCCAGCATGACGTTTTGATGTGATGAAACTGTCAAGTGGAAGATTTTTGTTTCCAGAGTTATATAGATTCGAAAACCTGTGAAGTGTATATTGGAAAAAAGGATGTGATAATGGAGGTTATTAACAATTCATGAAAGCTTTCACCTACTACATCTTGTCTTGAGTCATGTACTATTAAATTGAAACAAAGATAACCAAAAACAACATCTTTATAATTGAATATAGTGGTAATGGCAAATCATCAGTGTCATTTATCACAAATATACTGGACACATTTGGCAAAATATTTTGAACACAGAACAGTACAGCACAGGAACAAGCATTTCAGCCCACTGTATCTATGTTGACCATGATACCATCCAAAACTAATCCCATCTGTAGAATGTGCTGAACAACTTAGTACAGTTTCTTTAGCAACACCTCCTAAACATGCAGTCTTGATCTAAAAGGACAAGAGCAGCAGGCACGTGAAAACGCTATCAGCACCAAGCTCCTTTTGAAGCCCCACAGCATTTTGACTTGGACTTGCATCAGCATTGTCAGACCACCTTGGTCTTGTACCACACTGGATCAAGAAGGCAGCCAACTAGTGCTGCCTTTTCAAAGGAAACCAAAAGAAAGCAATATATGGATAGGCACCTAATCTTAGCCTTGCTAATAATGAGTGAGCTTTCTCATTTGTGAGCTTGAAGCAATTTTTCAGTTTTAAAATGCATGTCTGATAAAAATAAAGTTGCATGCAGAATTATATTGACATTTTAATCTCCATGGTGTTCATCCCTAAATTTTCTGATCACCACCATTGTAAGTTTATCTTCTGAAAATTGAATATTTTGTAGGGCTGGGACACTCTCATTTCTGAGGAGATCCTTGCTTTGTATTCACTCCTTGCTCTTTTGTATTTCTGTCAAGATCTTTTAGAGCAATCTGGCTACCGTTTAACAGACTTGATAGTTATTAAAGTTGTCACAAAGAATGTTTTGATGTCTCTGATTTTAGCCAATAAGTTTCAGAAATACTCTTGCATGTAGGTTGCAAGTTCGTTCCCCAATCTGTGTAATAGTTGAATTTAATGGCAGTAAGTTACAGTTGACCTCCACATCTCTGGATCATGGAAGGGAAAACGGACTGAAATTCAGTTCCTCAGCGGTTATTTAGAATAAAATTTTAAGCATTGTGTTGTTCTGATAATGTTGGTAGTTTTGCCACAATTGCCGATCAAAATTTAGTGAATGTTATGACATTGCTATAAATAGTGATTAATCAAATTACAGTAGTTCCTCCCTTACCCGCTGGATGAAAATGAAATGTACATTCCAATATGTACCATGGAAGCCTGAAACCGCAGAGAGGAGCGAACCCATCCATTTGAATTGAAAATTAACCTTCCCGGCAGTCCCCGGTACCTGGTTCCGGGAGGTTCCCTATAATATGTTCTGGCTGTGGTAAACCGCGGGTAACTGAAACCGCAGAAAACGATTCTGCGGATATGGGCATCACCCTGTATTTTGTCCATCAATTCCTGATCCTAACAGAAATGCTCCAACCTCCAGCCACTGACTTTAAGCATTCTTTAAAAGTAATAAAATGTAAACCTTGTCCAAAGACAATGAACATTGCTCAATTCCTGACTTTTCACAGCCATCGTTATTGGCTCAGAGCCATCATACAGAAGCATATTCAAAAAAAGAAAGAAATTGGACATCATCAGAAAGAAAGTTATTAGTCCAAAAGTTTGGGTTAAAGCAGTGCCTTAAAAGAAAGAGGGAGTACATGAGATGAGAGTGGGGCTGGCAGTGCTTAAATGTCAGACCAAGGAAATCCAAGTGATTCATGAATTGGCTGCCAGTGTATTGTGAATGAAGAAATACAGTAAATGTCAGAGTCAGATGCACAAAGTTTGGATGAAGAACTGGAGGTTATGGGGCTGGAGGAGGTTATAGAGATAAGCCATGAAGTGGTTAAATTATCAGAATTTTAAATTGAGGGTGCTGGGAGCCAAATTAGGTCAACAGTTGTACTTCTGGTCCCCTGGGCCAGATGGGATTTATCCTAGGATTTTCTGGAAGCCAGGTAGGAGATTGCAGAACCTTTGGCTTTGATCTTTATGTTGTCATTGTCTACAAAAATAGTGCCAGAAGACTGGAGGATAGCAAATGTTGTCCCCTTGTTCAAGAAGGGGAGGAGAGGCAACCTTGGTAATTATAGACCAGTGAGCCTTACTTCGGTTGTGGGTAAAGTGTTGGAAAGGATCATAAGAGAGAGGATTTATAATCATCTAGAAAGGAATAATTTGATTAAGGATAGTCAACACTTTGTGAAGGGTAGGTCAAGCCTCACAAACCTTATTGAGTTCTTTGAGAAGGTGACCAAACAAGAGGATGAGGGTAAAACGGGTTGATGTATATGGATTTCAGTAAGGCGTTTGATGAGGTTCCCCATGGTACACTATTGCAGAGAATTTGGAGGTATGGGATTGAGGGTGATTTGGCAGTTTGGATCAGAAATTGGCTAGCTGAAAGAATATAGAGGGTAGTAGTTGATGGGAAATGTTCATCTTGGAGTTCAGTTACTAGTGGCGTCCGCAAGGATCTGTTTCGGACCACTGCTGTTTGTAGTTTTTATAAATGATCTGGACGAGGGCATAGAAGGCTAGGTTAAGAAATTTGCAGATGACACTGAGGTCAGTGGAGTTGTGGATAGTGCCAAAGGATGATGTAGGTTACAGAGGGGCATAGATAAGGTGCAGTCCTGGGCTGAGAGGTGGCAAATGGAGTTCAATGTGGAAAAGTGAGATGATTCATTTCAGAAGGAGTAACAGGAGTACAGAGTAGTGCAGATGAACAGAGCGATCTCAGTGTCCATGTACGTTGATCCCTGAAAGTTGCCACCCAGGTCGATAGGGCTGTTAAGAAAGTGTACGGTGTGTTAGGTTTATTAGTAGAGGGATTGAGTTTCAGAGCCATGAAGTCATGCTGCAGCTGTACAAAACTCTGGTGCGGCTGCATTTGGAGTATTGCGTACAGTTCTGGTCACCGCATTATACGAAGGATGTGAAAGCTTTGGAAAGGGTTCAGAGGAGATGTACTAGGATGTTGCCTGGTATGGAGTGTAGGTCTCATGAGGAAAGTTTGAGGGACTTGAGGCTGTTTCGTTAGAGAGAAGGTTGAGAGGTGACTTAATTGAGATGTATAAGATGATCAGAGGATTGGATAGGATGGGCAGTGACAGCCTTTTTCCTTGGATGGTGATGGCTAGCATGAGGGGGTATAGCTTTAATTTGAGGGATCATAGATACAGGACAGGTTTCAGAGGTAATTTCTTTACTCAGTAGTAAGGGCATGGAACGCTCTGCCTGTAACAGTAGTAAACTTGCCAACCGTACAGTGCAGCACAGGCCCTTCGGCTCTCGTGTTGCGCCAATCTGTGAGACCAATAGTGTTGTTGAGATGGGCTTCAGATTGGTTTCACAGGTTGGAGCAACATCGAGAGCACTGTAATGTTCAATGTTCTCTGTTTTGTTCCCTGATGCAGATACTGATTACTGAGTCCTTGCATTGTAAAGTTTTATCGATCTCCCTTCACATGATTTCAGATCAAGATAATCTGAAAGTACCTGTTCTGATGTAAAATTATCATGATCTGAAATGTTAACTGCTTTTCTCTCCAGATACTGCCCAAATTGCTGGGTGTTTCCAGCATTTGATCTTTTCTTTACAACATGCTAACTGCATTACGAATGCTGAAAGCACACAGCTTGAAGAGGAAAGTGTATACTTGGATGTCAAATGAGAACTAAAATGTTTGCACATATTAAATATTTTTAATCATTTAATTATTTTCAGGAATGCGTAATGTACAGAAGACGTTGGTGGTGCCATGTTCATCTGGTAGCTCAGGAAGTTCAAGTAATGATGCAGATAGTGGGGTTTTTGCTGTTCCTACAATTTTACCGCCCAACAGTAGGCATAACAAAATATATTCGCCCAGCAAAGAGACTGACTTGACCTTCAGGCAGCGATTGGATTCTTTCAGTGTGAGTTGAAACTTCTTCTGTAAATGTGACTGGAGAAGAGAACATGTGCACTTTTTACTGTGGTTGATAATAATAGCGCTGTGCGTTAATACATGGGATGCAATCATTTGCCAGTTTGACTGAGTCAAAATCTTTGAATTCCCTCCCTAACAACTGTATTCCTTTTTCTACACCCATGGAGTGTAGTGGTTAAAGTAGGTGGCTCACCACTAACTTCTCCAGGGCAATCAGGTAGTGGATTGACAAAAAATGCTGCCTTTACAAGCAATTCACATATGCCAACACAGCTAAAATGAAAGCATATAATTCTGCTGATTACTACTGCACTCTCAAATCCGTAGCGATTACCAGAGACCTAGGTTAATGCTGTAAAGACATCAGTTAAATTTAAATTTAATTATTAAATCTGGAATGTAAAGCAAGTCATTGATAGTTGTAAAGCCCATATGGTTCACTGAAGACCTTGTCTGGTCTGGCCTACATGCGAATCCAGAAAATGCAAAACAAAATGTAACTCACGGCAGAAAAATCCTAACTTAAGCTTCAGCTGTTATAAAATAACCCGAATACTAATTTATGAAAAACCACCTTGACGTTGATAAGAGGTTAATAAGCAGGTGTAGTAAATAATTAGGAAAGCTAATAGAATGTTACTTCATATTGCAAGGGGAATTGAATATGTGAATTGGGAGGTTATGTTTCTGTAATACAGGACATTGATCAGGCCATATCTGGAGTACTGTGTATAATATTGGCTTCCTTATTGAAGGAAGAATGTAAATGCGTTGACGTAATTCAGAGAATACCTGTAATGGGTGGGTTGGCTTAAGAGGAAATGTTGGATAGGTTAGGCTGGTGTTTACAAGACCAGAAGGTGACATGATTGAAATATGTGAGATCCTAAGTGGCCTTTATGTGGAATAAATATTTCTTTTGTGGTAGAATCTTGAACTAGAGGTCGTGGTTTAAATGCAAGGGGTCAGTCATTTAACACAGATGAGGACAAGCCTTTTTTTTTCTCAAAGATTTCTCAAGGGAGTCCTTGGAACTCTCTTACTGGAGGTGTTGGAAGCAAAGTCTTTTGAATGTTTGTAACATAGAGCTAGGTAGGTAGATTCTTAATGAGCAAAGGAGCGAAAGGTTATCAGGTGTGAACAGGAGTGTGGAGTACTCCTATCCGCCCTAGTCTCATTGAATGATTTGAACGGCTGAGTGGCCTGCTTCTCTCCTTGTTTGTATGCATACGTTCATTATTGTAAACAGTATCAAATGAGAATAACAAGGCTGTGATTTTCTTTTCGAGGCAGTGCAGTACACCAAACTATTTTCATTTTGAGTCAGTGTACAGTAATTTCAACCTAAAGGATAGCTGTTTGACATATGAAATTCTTTGTCCAACTTTGTCCATGACTTGGAAAAATGTTTCTTCTCTTTAATTCCTCATCAAAAAGCAAGATTGGATCTGGTGAAGAAATATCCAGAGTAGTTGATAAGAATTTGCTATTCATTACCCTTCTCAAAAACTTTAGACACTACTTCTAATAGATTGCACCTGCCCTCAATTCTGTACAATTGAAATAATTTCACCATATATTTTGTAAATGTGTGGATTGCAAATGGTTTGCATTTGTCTGTATGTTTTCTTGATGCAATTTGTGCATGAATGGTGAGGTCAATGCTAGAAATAAATCCTCCTTCATAGGATATTTATCTTAATTTTGCTGGGTGATAAGCTACAGTTAGAAACAAACTGTAGTTAATTCTTTAGGGACGTGAATATTTTCACCGAACTGGTCATTTATCTCGTTGCTGTCACTATGGTATTCTTTCCTATGCAAACTGGAATTTGGCACGCTTAACCTACATAATTACAGTGAATAAATTTCCACTGTAGGTCATTGCTTATAAAATGTTTCGACACACCTTGAACAGAAGGTACTGTATTATTAAATGTTATTTTCTCTATCATAATGTCAATCTCTCAAGGTTGTCCAAATACCAAAGGCCAGAATTCATTCCTGTATCAACTATTGCTTGTAGAATTAACTGTAAAACTGATTTAAGAGTTGAATGAGTTTAAATTTTCACAAACCCAGCTCCAACAATAGCCCACATTGCCTTGAGCTAGTTTTCAAACTAGCTCAAGAAAACCTTAACTAGATGATTTATTAGTGATTGTGGTGCCCATCAGTAGGCCTATGAACCTGGCTCTCTGATCACATCTGTTGCTATTTCAGAGGCCACCAGACATTTACTTACCCAAACAAAGGAAGTTACGAAATAATCGCCCACGCAAGCCGCTAGTGGTTCAGGTAAATGTTATTTAAATGTGTTTGTGAGCTAAACTTTTGAGCTCTTATGTTCTTTACAGCACAAATGTGTTTGTTGAATTTGGAATATTGTTCAATGTTGTATCCAACTTGATTTATGTATTCTGTGCAAATGTGTATTGCTTCCATTTTATTTTACATGTTATGGCAATAAATCCACAAATTTGTATTTCTAACTGTTATAAATAGGGACCTAGAGTAAAAGTCTGTACTTGTGTCACGTCAAATGTTTTGTCATCTTGATTTAGCTAGTAGCATGCTTGCTTCAGGGTCAAATAGATTGTTTGTTTGTTGAATTGTCAAATACGATATAGAAGGAGAGCTGTCTACCAGTGTGCTGGCCTACTTGGAACCAACTCTACCAAATTAGTGGCTCATTTCATTACCTTGCATTGAAAATGAGTGCTGTGTAACAGCTGCTGCGATAACTACCCTCACTGTCCAACTGGGGAAGGCAAGTGGACTGTTGATCTTTATTTCAAAGAGAATGTGGTATTAAAATAGGAAGGTCTTGTAAAACTATTCAAGGCACTAGTTATTAATGTAAACAGTTTTGGCCTCCTCATCTAAAGGGAAGTGGCTTTGGAGATGATCCAGCGAATGTTCACTAGGTTGATTCTGAATATAGAGGGAGTTTTGTTTAGTGCAGAGCTTGATTTTGTACTCAGTTTAGAAGAATGAGAGGAGCCCTTATTGAAACATACAAGATTCTTAGGGAGCTGGACAGGAAAGATGTGGAGAAGTTGCTTCTTCTTGTGGGAGAATCTAGGACTAGAGGGCATAATCTCAAAGTAAGGGTTGCCTATTTAAAACAGATGAAGAATATTTATGTGGAATGCTTTACTGTAGAAGGCTGTTGAGGGTAGGTCATTAAGTATATTTGAGACTAAGAAACCAAGATTTTTAACCAGAAAAAGAATCAAGAGTTATATGGCTAAGGCAGGGAAACGGGGTTAAGGATTATTAGCTCGGCCATGATTTTGTTGAATGGCAGTGCAGACTCAATAGACTGGCCTACTTCTAATGTCTTATGGTCTTATGATCGAATATTTGTACGGGCGAATAATTTTATTATAAGATGTACAAGAGGATGTTTTGAAATTACATGCTAGATGTAAATTTTAATTAAAATTACTGAGATTGAAGTAGAGATGAAAAAAGACCATCTCCCCTGTTCCTATTTTACTGAGACAGCTCTACATGCATATGCTATCTTAAATGGGTATTGAGAATAAATGGCATATTGGTTCAGTTGTTTGAGTTGTTTATTCTATTGAGTTGTTTTCAATGTCTCAGCAAGGAATTGCAGAATGGAAGAATCTCTCACCTATTTTTGCAGTAGCTTGATGTGCTCTGAGCTGGAGATTGAAGACCAGATTGTCTGCATTTTGGTTACAGTGGGTCTATGGACAAGGCAGGCAAGTAAGGTTTAAAGAATAATGGGCAATTGGATGAGGACAGGTGAATGGGAGGCAAATTTTGGAAGATCGAGGGGTAATCTGATTGAAGTCTTCAAGGTATCAACAAGAAATGATTGGGTTGGAGATACTAGAATTAGGGGGCATTGTCAAAATAATTAGGGCCAGAGCATTTGTGAGAAATGTTAGGAAGCGTTCCTACACACACGCACAGGGTGGTAGATGTTTGCAACTGTCTTGCACAAATTGCAGTTGATGCTAGATCAGTGGTAAATTTTAAATTTACCAGAGGCAGGTATGTGGACTTGGGCACAGATTAGCCATGATCTGAAATGGCAGAATAGGCTTGAGGGCTGAATGATCTACTCCTCTGTTCCATGCTCAGAATTGCATTTATTGGATTTATTTTTCTATTCCTGCCATATTTTGGTATGTTTTACTTGGGCAAACATTGAGCTGTAGAAATGTGAACTGAGATCCCAAACGATGGGGAAGTTTAAAATTCATTTTAGTACACCAAATATTTATTAATTAACATTTATCATCTAGTTGAGAATATTTAATGTTTTTGTTCTATGCATATTTTAAGAAAGAATAAAATATAGATTTAATATAAATATTAAATACCATTCTATTCAAATTGAAATTTGTGTTCATTTCTTGCTGAGTAAAGCATTCTTCTTTTTCTAATCTTTTTACAGCGAACTCTGTTACCACGGCCAACTGGAAATTCCTCTCAGCATGTTTGTTCCTTTTCCATCTTGTCCAATTCTGCCACAGGTATTTGTAATCACTTGAACAGATCACAGATCAACAGAATAACATAAAAGTAAATGTGGGATGTGTGGCAGGTCAGGCAGCATATGTAGAGAGAAAACCAGAGTCAATAAGCTGGACTGTCATGGCCCCAGGATGCTGCTTTTTGAGAGGTGTTTGAAGGCTTTGGAGGGTGGTGATGTCAACTAGGAAATAGTGGGGAGCCATACAAATGGTATACTGGCACATTCTGGCCACCAGGTACACATTCCCACAGGCAGACTGACAAGCAGATTAACTGATTGCACAGATCATTGCTCCATTTACATAATGGACACCTGAATGAAGCAATTCTGCTAGCAGTGGAGACTCCTCATGCCAGAATCAAACTCTGCAGTGGCTTGCATTGAGAGGTGACTTCGCTGTATAAGCTCTATTCCCCCGAGGGTATTCTTCTTGACTCTAATGAGCCATTCGGAATGGTTATGCCTTCAATCTGACGGCGTTCCTGCTTCTCCATTCTAATAGATTTATGGCCCCTTCAATGGTGCCTCCATTTTGAATCGTCCTCAAAGTCACTTACCTATCGTTCTATTGGAAGCCTGTTTGCTGACCTTAGTGCACCATTCGGAGGTACCTCCGGGATGTCACTGTGCTGCTGGCAAGTGCCTGCTCAGGTGCCCTCTTTCGTTGAGATGTTGGAATCCTGAAGACAGCAGAAGCATCCAGCTCAGGTTTTCAGATCAATGGCCTTGCATCAGAATGGAGGCAGTTAGAGATATGATAAGCTTAAGCAGGTAAGAGATAGGGTGAGGAGAAGACAGAACTAAGAATAAAAGAAAAGATCCAGAAAAAGGTAGGAGGCAGATGGTATTGAATGACAAGCGAGTGCAAGATAAGTTCAATGGTATTAGGACAAGTAAAAACAAACTATTCAAACAGAAACAATGAAGGTAAATATTATAAACAAGAGAAATGGAAACCCCACCAGACAGAAGAACAGACCTCAAAGCTGGGCATTTATCTAAAAGAGAAATTATAGTCATAGTGTTTTTATGGGATGGGAAAGGACTTTTCTGCCCATTGAGTCCAACCAGTCATCAAACGTTAATCTATTCTGATCAAAATTTCCAGTATTTGGCCTGTAACCTGTATGTTGTGGCATTTCAAATGCTCAGCTTTCTGGTTATATGTCCCTCTTCGAATGGGACAAGATTTCTCCCTACCTATACCCCTCATAACTTTGTACACGTCAGTCAACATTCTCTGCTCTGAAGAAAACAACCCCAGTCTATTCAATCTTTCTTTGTAGCGGAATTGCTTTAGCTCAGAAAACATGTTGGTGACAACATCTCATTCGCACCATCTCCAGTGTAGCCATACCCTTCCTTTAGAGTGGCAATCAGAACTGCACACAGCAGTGCAACTGTGGCTTAACTAACATTATATACATCTCCATCATAAGCTGCCCCTTGTTCTTGTATTCAGTACCTTGATTAATAAAAGCAAGTGTCCCACATGCTTCTTTAGTTACTTTATCTATCTGTCCTGTTGCCTTCAAGGATCCAAACACACCAAAGTCCCTCTGATCCTCTACTTCCTAGAGTCTTACTATTCAACGTGTACACCCTTGCCTTGTTAGTCTTCCCAAAATGCATTACCTCACACTTTACATGGTTAAATTCCACTTGTTACTGTTCAGACCAGGAGACTAGCCCTTCTACACCATCCTGTATTGTAGAATGTCTGTGGTGCAGAAAGAGGCCATTTAGCTTATCAAGTCTGCATCAACCCTTCAAAGAGCGTCCCACTGAAACCCAGCATTCCACACTATCTCCATAGCCCCACATTTACAATGATTAATCCATGTAACCTGCATATTCCTGGATATTACATGGCAATTCAGTATTGCCAATCCACCTAACCTGAACTTGTTTGGGCTATGGGTGGAACTCGCCTATGATGCATTTCTACAGCTTTTACCTTGGTTGTTAAAAAAAACCTAATTGCCTTAAAGTGGTTTCATTTAAAGTCACACTTTTCAGCAGCGCAACTACAATGTTAAGTGTCGGCATGGACGTGTTCGACCAAAGGAGCTGTTTCCATGCTGTACATCTCTATGACTATTTGGTTTCTCATCCTCAATGCCTCTAATTTTAAAATTTCATCCCCGCTCATCCTATACTCTCAGGTGAGACCTGTGTGCTTTTGTTTTTTTTTTTAGGTACAGGTTCTTTCCGTCCTCTTCAGTCATCACTTTCCAAAGCATCTCTAGCTCGTCCTATTGTTCCAAAAGCCATTCCAGCATCTACTAGCCAGCTCTCTAGTAAGTTGCAATTGTTACAAAAGTTAATTTTCAAAAGAACTCCAAATGTAGCATTTTGAATTTTATATGTTATCAATCTTTTAATTTTCTTGTAAGTCCTCTTGATTTATAGATTGTGAAAAGCCGCAGCCAATCTTTTAATTAAGAAGATCTAAGGGCTAGCTGCAAAATTTTTAAAATTAATGCTATGGGTTGTCATAGTTCAATGAACATCATGCTCAATTGCATGTTATTACCTTTGTAATTTAGTGAACATAATTATCAGATTCTTTATTGCAGAAATGTTAATATTATCCCTCTACATTTTGTGATAGCAAAGATCAATTTTGTTTTGTTTACTAGCCATTATTCTGTGGCTCTGTATGTGTTCATTTGTTTGTTATAAGACCATTTTTGTTATGCATCTCACCTTCATTGCGAAAACTTTGTCCTTGTTATAGCTTTACTGGCCAATTCTGTATTTCCTAGCCCATTCTACTCCTGTTTAATTGAATTATAACTTTGTAATGATTTATCAACATTATTGTCTGTTAACAATACTTTATGGAAGCTTTTTCTGAGGTTTCACCTATGCAGATTTAGTTTTTGGAACATGCTGTACATTTCTGAACTATTATACTGAAGTGTACTTGTAGATTTCGGAATTGTGTCAGATGCTTATTTAATATATATATATATCAAAAACAAATATGATGTAATTGGAGTGCATTCATCAAACAGTGTTCATTTTGTGTCAGGTGCAATCGATATGGCAGCTAAAACAGCCGGCATAATTCCAGGCAGCCCCATCCAGACACTTGATTCAGAAAGGCCACAAGATTTGACTACTTTGTCAACAGAAGGGATTTCCATAGTAACCTCAGACCAAGAATTATCCTCAGTCCAAGAGAATGGAAGCAACACAGAAACAACTGTGACAACTGTGAGTGTCATTGGCTGTCAACATTTAGTGTTCTGTAAGCTGTGTCTATGTGCTATTCCTTCTGAATATTGTATTGCAAGCTTTAGATATTTTTCTGAGCTACGTTCTATGTCCACAGTATGCTTGTAATGAATATAGTTTTTCAGAGTAGTTTTACTAATTGGCTCGGGCTAGTGAGAGTTTAATGTCTGTTTCACTAATGGCTGATATAAGCAGCCAAAACACGCTGATGATATTGTATATCTAATCAGTAGCACCACAGAGTAGCATCATGAGGGAAGGAGCTTTTCAGCGTATGCTGCCAAATGACTAATTCTTCTTCGATGTTGGAGAAATTATCAAAATGGTAGAACGTTCATAGCAAGCTTTCTTATAATTGAAAACAATAACTGATAAATGAGAGTCAATAGCTTATGTCTGCAATGCACAATAGCTTCCATTTGCAGTGATAAATGCATCATTTTGAAGGTTTAAGTGACCTAAAAAGAATCCTATAAAATTGTAGAAGTACTCTATTTTATAAGGTTCTCATTTTAATAATGAGGTGTGGCACGCTATAGGCCTATACCTGAAAATCTGATTAGTGTCTTCAGATCTAGTTGGGCGGCACAGTGGCACAGTGGTTAGCACTGCTGCCTCGCAGCAGTAGAGACCCGGGTTCAATTCCCGACTCAGGCGACTGACTGTGTGGAGTTTGCACGTTCTCCCCGTGTCTGCGTGGGTTTCCTCCGGGTGCTCCGGTTTCCTCCCACAGTCCAAAGATGTGCAGGGTCAGGTGTGGCCATACTAAATTGCCCGTAGTGTTAGGTAAGGGGTAAATGTAGGGGTATGGGTGGGTTTCGCTTCGGCGGGTCGGTGTGGACTTGTTGGGCCGAAGGGCCTGTTTCCACACTGTAATCTAATCTAATCTAATCTAATCTCTCCTGCCAGGCACAGACACAATGGGCTGAATTGCTGCCTCCTGTGTTGTAAATGTCTGCTTTGATGAGATATTCCTTGACCCCCTCGATTTCTGCTGCCTTCCCACTAGTCTCCAGATGTTAACCTCCTCTTGAGCAGGAGTAGGCCGCCCACAGGAAGGAAACAGGGTCAGCTTTAAAGAAGCAATGATGAGAGTGGCACCCAGCTGTTTTATTATTTGAATGAATAAGTCTCTTCAACCGATGAGCTGTTCATCTACAGAAGTCGGCTCTCAAAGAACAATCACATACAAGTTTATTGACTGATTGTGAAAGTTACCCTCACTGTTACAAGCTGAAATGAAGCAAACTCAACATTCTTGTGTAATTAAGTGGATGGAACCCAAAGTTTCACTGTTTTTTTAACTTTTATTCTATGTAAGATGTTTAAACCAAAATAAAGAACAAAACTCAAATGGCATTTGAACTACCATGAGCAGCTGTGAAATCCATCAGAATTTTGCTTGAAAGTATTGCTTTTTAAACCCTGCTTTTATTCAGGTGTTTAGCCCGGAACATGCTTTTGATTGTCTTGCCTGAGAGAATGCATCCTGTACCTTGTGACTACATTAAATGCCTTTAATCTGTAATATGTCTTTTCTGCACAGAGGGAGCTTGAAAAACATACACTTCAGAATGGACTGCCATCTCCAAGTGAAACTTCCAACACGTTGTTCACTTCTCCTCCAAATGTCTCTGCACTCCTGGATATATCATTACCAGGACCTCCTGATGACACATTGTCCCAGGGTGGACCCCACAGCCAAATCAGTGACTCTATAATTGAGCTTGCTATCAACTCTACTCAGTATGTCAGTGGTAAGTAGAAAACTGTATAATTGTTGATGGTTATGTATCTTCATCAGTTGTATCATGCGCTACAGGTTAATTTGAAAAATGAGACCTTTTTAATGTGTCTGTAATGAAATACTGTTGTAAAAATATAACAATAGACCAAAAGTGGGTAACTCAATAATTTAGGAAACTGAATGCTTATGTTGTACTGAGCCATGCCTTCAAAATTTAATATTTGAATAACAAATGGAGAGTTAATCTTACCGCACTTTGTTGCTGTTATTTTACTCATTTTTCTTCCACATAAGTATTGATTTGTGCCCTTATTTTGTAGGTCTACACAGGAAATTAAATTGTGTGTATGAGCTATACTTAAGAAAAGCCTTACATTTACTGGTATATGTGACCAAAGGATGTTCCAACATTAGCTAATGAACTACTTTGAAGTTTTGTTGCTGATAGAATGTCATTTACTACATCCATTTCTGATTTAAATCTTATCTTTTGTTTTAAAAGGTGATGGTGCTTCTCTCTCTCCAACAAAGCTGAATGGTGGTGACAACTCAAAGAGTCTCCCATCGCCCTCAGCCAGTCCTCAACGAAACTGGATTCCCTCACCTACGCACGATCCACAGTGGTTTCCAAATGATTCTGGTGACTCTTCATTGGGTAGTCTATTATGTAAGTGTCTTCTAATTAGTTGTCCTCCAGACATAGCTTTGCATTAAGGGGTGATAGATATAGGGCAGATGTCAGAGGTAATTTCTTTACTCAGGGAGTAGTGAGGAGGTGGAACGCACTGTCTGCAACAGTAGCAAATTTGCCAATTTTCAGGGCATTTAAATGGTCATTAGATAAACATATGGATGAAAATGGAATAGTGTAGGATAGATAGGCTTCAGATTGGTTCCACAGGTTGGTGCAACATCGAGGGCTGAAGGGCCTATACTGCCTGTAATATTCTGTGTTCTAAAGCATGTTTCACTACGTAGTCTCGAGAAATGCAAACAGTCACAAAACTTTCAAGATCTTGATCCCATTTCAAATCTCATGATTCATCAAAAGGCAAAGACTTGTTTCTCTTCAGTTAATTCTCATTCATACAAGTAGTAAAATACTAAATTTAGCTAATACTGTGTGGGTTTAGTATATTAGCATCTGTTTTGAGCTCTCTAATTTTGCAATGATCTTGATGTAATTTTTCTTTTTCTCTGTTTATACATGATGTTTCTCTGGATTCCAAAAATACAGGATAGGTCAAGCTTTGTGTCTAGCTGTTTGTTGTTTAAGCCTTTCTGACAGGTATGGAAGGTTTGAATTATAAAGAAAGGCTGGATAGATTGGGGCTTTTTTTCACTGGAGCGTAGGAGGTTGAGAGGTGACCTTACAGAAGTTTATTAAATAATGACGGATATAAATAAAGTCAATGGTAGTTGTCTTTTCCCCGGGATGGGGGGATTTCAGGATTACGGGGCATATTTTCAAAGTGAGAGGAGAAAGGTCTTTTTTAAAATCTAAGGGACAAATCGTTTACGCAGGGTGATTCATGAATGGAATTAACTTAAAGTCATAGAGATGTACAGCACAGAAACAGACCCATTGGTCCAACTCATCCATGTCCTCACCTCATCTAGTTCCATTTGCCAGCACTTGGTCCATATCCCTCTAAACCCTTTTCTATTCATATACCCATCCAGATGCCTTTTAAATGCTGTAATTATACCAGCTCTGGCAGCTGATTCCATATGTGCACCACTCTCTCTCTCTCTCTGCGTGAAAAAATTGCCCCTTAGGTGCTTTTATATTCCCCCCCCCCTCCTCACCCTAAACCTATGCCCTCTAGCTCTGGACTTCCCTACTCCAGGGAAAAGACCTTGTCTTCATCCATGCACTTATGATCTTATAAACCTCTATAAAGTCACCCCTAGCTTCTGGCACTCCAGGTAAAACCGCCTCAGCCACTCCCTGTAGCTCAAACCCACCAACCCCGGCAACATCCTTATAAATCTTTTCTGAGCTCTTTCAAGTTTCACAACGTCCTTCTAACAGGAAGGAGACCAGAACTGCACGCAGTATTCCAAAAGTGGCCTAATCATGTCTTGTACAGCCACAACATGACCTCCTAACTCCTATGCTCAATGCTCTGACCAACAAAGGAAAGTATACCAATGGCCTTCTTCACTATTCTATCTACCTGTGACTCTACTTTCAAGGAACTATGAACCTGCACTCCAAGGTTGGTTTGTTCAGCAACACTCCCCAGGACCTTACCCTAAATTGTATAAGTCCTGCTCTGATTTGCTTTTCCACCTCTCATTTATCTAAATTAAGCTCCATCTGCCACTCCTCAGCCCATTGGTCCATCTGTTCAAGATCCTGCTGTACTCTGAGGTAACCTCCTTCACTGTCTACTACATCTCCAATTTTGGTGTCATCTGCAAACTTATTAACTGTACCTCCTATGTTCACATCCAAATCATTTATAGAAATGACGAAAAACAGTGGACCCAGCATCGATCCTTGTGGCACACCTTCCTGAGGAAATGCTGGATGTGGGTGCAATTATGACATTTAAAAGACATTTGGATAGATACATGAATAGGAAAGGTTTTGAGGGATATGGGCCAGGAGCAGGCAGGTGGGACTACTTTAGTTTGGGACTGTTTGGACCGAAGGGTCTGTTTCTGTGCTGTATGACTTAAGTGGTTTTTTAAGTGGTTTTGCTTGTGTCTATGTAGTGAAAGAATAAAGTGGAGAATACAGCAATAATCTAACTAGTAGATTAGATTAGATTAGATTAGATTAGATTACTTACAGTGTGGAAACAGGCCTTTCGGCCCAACACGTCCACGCTGCCCCGCCGAAGCGCAACCCACCCATACCCCTACATTTTACCCCTTACCTAACACTACGGGCAATTTAGCATGGCCAATTCACCTGACCTGCACATCTTTTTTGGATTGTGGGAGGAAACCGGAGCACCCGGAGGAAACCCACATGGACACGGGGAGAACGTGCAAACTCCACACAGTCAGACGCCTGAGGTGGGAATTGAACCCGGGTCTCTGGCGCTGTGAGGCAGCAGTGCTAACCACTGTGCCACCGTGCCGCCCACTAGCAGTGGGCATTAGCAGTGTCCTGTGGCTGGGTCAGCGTTCTTGCATGAATTCCACACCAACAATTGAAGAATGGTGAGCGTAAATAAAAGGGAAATGTGTCTGAACTAACATAAATTTAGAAAATGGGGGAGATATAGCAAATTAATCCCACTCAGGAGCTTTGGGATCCTGGATTAATCTATTTTGTTTAATTTATCCCAGATCAGTTATTATATTACATTCTTTGTTCACTAATAAATTATTTTGTTAATAATATTGGGATTGGATGTGAGCCACAATTGTATGTTACCATCATTACTTCCAGTCTAAAAATAATAGAGTAGCAATTTGAATTGAATTGAATCACCTCAATTGTCACATGTACTCAAGGAGTACAGTGTAGAGTCTACAAATTGCCACTTATGGTGCCATCTTAGGTATCAGATAATTCAGTACAAATTCTCAGGGAAAAGAAAAATAAAGAAGTTAAAAGTCCAGCATGACAGACTGTAGGAATAAATTAGAAAATAGAGAAAGGAAAGCTGTTCAGAACAACAGTCCTTCCAATCCAGTCTACGCTGGTGAGTAACCTTGTCTGCGCTGGGCCTTGACTCTAGTCCATGCTGGGCTTCACCTCCAGGCTGTTGAGGCCGGGAGACCACTCTGGAATCACCTCCAGGTTGTCACATGTACTTTTACAAACAAAACACAGTGAAAAATATTTTTAGTTCACCATAGCACAGTGCCTCAATTAATGACAGAAATCATAAAAATGAAGAACAGAAAAGTAAAAGTTCATCACCGTGCAAGTAATGACTCCTGGTTTTGGGGTATGCTGAAAAACTGAGCCAAAATCACCATGCAGGGCCGGCCAAGACCTCCTCACCAGACTAGACCTCCACACTGGACCTTCAGAATACCAGGGAAGCCACTTTCAAAACAAGAATGAGACCTCCACGGCAAGACAACACCTCCGCAGTTGGACTGTACCTTCACAATAGGCGCTGGAATATCCAGAAGCTGCCGAAGAGGACCAGACAAGACCTCCGCATCGGGGCAAGAATGCCACTTCAGGCTGAGACCACCCTGTCCTGGACAAGATTGCCACACTGGGAGATAGTGCCACCAGGCGCCGGCCCATTGGATGCCACCTCATCGCTGGGCCTGTGCCAGGAAGAAGACTCCTTCCGTTGAAGTCATTAAAAGAAAGTAAAGTACCACAATTACTAAAGACCAGTTTATTGGATTTCAAGAGGCAAAGGTTTTATTTGTTTTGTGTATATCAAAAGCATCTTGGAGCATTTCACCCAACAAATTATGTTGTATTACATTGGTTGCTATTTTTAAAACTTGGTAATCATTTTGTTCAAGTCAAAAATCCAAAGATCACAGAAAACTGTACTGAACTGAATCCATATTTTGTTGGGATTCTATGAAGCAAAAGCAGGTAATGTGTTTCTGATGTTCGGACTGGAACATTTGGCAGGGTTTCTGGAAGAACTTGCTCCTTTTCTTCAGCTAAGGTTATGGGATGTTTCGTGCCTATCTGAACAAAAATACAGATCTTGATTTAATGTCACTGTTTTATGAATTCTTGGATTCCTTCCTCCTTTAGATATTACTGGCTTCAGTACTGTAATTACTGTTGGTATACGTTAGCCTCCTGTGACCTGAATAATTTTTTAGATGTCCTAGTAGCTAGTTAAAGTGGCCGCATTGAGCATACTGACCCAGTATCAAGTACCTGTACAGGTTTCTCCTTGTTTAAAGCAGATAGTAAGATAATGTGATAGTGGATTTTGTTTGTTCCTGAATGCGTTAAACAGTTTTATTAAATAGTATTAATACAAAGAATTCTGCAGCAATTTATTTTATGGCTGTTGAGCTTTGTTTATTCTCTTGTATGTTAGAAAATAATAGTTTGCCCAAAAAAGATGCGCACTAAGTTACTGAGGACCTTTTTAACACTTGCTTCACAAACTATGGAAGTTATCTGGCTTATCTAATTCTCTTCACAAATTCTCGAATTTCAGATGAAACTCTGTGAAAGTGTGGGCTGATAAACACCAACAAACTAAGCTGAGGAATGTTTTGTGCATTAATGAATTATTTATTAACTTTCAATGACTGCTAAACAAATTACATCTTCATATTTAAGTGCCTTATCGCTTTCCCTTGAGCCTGTGGTCAAGAAACTAGTTAAAGAGTGATTGTGACACTTGAAGTTAAGCTGTGGTTTCTGAGAGTGAGCACATTTTAAACCCATATGTACTGTTACTCAATTTAAAAAGCTCATGCCAAATGAATCTTGAAAAAGATGCTTCTGTTTTATCACCATCCCATCCAAAATGTGGAAACTCTACAGTGCATTACTCCTTTTAATACTGCTCCAAAGGTTGATATGGTTTAAGTGCTCCAGCTCTGCTGTTGACATGGAACTTTGAACCTTCTGAATCAGAAAGCAGTGTTCCCAGCTGAGACAAGTTGCCATTGAAAAAGTCACTGAGGTTTAATTTTGATCTTTGAAAGAATCTGTGCTACTGCTTAGACATTCTGTACCCTTTTATGAGAAATGCAGTGGATTGATTTGATACGTTTTTGGTTGTTTGCAGCAAGTCTGATATCACCTGAAAAGGGGCGGAAGATGCTAACAACAGGTAACTGCAATAGCAATAGCAACTCTTTGCTTGGAACAAGCCTCTTGGATGGAAACTCCAGGGATTCTTTTGTGTCCCGCTCACTAGTAGATGTCTCAGAGGTAAGAACATGAACTCTGTTTGAAGAGTAACCCAAGCAATATGTAATAATGAAAATGCAAAGTACTTTTTAAAAACAAATCATGTATGTAATTATGCACATTTTAACGCTCAATTCTAAGAAGCTATGGGTTTTTTTAGCCACACGTGTAACTTATAAGTTACACATTTTGGTTAATAAAGCTTTCCAAATTAAATAATCTTGAAAAACTAATGGGAGATTAAAATGTTGATTTATCCATAGATTTTGAGACACTGAGGTTGAGCAACATTCTGGTTGCTAGGACAGCATTGGTAAAGACTGTTACTATTGATTCTGCACTTGGCAAAATCTGTCAATGTAAATAAATTCATTGACATTGATTTGATTCTAAATATTCAAACATAATTTCAGTAACTTCAAATTTCAATACCGGCACTGTACAGGAAGGTAATTGTGCTTTGTGATCGGCAATTTTGACTAATTATATATTTTAGTGGGTGAGTCCCTAATCAATATGGATCTTGGATATTTGTTGTAAGTTGTAGAGAGATCATTGAATGTTTTCCTGGCTGCTATGTTTCATAGAGCAGTGAGCAGAATTTCCTATAATCAAGTGGTGTGCAGCTTTGCTGATTTTAAATCATATTGAATCTCCTGCAGGAGAGGAGCAATGTTGTTCTTGTGCAGAAACAGTTCAATAGTTTGATTTTGAGGGTAGAAATAATAGTTCTAAACAATTTTGTTGAAGCTTTACCTCTTCCACTTAGCAGGACATTTTGCAAGAATACAAAGTCAAGGGAAAAATTAATATGTGCACTGCATGACAGGAATGTACTGGATTGGTTGGCAAACGGGCTGTTGATTGGTAGAGGTGTTCCAATAGATTGTGCTCCTTTTAGTCATGATTAATGGTTAAGAGCCAGACTTTAATTTTTAAACCAGGCAGTTGACTTTTAGGAGAAAGTGAGGTCTGCAGATGCTGGAGATCAGAGCTGAAAATGTGTTGCTAGAAAAGCGCAGCAGGTCAGGCAGCATCCAGGGAACAGGAGAATCGACGTTTCGGGCATAAGCCCTTCTTCAGTTGACTGTTAGGGAATTGTCCTGACGGGTGAACCAGCAAAAGGGTGTCACCTATCGTGTTGAGTTGGAACAGCAATACATGTTGTTAAAATGTAAAGCTGCAATCTATTACCGAGCAAAGGAAAGATTGCCATTTCAATTCTTTCTTCAATGGCACTTTATTGTTGACAAAAATATACTTCTGACAATATGGTGCAAGAGTACAATATCGTTTTAATTTCAAATTAGCCTTGAGTCATGGGGTTATGATGCAACAGAAGAAGACTATTCAGTCCATCAAGTCTAGTCAGATTTTTGATAGACAAAGGAGTCAAAGGCTTTGGAAGGTGCTGACAGTAAGTGGGTTTGAGACCACATCTCTGATCTTTTGTATGACAGCCAACCCATGACCTAATCCTGTTCTTAAATCCTGTGTTCCCTTACTGGTGTTCTGTACAGCAATCTAATCAGTCCCATTCACTGCCTCCAGTCCTATAATTTTGCAGGTTTAATGCCCTGAGTGCCCATCCAGTTTCCTTTTGAAATCATTCATTGATTTCACTTGCACTGCCCTCTTCAGCAGTGATCCCAGCTTGTTGCCAGTTGCTGCATAAAACAATTATTTCTCTCCCAAAACCACATCTGTGTCCCCTTGCACTCATGCCATGAGCTAATGAGAACAACTTACCTTTAACTACATTATCTCAACCTGTCGTAATCATGTACCACCTCTATAAAATCTCCGTACAATCTTCTCTATACCAAGGGGAATAACCCTTGTTTCCCCAAACTCACTCACTCATTGTAGCTAAAATCCCTCATTCCTGGAACCATTCTGGTAAATTTCCTCTACATTCTCTCAAAGAACAATCCAGTCTTTCCTAATTGGTGGTGAGCAAAACTGGACACAATACTCTAGAGCTTTATAAGGTTCATGGGAGGTGATGGTCTCATAGTATTATTGCTGGACTGTTAACCCAGAAACCCAGCTAATGTTCCAGGGACCCTGGTTCAAGCCCTACCACAGCAGATAGTGGAATTTGAATTCAATACATTTTTCAAATGAAAGAGTCTAGTGGCTCATGAAACAATTGTCATAAAAACCCATCTGGTTGACAGTTTCCTTCCCTAAAGGATATTAGTCATCCGTACCTGGTCTGGCCTACATGTGACTCCAGACCCACAACAATGTGGTTGACTCTTAACTGTCTGCTTTGCAATTAGGGATGGGCAATGAATGCTGCCAGGCTAGCAATGCCCTCATCCTGTGAATAAATAAAGAAAATAAAGTATAACTTCTCAGCTATTGTGCTGAATATGTCTACTTGTGAAGCCCATGATTCTACATAATTTCCAAGGTCAGTCTGTCTCTGCACACTTGTAGAACTGTGCCATTTAAGTCTATATTGGCTCTCCCTATTCTTTCTGCTGAGCTTATCTATGCTCTGTTGCAGTTGGTCAATGTACTCACTTTTTGTCACACCCCCAAGTTTGGTATAGTTGTCAAGTATTGAAATTTTACTTCATTCCAACTTTCAAATCCATTTTATATACTATATCCAAAAAGAAGCAGTGTTGCAACAGTTGAGATATGTCGTAAAGATTTCATTCAAGACTAATTCAAAGGAGGGTTTAGGTTGTTTTGGTTCCTTTGGCAAAAATAATTCTGGAAATGTACCTGTGTTATTGACTTGCTGAACTGTGAAATCAGCTTCAGGTATTTTTACTACATAGCTGCCCTATCAACTCCAGTTTTTATCTGAGGGAAACCTTTTTATTTCACTTCACCTTAATCCTCTTGCCCGTATTTTCATTAAAGAATAGAAGAGATAAACCTAAAAACTGAGCAAGGGATGAGTTCCTCTTTGCTATTGTAGCAATAATTCAAAGAAAAAAGCAAATCTCTGGAATTAGCTGAGAAACATTTGGTAAAAAGAAAGAGAAGAAAAGAAAAATACTTCATTTTGAACATCTATGATGTATGTTGAATCATGCATTCATTCTTTGTTTTTATTATCAAGGTCGACTCTCAGCTGGTGTGTATGATGAATGAAAGCAGTGTGGATTACATTGCCCGCTTTAATGACCTCGCCCAAGAGCTCTCAGTGGCTGAGACTTCAAGGAAAGAAATGCTTTTTGACAGCAGCCCTCCGATTGGTGATCTCTCACAGTAAGGTCATGAACCGAACAAAGGGGTGCATTTGAAGCCACCCCATCCCCCTATTTCTCAGCACCTTGCCAATTAAGCTGCCCATAATGGGCATTGACTACTGGAGGATCCATTTGTAAATGACACTGAGTTTTGAAAAATGTGCAATAAGTTTTACAGTACTTCCCGTGAAACAGTATTAGGTTTATGATGACATTAAGCTGGCAGTCAGTGACTTTGCGTGAAGCTAATAAACAGAAGAGCCCAAAATGATCCTGCAATGGGACTGAACACTAGAGTGAAATTCTCTTCCATCGTATGAAACTGAAATGCAGTTAGAGCACGTGCTTGGATTAGGCACGCAAGCATAACCGTTTCTGAGAACTAAAGATTTCATTGTAGATCTGATGATGTTCTTATGGTTTGTACCAGATTATTCCTGGATTGATTGAGAATGTTCTGAGAGAGTTATACAAACCTTCTGCTTATATATAACACACCCATCTCTGCTTTGTATTAAAAGCAAAACAGTCGCAGTGGGGATGTCAAAAAAAAGGAAAAGTGACTGTATTTTACCTGAATGAATGTTAAGATACATGGTTCACCTGCTTATAATGATTATTCTGTCATTATGAGATTGTTTTGGTAAAGGGAGGTCATTAAAAAGATAAGGGCAGCTTGTACTCATTGCATTTATGCTATTAAATGTTTGTCTAATGTACAGATGAGTACTTTTGAGAATTCCATTTGAGCTGCATGGTGATATTAGTAAGCATGTTCAGAAAGTGTACAGAATGTCCTGGAGAACTTGACAGTCACAATCAAGTCCCTGATGGTCACTTTAAGAATCAAATCCTTTGCTTAATCCACACATGTAGTTCGGGAGGTGCTAGTTTATATGTAATGGGCTTGTATGTTAATTGGGATTTTTTTATCCTGGCGTGAGCCTTTCACTCCCAACTGTGTTCTTACACACCAGATTTCTTGTTTACACTGGCCCTTTTCATTATTCTGTTTTATGGTTTTATCGTTATGGTATTAGTGGATCACCTCTTTCCCACCTGGAAGCCCCTTCACTTCTCTTTGATTTGAACTGCTGTGTCACTTCAAATGGGCCATCCATTATGCACTCTATTACAGTTCAGCTGCCCTTTTGATATTCTCTCTAAATACTTAAATAATTTACATTTTACAATATGGGAAGCAAATAATTTAACCTATCTAGGCCCATTACTGGATCATGACACCTTATCCTCTCTCTTAACTATCAGCAACAAAATTTGAAGTTTGATGCTGAGGCAGTTTAATTTGGTTGCTCCATCCAAAATCAAGTTTCTCTATGCCCCTTCCCAACTTGTTTCTGTGCTGTAATGTTTAAATATTAATTTGTTTCTCATGCTTCACCCGCCATCATCGTTAGCTGTCCCTGTAACTCAATCCTATTGCTGACTACTTCTGAGGGTTGCTCACCTGTACCATGGGTCTTTCTATGACTGAAGGTGAATTCTCAGCCTACATGCCTCACTTTTCTCTTTTTAATAATGTATATACCTCTAATTACATGTAAAGTTTAAAGATTTTTCATCATAAACAGCAGTTGCATATTTTTTCCTTTCAGATTGATGCTTGGGATTGCTGTGCCATTGGGATCCACTGAGCCACAGTTACACTTTGCAGATACACTGTTTACTTTTAAATATTATTATGAAATCTCCTGTTGGCTCCATTAAAAACTTTTAAGAAGGTGCAGCCGTGTATCCAAGCATGCACACAGAATTGCTGTCAGTGTCCTTAGTGCAAGTGAGCAATTAGCGGTATAATTCTGATCTGCTGGCCAAGCCTCAATACAGGGATGAAGTTTTCAGAAGAATTTTATGTTTATTCAAAAAATGTATCTAAAATTCTACAGATTGTGCACTACCACTAACCCCTAGCAATCTGTGGCCTAGATGATCACATTGCTACTTTTATGTGTCGTACAAGGTGACTTGCACTTTGTTTCCTAATCCAGACTATGGTTAAACAATTCGATCGGTATACAGCACTGCCCCGGAATAAATTGAAGAATTATCCTGCGACATTGTACTGTCCAACAGCATCCAATTGTTGCTTGTTGGTTGAGGACCAAGTTATTGCATCCATACGCTCCCCAGGAACAAGCAAAGTATTTATAAAACTGAATGGTACAACAGGAAAGCATTGTAGTTGCATTGAAGGTTTTTTCAAAAAGCGCTGCGTGTCAGAAATAGTGACTTTAAAAAATTTAGGCAAAGATATATCCAAATATGCAGATGCATTTGTCGCTTACTGGCAGCTCACAATTTGTAGTGCTCATGAATTTTTTCTTTTAAAAACCTCTTCTGAGAATCTGTAGTTAATCTGCATCTTGCATTTGCAGTTTTGTATTTTCTAATTTAGTTCAGGACAAAATAAATACGCAAATAAACAAGATGTCGGCATCTTGCAGCGTTTTATCCCATCAATTTGGTCTTATCAAATTTTCAATGCTTTGATGTTGATTTTAGAATGACGTTCTGTATTGGAGAAGTTATAATTTGTACATTGGTTGAGTAATAAAGGAGGTATCTACGTTTGTATTTTCCGTTTTCTTCAGCTGGAGTAAGAAGACAATAGTACTCTGGGAAGAAGTGACCTTTTGATAGTTTTCTCCAGTTTTTCTTTATCTTTCTGACATAATTACAGAAACAGTTTCATAAACAACCAGTCAATATATGAAAGTTCTTTCCCCCATTTGTTGTTAATATTCGATCTCTCCTTTTTTATTATTTGTGTTTGATTCAATTAATGTCCTGGTTGATTGTGGCTGTGATTAAAGTTTTCTATCCCCTGAACAGGGTCCAATAATAGGGAACTTGGGTGTGTTATACTGTCTCCTTGGTTTGTACAATTCTTAAGCCTATTCTCTGTATCAGTTAAAAATGAAGAACTTGCTTAAAATGTTTTAGGGGTAGAACAAAATTGAATTAATTATCCAAACAAGTCCAAACTCAGACTCTAATTGTTCCTCCTAGCTTGAACCTCACATTAGGGAGGTTTGAATGCAAAATGAAATGTCAGTCAGAATTCAAAGCTTCAGTACGTGTCATTTTTATATTTATTGCTACATCAGCATTTTTCCAACTGTAACCTTGCATATTCTGTTAGTGTGCATAGATCTACAGATTTTATATCTCCATTTTTCATGAATTTGCTTTGATTAAATAGTGGCTCCAGACTAAGATTAAGAAACTAAGGGTACATGTTTTTAAACTGTGCTTTAAAGCTGGTGGCTGCAGGGGAAAAAAATTTTGTTTCCTCTGTTGAATCAGTGCTCTGAGGAATTCTTGTACAATGCGTGGTAGGAGTCCCATGAAAGTTGCCCAATTTGATATCTTCACGTTTTGGAAGCCATCTATGGCAATGTGCTTATTGCAAATGTCAGTTGTTAACAGTATAGGAAGTAGGCTACAGACTCCATCTTGACTTGCCTCCTACCAAATCATCCTGGCCAGTTGGAATAAGTGTGAATATGTCTTTGTTGCTGTTAGACCAAGTGTTGCACAACCATGTGGTGCCTTTACACAATCCTGTCAATGACTGGTAAATGGCTGCTCTTTGAAGGTTGTTCTAAATTGAAACCAAACTTGACATGCAGACCAAAACTCAACTATCATGAATCAAACTTGACTTAACCCCTGTAGTAATTGTGCAAAATACACAACACAATGTTGTATTGGGCACATTAGCAGCCTTCACTGAGAAGGTTATCTCCTTTCTAATTAGGTTGTTAAGAGCATTCGAACTTCATTGAACTTTTGTCCACTGAGATTGGGGACTTCAAAATGCCAGACAACATTTTTATTTTTGAGCCAATTAGTTGTTACTGTTTTTGGTTTAATTCCTTCAGTTTTGATTAATTAATGTTGATGCGATCATGTGAAATCTTGATAAGTATGTTTCTAACGGAATTAACTTGCAGCAAAAAACTTTTTTTTTGCACAGGCAACATTTTCAGTTTGTTAACTGTCTTTCATCAGTTCTATTTTTAAACTTACACTGAAAGATATATTTTTCAAACAATAATTTAAACTGATATTGTTAATGCAGATGTAACAAATGAACGGTTTTTCTAATTCTTCCTCCAATGATTCCATTGTCCCTTAACTGACACATTGAGTGAAACTGGATGTTTGACTATGTTGCTAATGTTCTTTTAGGCATTTAAGCATTTCTTACAAGCAAAATCACATTGGTAACTGATCACAATATTGTGGCACCCTTTCTGTTCTGAAAATACTGGTAAACTTCCATATTGTTCTGGGCTGTGTTGAGTGAATAATCAATGCTGTTGCTCAACAATTCAAAAATGCACCCATTTGCAGTATACACCTAGCAGTATCACTTTGTATTCCGAGGGGCAGGCATAGGCCATTTGGATGCTAGGTGCAGCTGTCACCCTGCTGACCAATGTGATTGACCAATCCGAAACCTGTGCCTATGAAAGAGTCTGCTTTGTGACTGAAGCTTTGAATCTTGACATGTTTTTTGTTTCAGATCAGTTTGAAAGTGTTGGGTGAGTGTTATATGTTAGAGAGAGAATTCCCCATCAGAGCTTTTTCAAAAAGAAAAGATGAATTAAAAATGGTATTTTTTTCCTCAGCATATTTGTAAATTTTTGTTGGGATATTTATTTTTAAGCATTGGGTGGTGAGACCTGATTCGAGGGAACTGAATTGCCGATTATGACAACATGAGATAATTGAATTAATATTAGCAGTCTCTAATGTTCAAGTCATGATTATTCACTGTCCTTGCATTATTGGGCTCTAAATCCACCCTGACCTACAGCAATCCTCTGCACTTAAAGATGATTAAACTATGCCAATAGCATCCACTGTAGAAGTACGGCAAAAACACTGATTCGACTTCTGTAATGGTTTTAACAAAGCTGCTGGTGGGGAAACTCTATGAAGTTGTGATTGATGCACTACAATAGAAGGTTTTTCTTTGACTTTGGAGCAGGTTCTGAATGGCTTTTATGATGTAAATGTTGTACAGAAGCAGAAAAAGATTGTTCATAGCATTGTTTCAATTAAAAAAAAGCCATATCAGTTGTAAAGGTTTTCGTCCCCTTTTGAGATGTGAAAACTTTTAAACAAAGCAATTCATAAACTGCCCTTCCCTAATCTTTGTACCAAATGTGTAAATTATTTTTGACTATTTATTCTGTATGATTTTAAGAGTTTTTTGTGGTTATTTAATATGCAAAGAAGCTGTTAAACTTCCGTGTTGGGTTCTTTGTTTAACCTGTAGAGCTGTTTTTTTATTCTTGCTGATAAACACATTTTAAATACAGCTAAAGTGATATTGTCCCTTCTGTTTTTCCAATTGGGAAATAGATATATTAGAGACTGAATTCAGGAGTATCCCTCCTGGGCTCCCAGTTTAATCCAGGTTAATACAAATGGTGTCGTCTGAAGAGTCCCTCAAATTTGGCCACAGGCCTGATTACAGTGAAAGTGATACTGCTGTGTAAGGCCATGCTGGGAATTGCACCAATTCAATGCAGCAGCTCTCAGGTAAGTGATTGTGTTTCGGAGAGGTAATAATTGGAGGTTTGTAAAACATTAGATTGATGGGGTGACCGTGTGTGGAGAGAATTGCTGGAACAGACGGATGAGGGATTACAATCGCTGGTCAGGAGGCTGAAATCAAAAGTTGAGGACACAGTGTGATCCAAGGTCTGTGGATGCCAGGATTGGGAGCAGTGGTGAATAGAATGACATTTTTCATTTCTTTCCAGTTTTCTCTGAGGCAGCTCACATGGCTGTCTAAGAGAAAGCTACTTTCGTAATAGACACCTGAAAAAGGATGCTGACCTATTTGTATGTGTAAATTATTAACCACCTACTTCAGACCCAGGTAAAACCCACTTCGTTTTTGTGTCCTTGACCAGTGTGACAAACAAGTATCAGCTATTTTTTGCCATTTTGAGATCTTGTATGGTTGTGTGGTGACTTCTAAATGGGTTCAATGCAGTCTGAATCACCAGTGCTGTTGAAGATGATCTTGAGGTTTGGTCAATTTTGGAGCCAAGTCAAGATGTACTTATTCCTGTTCAATTGCCTAAAATAGAGTAGTAGGTGAGGAAGGAAGGTGTTCTAATTAAGCAGCATAACAGTTCTTGTACTGAGCCACTGAAGATGGATCACTGATCGACTGCAGTTGGTCAGAGCTGTCTACCATTTGTAGACATAGAGATGTACAGCACAGAAACCGACCCTTTGGTCCAACTAGTCTATGCCGATCAGATACTCTAATCTAGTCCCATTTACCAGCCCTTGGCTCATTTCTCTCTAACTCCTTCCTATTTGTATATCCGTTGTATCAGCCTCCACCACCAGCTCATTCCATACATGCACCACCCTCTGCATGAAAAAATTGCCCCTTAGGTCCCTGTTAAAACTTTCCCCCAGGCCCCTGTTAAAACTTTCCCCCCTCACCCTAAACTTATACCCTCTAGTTCCCCCTGACACCCTAGGGAAAAGACCTTGTCTGTTTACCCTACTCATGCCCCTCATGATTTTATAAACCTCTTTAAGATCAGCCCCAGCCTATTCAGTGTCTCCCTGTAGCTCAAATCCTCCAACCTTGGCAACATCCTTGTAAATTTTTTCTGAACCCTTTCAGGTTTCACAGCATCCTTTCAAAAGGTGATGGATGTAGAGAAAACTCGAGACGCAGGAGGAAAGTGCACCATAGTCTATCTGATGCAACCAACTCAGAGTAGATGCTGTCAATTTGGCTGGATGAAAGTTGGCAGGATGCAAACATTGCTAGCAAGGCCAGAATTTATCACCCATCCTTATTGTCCTCCAGAAAATGGTGGCAATTTGAGAGGGCACGTAAGAGTCAACCACATTGCTATGGGTCTGGAATCTCTCAGGATAGACCAGGTTAGAAACTACAGATTACAAGAGCAAAGTACTGCAATACTGGAAATCTGAAGTAAAACACAAAATAATCAGGTCAGGCTGTATCATGGAGATGTTCCAAGATGATGACTTTTCATCACGTGAGAAAAGTTGGAGTAGCAGATTTCTTTCCTAAAGTACAGTAATTAATCTTGTTTTTAATGACATTCCAGTACTATTGTTGTCACTGTTGAAATGATCTTTATTTCCAGATTTAGCTGAAGTTCCTTCAGTGATGAAACTGGAACCTTTGTCCCAGAACATTAGCCTGAGCATCTAGATTATTAGTATGGTGACCTAACCAGATTCTCTCCATCTTTGCTTACAGAATACTTAATTGTATTTTACTATGGTGAGATTTGAATTAACGCTTTATGTAGTCCAGAGTTCTGGAGATCCAACTCAGTAACATAACTATAATGCTGTTGTTTTATAGAAGCCATACATATCGGGAAATAATTTCGTCATAAGAAATGGTGTTTTCTTAATGAAAATGGTTGTTAGTATATGAAATATGCTACTAGAAAAGGAGTGCATAAGTTTATTTGAAATCTGAATAAACAAACAGTTCAAAGAAATGTAACTAAATGGTTTCCTAATAAATGAGTTTACTGTTACTGTGCAACTGAAGGTCTTTAAGTTATCCCTAAACTGCCTTTTCTGTTCCTCTGCACATGACTGCAGCTGTGTGATGAACAGTTGTGCTTTGGTACCAAGTCACTACCATTACCAAATGGTATTCAGTCCTGGTGCACAGGAATCTGGATCAGAATCTCTATTAATCTCACCTACCCCAGTGAATAAATCCCATCTGTTACATAGTAAAATGTTTCAAAATGCTTGACAAGTGCAATTGGACAAAATAAAACAGATACCAAGCCAAAGGAGAGATAATGGCAAGCAATCAGAATTTTAGAGCAATTACTGTCCAGCATGTTATTCTTATGTAAACAGGCTATGCTCATGTGATTTGTTCAGTGTAGGTGAGGTGTCTGCAAAGAAATGATTAAGAAGTGGATTCATGTCAGGCAGCCGATGATTGAATAGCTTTATTTACATCAACCTGAGAGAATGACATTATCAAATACATTATAATATGAGGAAAATCATGTGCTGGACTGGAGAATGAATTAAATAATGAGAAACTATTGCAACCAAGGTTTATTTTAAGCACTTTTGCAGGAGTACACTAATAGTTCTAGCAGGATTCAGAATTCAATGTAAAATAAACTCTGTTATAAATATTTTTAAAAGTACTCTAGTCTTAAGAAATATAACAAAGATATTTATAATACAAGTGTAAGATGACTGTAAATTAATTTTCTGACAACCTTCAGTCCTCTCACAATTTCAATCTCCAATAACATGCAGAAGTTCATTTAACTTTCATTTTGTGTTAAAGTCTCGATTATAATTCATCAAAAATTGTACACCTAGCTATGGATCATGAGGTTTTCTTTATGTATGGAATATAACTCAAAGACAATGTTTTCTTAAGTATTCTCAACAAAATTAAAACCTAATGGAAAACCATTGAAATACCTACATAAATGAGGCTAGACTATTTCTTTGCTAGAGATTATAGCCAAGAAATAAGTTTTGTTTTATTAAAATTCCATTGCATCCTAGTGCAATTGTAGATGAACTAAAATGTGACATTTGCTGAGAATGCAGCATATAACCTGGAAAACAGACTAATGAGGCAGTCAGTTTTATATGTAGCAATGTCTCAATTGAAGACTAGTAGAATGTGGCTGAACTGAAATTGCTTGTTGACCCCATCTATCTAGGGTATTACTTTAATTGAGGCAATATAGCTGGAATGCTGCTGAGGCTCCTACACGAGGGAATTGTAAATTTTAAAACAGCTAATGGATGTTTTATAACTAAATTTGATGCATTCTTTGCCAATTCTTTATGTCTACTAACTCTAGATCAGGGCATTCTTCACTTCATGCAATGTTGAAGTTTCTAATCTATTGGACCTAATGCTGACAATCCCACAGAATTGGAGGGGATTCTTGAGTTCTCTACCTGCTCTGGGCAAGGGAAACAGACTTGATAGAGCAGTTTTATGGACAAGACACTCAGTATGCAGAAGGCACCGAATGACCCGCTTCTGTAGTTATTCTTTCAGCATTAAGTGATATTGACTACCCAAATTAACCTACCGAGATTGTAAACATTTTTCTTGAGCCTGACTATAACTTCAGCTGCATTAATTTGTGCGTATGCAGATAAGACAACAGGCCCAGTCATCATGTTTATGATAAAACGGTTTCACACCTGCTCATATCAATATGGGATCTGTTCCAGTTGTTTTTACAAAGCAGCTTTCTACATTAGTGTGTTGCTTTGAGGCACATTTCAGTACTATATTATCAGTGACTGGAAAGCAAGCCTTCATCCAATAAGATACATTCCAAAGGCCCTTTTTAAAATTCGTTCTTGCTGATACCACTTCAAAAAGAACAGGTGAAAGGAGACAAAACTGTAACAAAGATTTCACAGCTAACTTTTAAATGGTGGATCAGTTGACTTTCACTGTCCCCAATTTAAGCCATTTCTTTGTATCTGAAGCATTCTTTTAAAATGATTTTGTTTGAAGTTGTAGTGTTGTCCACATCCAGTGAACAATGAAATCCAGTCACTCTTTTTCAGGTATATTCACAGAGGTGGCCACATCCAGCTGGGCAATGTGAACTAGTCCTTAACCAATTCATGATGTGTTGTAAGTGCCCACCATGACTACATCCTTGGCACCAAACAAACAGCCCTTTAACAACTTGGTGGCACACAGCACACATGCTAGCACACTGGCGGCATCTAAAAATACAAAGTATATAACAGTAGGTTAGAGAGTAAATAATACAGTAAGTTACACTACAATACATGACTCTCCCACCATTGGCTGTAAAGAACAAGCGTGAAATTTCAGATATGGTCCTGTTCTCTCACGAAACCAATAGGTTTCCCAAAAGAAAGAGCATACTTTATTGAATTTTGAGATCAATGTTTAACAACAGTAATATTCCCAGATTTTCATGTGTAATTTCTTTTACTATTTAATGGAATATACTTAATTCCAAATGTTGATACACAGCCAAGAAATTAAAATGTGGAACCAATATTATTTAAAATATATCCCTATATTGCCTCCTATTTACAAAGCTCTTAATCTTGCTCAAGGATATACTTAGCTTAATTAGGTAGTGTATAGATCCAGCTCAATTCTATTACAATTTCCATTTATGAATAACTGCTGCATACAGCTTATAGGGTAAGAACTCTCAGGACGTGGTGATGGCAAGCAAGATCACTTGGACAAAATCTACCAAGTTAGAGGGTCTAATCCCCAAGCAGTGAACTCAAATTGTTTACAATGGGCATCTTACTAAGATTAATTTCCCCTGAAATGGTACAAGAGTCAACTTTGCTACACCCTGTAAATTATGGACTTGGACCAGTTCCATGAATTCCAACTTTCCTAGTTGCCCAGAGTTGCAGGAAGGAGGGAGCATTCCATGAGCCTTATTCTATAGCCAGCTCCTCCCTGAAACGGTAGTTTTTATCCAAGTACTTTTTGGTACAATAGGATAATCACTACATACAAACTACTGCCAGCGCTGTACTATTTACAACAACCAAATACGAATGTGTTCCTCAGTTTGAACCTTTTTAACCAAGGTTTCTCAATGGAAATGTGCAATGTAGTGGAAAGGACCAGTCCTTACAATGCTGAAAAATAAAAGATGCTCTTTCATTATGGTAACAAATGAGTTTGACAAAAAATAGATGTTCTATTATTCTGACGAGTAAACCCAAAAGTGTTCAGCCTTTCCCTCTTTCCCCTCCCCCCATTAGGCTTCTAGACATAATTGGTAGATACACTACATGTATCTAGTGAAGACCGCTGTAGCTCACCTATCACAGACCCAGCCTTTGCTGCTCATTGGTCGTTTGCAATTGCTGCAGTTGATATGAAGACTGGTTGATGCCTGGTTAAAACAGTTGATAGAGCTGCACGTGCTCAATTTGATCACCTCATTTGAGACATTCCATAATTTGAATCGCTGCAAAAGGTCAATATATGATGTGTACCAATGTTCCTGGCAACAAAGGATAAAGGGCAAAAATTTCAGAAGATTTATTCAATATCTTTTTACTAAACATCCCAAAGTACTCAGCAATACCTGAACACTGGCAGGAGATTGAATGAAAAGCATGGCAGAAAAGGTAGTTTCAAAGTTTTCAAAAAGGGAACAAAAGTTCAGTAAAGTATTTTTAGCGAGATGGGACTACTCTTTAAGACTGTTACCCAGAAGTACAGTTGAGGCAGGTTAATTGAAGTATTTTACAGGGTATTAAATGACTATTTCTAATAAAAAGTGCCATTCTCCTTCCTTTTTTTCCCACACTCTTGTACACTAAGTCACAATGCTCACTTGGAGCTGGTGTAGACAGAGTCACAGTCATACAGTACAGGAACAGACCCTCCAGATTTCCTAAACTGATCTAGTACTGTTTGCCAGCATTTAGCCCATATGCCTCTAAACCCTTCCTATTTGTACACCAATCCAGATGCCTTTTAAATGTCAGAATCGTATCCACCATCACTTCCTCTGGCAGCTTGTTCCACAGACGTACGATCCCTCGGAGTGGAAGAAGTTGCCCCTTAAGTCCCTTTTAAATCTTCCCTTCTCACCCTATCCATGCCCCTCATGATTTTATAAACACACATTAGGTCACCCCTCCGCCTCGAACGCTCCAGGGGGGAAAAAAAGCCCCAGCCTATTCAGACCCTCTGTATAGCTCCAATCCCAGCATTATTCTTGCAAATCTTTTCTGAAACCTTAAGTTTAATAATAGCTTTCCTTAAGTAGGGAGACCAGATTTGAATACTATTTGGAAAGTAGCCTCAATGTCCTGTACAGCTGCAACATGAGATTTCAACTCCTATTCTCACTGCACTGATCGATGAAGGCAAACATGCCAAAAGCTTTCATCACTTTAAACGGAACTATGCACCAGCACCCTTGGGTCTTTTGTTCAGCAACACTCCCCATAGCCCTACCATGGAGTGTATAAGTCCTGCCTTGAACATTGTGCCAAATGGACTATTTGGAACATTACAGTGCAATACAGGCCCTTCGGCCCTCAATGTTACACCAACCTGTGAAACCAATCTGAAGCCCATCTATTCTACACTATTCCATTTTCATCCACATGTTTATCCAAAGACCGTTTAAATGCCCTTAAATTGGTGAGTCTACTACTGTTGCAGGCAGTGCGTTCCCACATCCTTGCTACTCTGAGTAAAGAAACTACTTCTGACATCTGTCCTATATCACCCCTCAGTTTAAAGCTATGTCCCCTCGTGCTAGCCATCACCATCTGAGGAAAAAGGCTGTCACTATCCATCCTATATAATCCTCTGATCATCTTGTATGTCTCTATTAAGTCACCACCTAACCTCCTTACAAAAACAGCCTCAAGTCCCTCAGCCTTTCCGCATAAGACATTCCCTCCATACCTGGCAACATCCTAGTAAATCTCCTCTGAACCCTTTCTAAAGCTTCCACACCCTATAAATGCTGTGAACAGAACTATATGCAATACTCCAAGTGTGGCCACACCAGTTTTCTACAGTTGCAGCATGACCTCATGGCTAAGAAACTCAGTCCCTTGACCAATAAAAGCTAACACACCATATGCCTTCTTAACAGCTCTATCAACCTGGGTGGTGACTTTCAGGGATCGATGTACATGGAAATCAAGATCTCTCTGCTCACCTACACTACCAGGAATCTTACCATTAGTCCAGCACTCTTTATCCCTGTTCCTCCTTCCAAAGTGAATCACCTCACACTTTTCCACATTAAACTCCATTTGCCACCTCTCAGCCCAGCTCTGGAGCTTATCCATGTCCTGCTGTAATCTGCAACATCCTTCAGCACAATCCACAACTCCACCAGCCCTAGTATCATCTGCAAATTTACTAACCCATCCTTCTTTTCCCTCATCTAGATCATTTATAAAAATGACAAACAGCAGTGGTCCAAAAACAGATCCTTGCGATGCACCACTGGTAAAGGAACTCCAAGATGAACATTTCCCATCAACTACCACCCTCTGTCTTCTTTCAGCTAGCCAATTTCTGATGCAAGCGGCTAAATCACCCTCAATTCCATGCCTCTGTATTTTGCGCAACAGCCTACCATGTGGAACCTTATCAAACGCCTTACTGAAATCCATATATACCAACCGCTTTACCTCATCCACCTGTTTGGTCACCCCCAACACTTCTGATTCAGAATTGGAACGAGAAAGTGATCGGAGGAGCATTGCTTTGACTATAGGCTGGAGGTGCAGCAAAACCCTGAGTTCTGCAAACCAAAATGAAGTTTGTGAATTGAAAGCATTGAAGGAGAGGGAGCCTGTCCAGGTGCAAATGGCAGATGTGGTTGAAGAAAAGTAGACCCATCATAGAAATCATCTACCTTTGATGGATTTGTGACCTTTAATTCCAAATATGTTTAAGTCAAACTACAGCCACATCTATGATCAGAAAATAATTTTCATTCCATCATATTCTTACCTGTGTCTGTTCATCAATTTCTTTCCGTATACGGTCCCCGAGTACGATGAGAACCGATACAGCCATCTGCACATCTCCCTGTTCTGCATAGTAATGTAGCATGTCTTTCACAAGAGAATTAAAATAATCAGCAGGCAGATAGGCATCATACAGGGGCTGGGAGATTGACATGAGGGAGAAGGATTCAATTGGAGTCAAACATACAGTCTCCGCTTCATTCCCACTGACATGTGGAGATTCCACTTTGTCCTGAAGATGGTCTGGAGCAGAAGGATTATCTATAATTTCATGACGCAGTTGAAATGCTTCCTGAGGCAAAATGTACTCCTGTTCCTCTGCTTAACAAACAAAGTCAGTAGAGGTGAGAAATCTTTGACATTTCATTTTAAAAAGAAAACAAAATTAAACATATTCCATATTTGCATGTGCTAAGCTAACTGGGCAATTGTTCTGTTTAATGTAGTCTTCCTTTTTTTTGAATAAGGCAGTTTTCCAATCCTCTAGGACTTTTCCAGAAGAGGGTTTTGGAAGATTACTACCAATATATCCATTCTAGCCATTTCCTTTAATATTTTAGGATGCAACCCATTAGACCCATGGGGAATCATAGAATCCTTATGGTATGGAAGCAGGCCATTCAGTCCATACAGTTCACACTGACCCTTAGAAGAGCATCCCACCCAGACTCACTCCCCTACCCTATCCTTCTCACCCTGTTAATCCACCTAACCTGCACATCCTTGGAAGAAGGGAGGAAACCTCAGCATCCAGAGCAAACCCACGCTAAAATGGGGAGAAGGTCTGTGTGGCTTTTGAACAGTAACCTATGGGTGAAATCAAACCCAGGTCCCTGGCATTGTGAGGCAGCAGTGCTAACCACTGAGCCACTCTGCTGACTTTGGCCTCAAATCCCATTTTTTCCTCAGGTGATACTGAATTTATATCCTCTCCCGCTTAGCTCCTTGATTTAATAATGTTGGAATGCTCGTGTTGAATACCATGAAAACTGACAAAATCTTTTTGCAGCTTCTATTTCCTGCTTCTCCATAATTATTACCTCGACTCACTTTGGCCTGTTACTGTCAGCGTATCCTCAAGTTTATTTTCTCCCTCTATCTTGGGTTATCTTTTGATGTTACCATAAATCTTTGCCACAATGAAAGAAAAAGAATTGATACTATCCTTAAGTACCATGGTCAATTTGTCCCCTTCCTATAATCCTCCGAGCTCTCTCTGCAGTGATGATGCTGTCACTTTAAAAAGGTTATTTTGTCCTTTTTTTTGAAGAGATGTTATAAAAGCAGAGGGAGTAACAGTTATGGGTTATAACGTCTAGGAAGTAACAATTTACTAATGGAAGGGGAGTGGTCAGTTCCCCCAGTTCAGGTTTTTTTTTTAGTTTTTATTTGTGTAGCAGTCACAAGATGTACTGAGTACCAGAAGGGTTGCAAGCTAAAGAATTCCTGACTGACTTTCTCTGAAATCCCACCCCCCAGTTTAGATGTTATTTCCTCCTGCCTGTAAAGATCGGGGTTTGAATTTACCTTTTCGTCAAGGGATGTGTTGGAGAGGTTACTGAATTGGAACAGTTCATTAGTAATAGTTACTATATCGGGTCGGTTAAGTCTTCCAATAGTGAAGTTAATCTAAATTCCGCTTTCCTTTGTTGGTTTTTTAAAAATACCTTTGCTTAAAGCGGAGTGGTTTGACCAGTTGCATTCCTGAAGAAGGGCCTGTGCCCGAAACGTCGAATCTCCTGTTCCCTGGATGCTGCCTGACCTGCTGTGCTGTTCCAGCAATAAAGTTTCAACTCACACCTGGAACACCCACTTCACATCTGCCTTTAAAAGATTTTAGGGGGGGAGGGGGGGTCTAGCCTGGTCCAAAACAAAAGTAACAACCACATTTTATTAAAATATGCAAATTGCATGAGTCACTATCTCCAATATTTGGGGGGGGTGGGGAGACAGAAGACGGCCTCATGGGTATAACTCATGGATACTCTGAGGGTATATTACATTCTACACAGTTTCAAAAGGGGAAAAAAGCCCAAGTCAGTGAGAGAAACTACTTGGTTTAGCACTTATCACTGCTGCTGGTAATCAGACAGGTTAGGTCTTCTTGAGGAAGAGCTCTTAATAAAGCTAGTAGATTTAAGAGATGGAAATGTGTTGCTGGAAAAGCGCAGCAGGTCAGGCAGCATCTAGGGCACAGGAGAATCGACGTTTCGGGCATTAGCCCTTCTTCAGGAATGGTAGATTTAAGTAGATTTAAGACACAAGTAAGTGGTGTTTTTCTTAATACTGGACATCTCTCATGAGACTCAAGCTAAATAAACAATTTACTACCAATTGAGACCCTTGTCAGTGTACTGTCTTGCTCCCATTAGTTTTTTTTTAGTCAAATCACATCACTTGCCTCATAGAAGGGCCTAACCATTGTTTGTACAGAACATCTGCTTAATGACAGATCTCCACCTACACCACAGGAGCTCTCTTGTGGTTAGGAGACTTAACACTAGTTCTCACTATGCAATTGGTAACGGACAGATTTTCTCAAGTATCTGAATAAATGCTCACCAGGCGCATTTTCATGGTCCACCATGTAGAGGTCATCTTCATCTCCTTCCACATCCCCAAACAGGTAATCAGCCGGCACATCACTACCTTCTGTCTCCTCATTCTCTGTGGTGTGGTAGAAGGAAAGTATCAATATCAAGTTAGTTTTGGATGCTGGAAGGTGGGAAACTTGGCTCAAAGACAATTCTCTTTTAATTTGGTCATGGGATATAGGTGTTGCTGGCTGAACCAGCTTTACTGCCCAGCTGTAGATGCTCTTGAGAAGGTGGTGAGCTAGTTCTTGGATTGCTGCAGGCCATTTAGGGCAGTTATACCCACAAGCAATTCAGATGTTGCCTGACCTGCTGTGCCTTTCCAGCACCACTCTAATCTGGACTCTGATTTCCAGCATCTGCAGTACTCACTTTTGCCTAGTTCCAGGGTTTTAACCCAGTGACGCTGAAGGAATGGCAATATATTTTCAAGTCGGGGACAGTAAAGGGCTTGGGGGGAGGGGGGCAATATTTAGTCAATTTACATACCGGACACCATTGCTGCTGAATTACATCACAAGAGGAACACTGATACCTTGATGGCAGATCACAATTGCACTAATGCCACATAGCAAGGGCAATGCCTTCACTTTGCTCTCCCTGGCTCTACTGAAGGAGCCTTATTGGTGGAAGAGTGAGACTACAGTTAAAAGTTTACACGACAATTTAAGTGCCAGCAGGTATACTGTTTACATATTTTGAAAGGATTTGCTTTAAATAGAATGCAGAGAACAAACCAGACAATAATTAATTCGATAGATATCACTTAAAAACCTACTCTGGGGTGAAGTCCAAGTAGCCAGATGTGTTAATAATTGGGTTGTTATCTTTCAGATCCATCAAGTAGCAAGGCTTTCAATTTTTAGTACTAAAGATTTAAATGTTAGTAAGCATTAGAATAGATCCAGTGCAAATTTCACATGTCTTCCAGGAAAGACTTTCATAGAAGTTTCCCTGAACTATTTCAGTGGTCAGAGAGAAAGAGATTTATTGGTAGAGAAAATGAGAGTGAAGAAAGGGAGATAAATTACCTCAGGTGGAATAACGTGCAGGTCATGTTTGGAGTTGGTGGCCAAGGGCAGTTTATCCCTAGATTATCTAGCACAATCATGGACATTGGCATGGATTTTACAATGTAAAATTACGCAATAAAAAGTGTCAGAACTTTTATCACTGAAATCCACTGTCATTTATAAAAGATTAATTGGATTGACGTGAATTATTTAGTTGAGCTGGAATCCCAGCAACAAGTATTACCATACCTTCATTTGCAGTGATCAAAGGGTTTGAGGAATGCATGTGATTCATTTCTTGCCAATTTTCTGCCTTCCCTCGCTCCAACCTCGGCTCATTGTTAAGTGCTACGGATAGCTCCTTCAGACTGGGAAGGAAAATAAAACGTGAATCAATTACGTTAAATAGAAATAAATAATAGCTCAAAAATTCACCAAATCAGAGGATTTGAAAAGGAGGGAACCTCGAACAGAATCTGGAATACATTCCAATAAGAAATACTATACCTACAGTATACCTTCACCTGAGGCCCACTAGTAGGGGTGATTAAACATCTGGAAATGAACCTTCAAGCTCAGTGAGCAAACCTACATCCAATACCTACAGTATGTAATCCAACATAATTCATCTGCTCCTAGCTTGGATGTAAGCCAAATGAGCACAAAATGAAAAGAATAAAGCCAAGATCAAAATAATCAATGAAGCCATAAATGTAGTCTTATCCTAATGTTCTACTTCTGAAACACATTTTTAAATTAAATTCCCTCTTTACTTACCTGTTCATAAGAGGCAAGCCTCCGCTCTTGCCTATACTTTGATTCAAGTTGACTGATGAGATAGCACCTGGGTTGGAGTAGACGATCCTCAGCATTGTCCATGTCTGAGCCACCTAGATACAGAAAAGAGCAAATCTCATTCATACCCTTGCTGTAATCCATCAGAATGCTGTCAATGTCATACAACTAAAGTATACACATTTGATCCACCCATAATTCAGGGTTCTTAATGTCCACATAGACACCAACAACATAGGAAGGAAGAAAGGTGGGGATCTAAGGCAGAAATTCAGGGAGCTAGGATGAAAGCTTAGAGCAAGAACAGAGTTATCATCTCTGGTTTGTTGCCCGTGCCACGTGCTAGTGAAGGGAGGAACAGGGAGAAAGCGGAGCTGAACATGTGGCTGCAGCAATGCTGCAGGAGGGAGGATTTTGGATTCTTGGATAATTGGAGCTCTTTGTGAGGAAGGTGGGACAGTACAAACAGGATGGTCTTCACCTGAACCAGAGCGGTACCAATATCGCCCAGTGGGGGGGGATTTAAACTAATACAGCAGGGGGATGGGAACCTGAATTGTATTCCAGTGTAAAGGAAGTTGAGGGTAGTAAGTTCAGAGATAGGTATACAAGGTCACAAGAGGGCACTAGCAGTCAGGATGTTGGTTTGAAAAGTGTACTTCAATTCCAGGTGCATCCGGAATAAGGTGGGTGAACTTGCAGCATGGGTTGGTACCTGGGATTTCGATGTTCTGGCTGTTTCAAAGACATGGCTAGGAATGGTTGTTGCAGATTCCAGGATTTAAATGTTTAATCAAGGGTAGTATTATAGCAGCTGAGAATGCTTGAGGTCTCATCCACTGAGATAGTATAGGCTGAGGTTAGAAACAAGAAAGGAGAGGTCACTCTGTTGGGAGTTTTCTATAGGCCTCCAAATTGTTCCAGGGATGTAGGGGAAAGGAGAGCAAGGATGATTCTCGATAGGAGCAAGACTAACAGGATAGTTTCCCAATCAATATTGGGAATACTATAGTTCAAGTAGTTTAGATGGGTCAGTTTTTGTTCAATGTGTGCAGGAGGGTTTTCTGACAGTATGTAGACATGCCAACAAGGGGTGATGCCATGTTGAATTTGGTACTGGGGAATGAACTCGGCCAGCTGTTAAGATTTGGAAGTAGGTGAGCACTTTAGCGATAGTGACCATAGTTTGGTTATGTTTACAACAGCAATGGGTAGGGATAGGTATATACCACAGGGAATGAGATATAACTGAGGAAAAAGCAATTATGATGTGATTAGGCAAGATTTAAGATACAGAGAATGGGGAAGGAAACTGCAGAGGATGGTCACACTTGAAATGTGGAACTTATTCAAGGAACAGCTACTGCGGGTCCTTGATAAGTAAATAACCATCAGACAGGGAGGAAGTTGTAGATAGAGGGAGCCATGGTTTACTAAAGAAGTTGAAGCTCTTGTCAAGAGGAAGAAGGAGGCTTATGTGAGGATGAGGTGTGCAGGTTCTGTTAGGGGACTTGAGAGTTATAGGTTAGCCAGAAAAGCTCTAAAAAGAGGGCTAAGAAGAACCAGGAGGAGACATGAGAGGTTGTTGGCGGACAGGATCAAGGAAAACCCAAACGCAATGAATGACTAGAGTAAGACTAGGGCCAATCAAAGATAGTCGTGGGAAGTTGTGTGTGGAATCTGAGGACATAGGGGAAGTGCTTAATGAATACTTTTCGTCAGCATTCACATTGGAAAGGGTAATAGTTAGTGGGAATACAGAGATACAGGCTACAAGATTAGATGGAATTGAGGTTGACAAAGAGGAGGGTTTTGCAATTTTGGAAGATCTGAAAGTCGATAAGACCCCTGGGCTGGATGGGACTTATCCTCGGATTCTCTGGGAAGCCAGGAAGGAGATTGCAGAGTCTTTGACTTCGATCTTTATGTCATCATTGTCGACAGAAGTATTGCCAGAAGATTGGAGGATAGTAAATGTCGTTCCTTGTTTAAGAAAGGGAGTCAGGACAACCCTGGTAATTATAAACCAGTGAGCCTTACTTCACTTGTGGGTGAGGTGTTGGAAAAGGTTAGAAAAGATAGGATTTATAATCATCTGGAAAGGAATAATTTGATTAGGGATAGTCCATATGGTTTTGTGAAGGGTAGGTTGTGCCTCACTAATCTTATTGAGTTCTGCGAGAAGGTGACAAACCAGGTGGATGAAGGTAAAGCGGTTGATGTGGTGTATTTGAACTTCAGTAAGGCATTTGATAAGGCTCCACATGGTAGGCTATTGCACAAAGTACGGAATTTCAGGATTGAAGATGATTTAGCAGTTTGGATCAGAAATTGGCTGGCTAAAAGACAGAGGGTGATGGTTGGTGGGAAATGTTCATCCTGGAGCTCAGTTACCAGTGGCGTGCGGCAAGGATCAGTTTTGAGGCTAATACTATTTGTCATTTTCATCAATAATCTGGATGTGGGTGTAGAAGGCTGGGTTAGTAAATTTGCAGATGACACTAAGGTAGGCAGAGTTGTGGATAATGCCGAAGGATGTTGCAGGTTACAGAATGACATAGATAAGATGCAGAGCTGGGCTGAGAAGAGGCAAATGGAGTTTAATGCAGAAAAGGGAAAGGTAGGTCACTTCGAAAGATGCAACAGGAATGCAGAGTACTGGGCTAATGGTAAAATTCTTGACAGTGTGGATGAACAGAGAGATCTTGGTGTCCAGGTGCATAAATCCCTGAAAGTTGCCACCCAGGTTGATAGGGTTGTTAAGAAGGCATATGGTGGGTTGGCATTTATTGGTAGGGGATTGAGTTTCAGAGCCACAAGTTCATGCTTCAGCTGTACAAGACACTGGTAAGGCTGCACCTGATGTATTATGTACAGTTTTGGTCATCGCATTATAGGAAGGATATGGGAGCTTTGGAAAGGGTACAGAGGAGATTTACAAGGGTGTTGCCTGGTATGGAAGGAAGGTCTTATGAAGAATGGCTGAAGGAACTGTTTTTGCTGGAGAGAGGAAGTTTGAGAGGTGACTTAATCAAGACGTATAAGATAATCAGAGGGTTAGACTTGGTGGACAGTGAGAACCTTTTTCCTCCAATGGTGAAGACTAACACGAGGGGACATAGCTTTAAATTGAGGGGTGACGGATATAGGACAGATGTCAGTGGTGGTTTTTTCACTCAGTAGTGGGGGCATGGAACGGCCTGCCTGCAACAGTAGCAGCAGCTAACGTTAAGGGCATTTAAATGGGCATTGCACATACATACGGATAATAATGAAAGTGTAGATTAGATGGGCATCAGATTAATGTCACAGGTCGGTGCAACATCGAGGGTCGAAGGGCCAGTACTGCGCTATAACGTTCTATGTTCTAACTACATTACTCTAACCAGTGTTTACAACAGTCACTGTAAAATGCAATTAAGACTGCATGAAGTGGAGGAAAAAGCCACAATGTCGGTAGCACCGTATTCACCACGCACGTGATTACAGTGCAAATTTTAAATATTGGGGTCCAATGTTTTTTATTGTAAACTAACATGTAGCGTGACACAATGTGTGACAGTTATATGGTTTAATATGCATTTTAGAATTTTGTTTCAGAACTAGTGGCACGTGGGTTTTGGTCTTTCAGAGAGGGGGGTTTACTAATGATTACTTGGTATGTATTTCTGCAGCGTAATTTCTAAAAAAAATACAAGAGAGATTTCCTCAACGGCTAATGGGAATTTGTTTCTATTGGACAGTTTTGTAAGTGAACAAAGTGAACATTGAACAGCATTAGTTTGCTTTCAGTGAGAAGCATTTTATGTAGGAGGAAGCACCTACAGCTGGAAAAGCTTTGGGTTTCAGTTTGCCGTGGTCCTGGAGGAAGTCAGATGTCCAAACTGGTTTCCCCGAAGAAAAAGGACATAGTTTAGACCTGTTAAGAAATAGGTTACCCTCAGTGTGAGGAGTTTAGGTTGAGAGTTCCAAATTATAACTGCTTGGTTAGAATTCTGATGGGATCCTTTGAAGCTAAGAAAGTCTATGCTCACTGTATTTCTTTTTAATTAACCTATTTTTCTAATCAACCTGTTTTGAAAAGGCATTACGTATCTCTGGAGCAAGTGGGATTTGAACCCAGGGCCGATTAGTCCAGGGATAGGGACATTACTGTGAGACCACAAAAGGGCCTTAGCCTTAGTTATATTAATACTCAAGGAAGATGTAAAAAAACTTAAGACCAGGAATTAAAACCAGATGGTCAAGTCAAAGCGTGCTAACCCTACAAATAAAGAAACAAACCGAAAAGTTTGAGTACTGTAATGGAATGCTGTTGGGATTGATGGAATTTTACGAGGTGCTTCAAAAACCTTTAAAATTGTGTTCTAAGTGTATAGGTTGGTTTATTCTGTTTGCTATTTTGCATAACAATCAGTAAAACAGACACATAAACCATACCTGCAGAATTACATGCTTATGCTTCAGTGACAAACCACCTTGCTAAACAGAGTTGTGGAGCTATACAGCACGGAAATGGACCCTTTGCTCCAACCCACCCATGCTGACCAGATATCCTAACCTAATCTGGACCCATTTGCCAGCACCTGTCCTATATCCCTCTAAATCCTTCCTATTCATGTATCCATTCAGATGCCTTTTAAATGTTGTAATTTTACCAGCCTCCATCACTTCCTCTGGCAGCTCATTCCATACACGTACCACCCTCTGCGTGAAACAGTTGCCCCTTAGTTCCCTTTTAAATCTTTCCCCTCTCGTTTTTGGCTTCCCTACCCTGGGGAATTGACCTTGACTATTTCCCCTATTCATATCCCTCATGACTTTATAAACCACTACGGACACCCCTCAGCTTCCAACGCTCCAGGGAAAATACCCCAGACTATTCAGCCAATGTCCTGTAACATGACTTCCCAACTCCCATACTCAATAGCAAAAACTAAATGCTTCAATCAACCTAAATTTCAGACTGGCATCTTATCTGTCCAGTATTAATGTAAACTAGGATCATAACTGGAGCGCAAATAGAATATAGCTCAAGGAGTTTTAATATAAACCTAGGAACTGACGGCAATTCACTCAAGTATTTATTATTCATCAGTTCGCAAAAGCACTATCTGGGGAAGAAAAGTTATATTTACCATTTAACTGTCACATAGGATTAGATTAGATTACTTACAGTGTGGAAACAGGCCCTTTGGCCCAACAAGTCCACACTGACCCACCGAAGCGCAACCCACCTAGACCCATTCCCCTACATTTACCCCTTCACCTAACACTATGGGCAATTTAGCATGGCCAATTCACCTAACCTGCACATTTTTGGATTGTGGGAGGAAACCGGAGCACCCGGAGGAAACCCACGCAGACACTGGGAGAATGTGCAAACTCCACACAGCGAGTCGCCTGAGGCGGGAATTGAACCTGGGTCTCTGGCGCTGTGAGGCAACAGTGCTAACCACTGTGCCACCCAAGCTTGAGCATTCCTTAGTCATGACTGCAGTCAGACACATGTGCAGCATTAATTATGCTCATTAACAAAAACCGCGCTCTCTGTCCTTAAAATATGATTATTTACTTTGAGGTGCAATTTCAAATCTTCTAATGCCTCCCTGCCAAATGATCCAGAGGGGTTATTCTGCAGTGATAATAAATGGTGAACCAGCTATTAGTGGTAAACGCAGTGGACACAGGTTCATAGTTCCATGAAAGTGGAGTCGCAGGTAGATAGGATAGTGAAGAAGGTGTTTGGTATGCTTTGGTCAGAGCATTGAGTACAGGAGTTGGGAGGTCATGTTGCAGCTGTACAGGACATTGGTTAGGCCACTTCTGGAATACTGAGTGCAATTCTGGTCTCCTTCCTATCAGAAGGATGTCGTGAAACTTGAAAAGGTTCAGAAAAGATTTACAAGGATGTTGCCAGGGTTGGAGGGTTTGAGCTACAGGGAGAGGCTGAATAGACTGGGGCTGTTTTCCCTGGAGTGTCAGAGGCTGAGGGGTGACCTTATAGAGGTTTATAAAATCATGAGGAACATGGATAGGATAAATAGACAAAGCCTTTTCCTTGAGGTGGTGGAGTCCAGAACTAGAGGGCATAGGTTTATGGTGAGAGGGGAAAGATATAAAAGAGACCTAAGGGGCAAATTTTTCACACCAAGGGTGGTACGTGTATGGAATGAGCTGCCAGAGGAAGTGATGGAGGCTGGTACAATTACAGCATTTGGATGGGTCTATGAATAGGAAAGGTTTAGATGGATTTGGGCCAAGTGCTGTCAAATGGAACTAGATTAGGTTAGGATATCTGGTCAGCATGGACAAGTTGGACCAAAAGGTCCATGTCTCTGCTGTACATCTCTATGACTCTAACAGAAGGGGAAACTGGAAATGTAATTCCTTTAAGTTCTTAATCCGCGAGTGGAGGAGAGTGTGTGTATATCTTTTATATTTAACATATACATTTTCCATTCTGGACCCAAGTAATCTCCGTACCTGATAACGATATAATTCTTTCGCGATTTTGGCATTATGATCACAGAGCTCAGCCAGCGACCGACCAGTCAGCATGTACTGTTGTGCCATGTTGACAAACCAGTCCACGGAGTTGCTGCCCCCTTCCATTTCAAACACATTCAGAGAACTGGACACATTTGCAAATTGCTCTGATAAATCCGGCTTCTTGAAGAAAAAAATGGGATAGCGTCTCTCGCCTCCGTAGGTTTTCCGATTTGAGTCACTGGTAAACATGCTATCTTTCCCTGCAAAAGCCAAGTCTCCAAACAGCCCATAGCACAGCCCTTCAGGGTTGGCACGATCAACAGGTCGGCTGGCATCTTTAAACATGTGTTGGTACAGAGTACTGTCTTTCGATCCAGAAAGAAGGTAATAAGGATCATGAATATGACGCCATATAATTCCTGTGGTCACATCCTTGTGCTCCTCAAACATTCCAAATGGGATGTACGGGCGTCGGATATCCCAGACGTAAATGTTGTGATCTACCATCATGGAGCAGGTTGCTAGATGGTACTTCATTTCTGGTCGCCATTTCACCCGTGCTACTGAGGCAATAGTCTGGACACAATAGACCTCTTTGGTTCTGGTTGTTGACAGGTCCCATACTTTCACCATTTTATCTCGTCCTCCAGTTGCTAACCATCCTCTGCAAAAGGAACAAAAACACTTATTGCTTACTCTTGAGTACCATTAAGATATATACATTACTTGTCCAACCAGTGAAGACATTTCTTCTACAACAATGGAATAAACTCAAATGTTCAAACCAGAGTAGTTCAACCAAAACAGCGTAGATAGTTGACACATTGAAAAACAGAGTATTTTAGGAAAAAGTAGTGAACAGAATGTTCCTCAACCCAGGTAAGGCAAAGACAGGACAGTGCAGTGGGGGGAAAACTAACATGGGATCTACACTTTCACATACATATTGTTAAAAATTAATGTTAAATACATAAGGAGATGAGTGTGTTGCATTTGGAGCAGTGTGTGCAGTTCTGAACATTCAGGAGAAACAGTACAGCAATGTGGATGGGGAAGGGCTTGTGGGCAGGACTAAAACTAGAGGACAGTTTTAAAATTCGGGATTGCCTTTTTAGGATTGGGATGAGAATGGTTTTCCTTAGACTGCCTTAGAAGGCAACAGAAGCAGGGCCCTCGGATGCTGCCTGACCTGCTGTACTTTTCCAGCATCACTCTAATCTTGACTCATCCAAATTAAGGCAGATATAGACAAAGTCTTGTCAGCCAAGAGAATCAAAAGGTTGCCAGAGGCAGATGGGAACATGAAATTCAAATCAAGGGGCCAAATGGCCAATTTCTGCTCCCATTTTGTTTATAAGTGATTCAAGAATACTCAGGTAAGAAGGTAGTTGGTGAAAATCCATTTCCACTGTTTGAAAGTAAACAGGAACAAGAGGTATAAATTTGGGTTATGCTTGATTAGATTTTCATACGTAGGTTACAACAGGAAATGCGTTACCATAAGGCAGCAACAATTATTTGAAAATGGAATTGGATAGGTTTTAGAAAACAAAACTCTAGAAGGTGTACAGAGCAAGGAGAAGGAAATAGGATGTAGAATTGTAATTACAGTTGAAGATCAGAGACTCAGCACAAGAAAGATGGAGCAGACTGGCCTCCTGTTCTATCTTTCTATTCTATTATCTGTAGATACACACAAGAGACTGTTAATGGTACTTCACATCAGATCTGATAAGGGGCAATGTTACAATGATCTTTTGTTTTCAAAATAGAGCTCAACATAAACACCCACACCTAAACTTTACACGGATGTTAAAAACTGCATTGTGATCTATTTTAAATTAGGTACAAAACCAATATAAAATGCCCATTCCAAATAGCTTTCTCTATTACCCAAGCCTTAGTTACAAATAACATATTTGATAGAACTTGAATGGTGCTGCTTGTAAGTATTAAATTCTCTGGTAGCATCTAATTTAGCCGATCAGGAGGGCACCAGTTTGATAGTTGGAGTTGCTCTACAGTCTGCAAGTTCATCTTTAAAAGGAGTGTTGTGTAATAGGCTGGCACACACTGCAGAAGATCCAATATGCTGCCACCTAGTAGGGCACTGTCACAAGTGTTTCAGCTACTTCTCCCTCATTTCAGTTACTCCATCTGTCACCCCATCTTCAAGCTTTCCTGGACTTCCCGGTTTGTGATCAGCCGTAAATTGCTGCAAGAGCCAGTGCAACAGCTTCGGTGTAAATGTCCCATCCAGTCCCCCTACCACTCTCTCTCTATGGACACAGCTCCTCCCCACTTTCCATTTAGGTTTTAACAGATTATGCCAGTAAAAGCTGGCTATGCAGTTGTCTTGCTGGCTATTACCTGTCATTCCTCAAATGGAGAGTACCCAATCGCAGTGATGTAATAAGCAGTAACGAATACAGGTTGGACAACATTTCCACTGACAGCAAACATGCATGAGGGCGAGAAACAATCTGCTACACTGCAATGTGCCTGCAGCAGTCTTGTTAAAAGCTTCAGTAAGTTGCCAGGCCAACAACTCAACCAAGGCAGATCACTGCTTGAGCAGAAAATAATTCCAACAATGTATGTTATTCAGGTCATTCCCAAAAAGCGAAACCAGCTTGTGGTTTTGTTCATTTATTGGAAACCTGACTGATGTCGAAGACTTGCTCACTAAAACGGGGCTCAAAATTCTGCAATTAACTGGCAATTTTCAAAAACACATCGCTTGAAGCAATATTTTTTGCAAATTTTTGACAATGTTGCTGTAATTTTTGATGCAAAAATAATATCGGTAAAATTTTCCCAAGGTATAATATGGCATCAAGGCTTCACAAAAGGGGTAGCATGTTTTCAGGCTAATAATTTATCATGAAAACAGAAATACTGGAGAAACTCAGCAAGTCTGGCAGCATGTATAGAGAGTCCTGCAGCCCTTTGTCAGAATATTTGGCACAATACTCCCTCTGGCGTGTATGTACTAACCATTGACTGATGCCTGTCTACCATGTTGATTGAGTCAAGTTATACTGAAGGTGACTTTAAGATCTTAAACGTTCCTCAGTTTGGCTAAGGGAAACAAAAAAAAAGCCTTATCAGGACTCTATGAAATTACTGAAGGTCGTAAGAGCCTCACTTTACTCACCTATCATCTGGGTGCCAGTCACAGCAGAAGACAGGTCCATTATGTGCTGTAAACATGCGCTCATATCTATCTGGCCGTCTTATGTCCCAGAGCTGAACATTACCATTTTCAAATGAAGCAGCAAATGCGAAATAGTCTTTTATACTGAACTGGACATCCCGGACACTTTCTGACTGACCTACAGAAGATAAAGGTCCACTTGCAAGATTACCAAAACAGGTTCAATAGTTATGGCAGTGAATACTGGCAGGACTTATCGGAACACATAAATCTTAAATCAATGAGATTATTGTCTCCCCTGCAGAAGATCTAATTAGTTCGCGTTACATAAATTTGAATGGTTCCTTTTGCTCTCAGGGTTACAGCTTACAGTTAAGTGAAAATCCTAGTCAGATATCCTAGAGGATAGCTGGTGAGACATATGGAAAGTATTAATTTAGTGATTAGAGAGTGGGTTAAGATTCATTGTTGGAGGGATTTCAGTGTGTTCATGTACATGCATACAAACATTTAATCTGGCCATATCTAAAAGAAACCAATGCTTAAGGTTCCACTTCCTCCCACATCCAACAACCTTTATATCAGAAGTTCGAACTTCCCCGACAATAAACCGAAATGTGTTAAAATTTCAAATGAAACCTTTTAATAAGAAAACACAAATCCAAACTAATAACGAGGCAAAATAAACAGACAACAAGGGGCGCTTTGTGTCAAACAAAATAGTATTCAACGAATGAAATGACTTCTGGATAAAACAGTGGAAAAGAAAACACTTCTCAAACTGCTTCCTTCAAGCATCTTAGAATAGTTTATTACAAAAAATGGCAGGGACAGCTTTAAGCAAACTAATCTGAGATAACTGCTTATAAATTGTATTAAAGGCACCCTTCCTCACCCCCAACGGGATGGTAGCTGCCTTAAACCAAGGAAACAGTGTTAGTCCTTCATCAGACAAAGGAATGGCACACATTTTGGCATTCCTTCAACTACTTTGCTTTAGAGGGACATGCCACCAAGGAAGGAAACGAGGGCAATGTTTAAACCTGTCAGCCCTCACTGCTGATTTTTATAGAGCTCATTAAAAGACTATTATAAAACTTATTTCCATTGTAGTGTACGGTTTACAAAATGCGTGAAACCATACATGAAAAATTATGCAGCTAATTTTTTTTTACATGAATCGTAAATACAGGAATGCTGTTGCCTACACGAACTGATCACTGAGTTTACAGGAACACAATTATATGTTTTACCAGAGAAGGTGCTCACAGATTCCCTCTTCCGAAGATCGAAGCACTTCATGTAGCCATCCTGAGAACCACTCAGCAGCATGTTGACCTCGTTCGGGTGGAAGCAGACCTTATTGACAGTGCGTTTGTGCTCAGTGAAAAGCTGATCCTGTTTGTTGCGAGATGGTTTGCCCAGATTCCAGGTGACCACGGCTCCATTTGTGGCTGCTGTTGCCAGTAAATTATCATCCATCTGATGCCACACCACATCAGCACAGCTGAAATTCAGGGACAGCTTACGCCCAACTCGGAGATTTGCCCTTTCCACAAACTGTTCCTCTTCTATGGAGTAGATTTTAAAGATGTTGCGACCAGCCACTACTACCTGAGCAGCGTCCCTACATACGCTAATGGCGTTGGCCGGTGCATCGAGGTGGCAGAACATAGTTCGGCCTGTGATGGTTGAGCCACTCAGGACTGTGGTCACTCGTGCCATCTTCTCCATCGAAAACACAAGTAACTTCAGGCAACGTTGCCAGTTATGAAGTGGGAGCTGCCGTTCTCAATTACGCCAGAATGCCCGATCTGACAGGAAAACCACAGTTCCACGTTTCAAACTGTTGACAAATTGGTCCTTATTGACAAGTCAGCTTATCTGATAAAATACATCAATATGTTGTAGTGTGCAAATCATCATTGTTCCATAAACACAGTCAAGTTGAATTAAACTCCTCACATTGGCAGAACCCAAGGTTCACATCTATTTTGTTAAAAGCCTGAAATGAAAAAAAAGAAAGAAATTAAGGACTTAATCAATTAATAACTCAATTCAGAAATCAAAAGATGAAGCAAAATGCTGTGGATGCTGGAAACACGAAGCCAGAATAAAAATAGCTGGAAACAAAACCCAGGTCAGAAAGTATCAGTGGAGAAAAACAATTAAAGTTTCAGGTTATTGATGTCGAAGAATGAAATAAAAAGAATTTGACCATATAAACACCTTAAGACATGTCACAGACTTGCAAATTTTCCATTGAATGGTGGATAAATATCTCAGGCCTCAATTATATGGCTCAGTGGTTAGCACTGCTGCCTCACAGCACCACGGACCCAGGTTCGATTCCTACCTCAGGAGACTGTGTGGAATTTCTCCCCATGTCTGCATGGGTTTCCTCCTGGTTCTCTGGCTACCTCCCATAATCCAAAGATGTGCAGGACATGCTAAATTGCCCAGAGTGTTAGGTGCATTAGTCAGGGATAAATATAGGATAGGGAAATGGATCTGGGTGGGTTACTTTTCGGAGAGTCTGTGTGGACTTGTTGGGCTGAAGGGCCTGTTTCCATACTGTGGGGAATCTAATCTAATTTAAAATCTAATATGCTTCCTCTGCCATCTTAGAAAACTTAACATAGTCTTCAGTGAAATATAAAGTATTCTTTAGTCACATTTTTAAACTGGATCTTCTATTTACTATTACCCTTGAGGGGCTCACAGCTACAGAAAAGCTGACACTGTATAAATTTACACTCCAAGGTGATTCAGCTCTAAATAAATGTCAGGCTCGGCTTATGCCCGAAACATCAATTCTCCTGCTCCTCGGATGCTGCCTGACACACTCTTGACTCTGATCTCCACCATCCGCAGTCCTCACTTTCTCCTCATTATAAAACATGGCCTCCCTTCTGTATGTTATTTCTAGCATTGTGTGCTTCATCACATATTACACTATATACAGAAAAACATCTTCAGCACTTTTGAATAAATCTTATTTTTCAATATAGATCCAATGTGGAATGCAAGATGTTCCGACCGTTATTGCGCAATAGGGATGCATAACAGATGCGAGATTATAATTTCTTATGTCCTAAATTTTATTTTTCTATTATGCAAAATTATTGAGTTGCTGTTTGTTCACCAAAATCTAAATCTAGAGGGGAAGACAAATTTATGTTCAAATGTTATTATGTCAAAGGACGTAAGCTTCAACAGTCTTTCTGTCCTGTAAGAAAACATATGGTTCAGTAAAGTAACTTACCTCAGAAAGCTAATACAGCTTAAGACACCCCCAGTAACATCCTCAACTTGCAGCCTTAGAATACACTGCTTTGGCCATGTCCAACTAGCAAAGGGTATAATTGACATCATCCTGGGTCAAATCGTACTCTTTTCAGTTTAAGGTAGGCAATGTCATTTTTTAATCCAGTCAAATATGTTATCGGAGTGAAGTTCAGAGATGAAGTCCAAACCAAGGTTCAAATGATACGCAAAAAGCATTTCTCTTTCTGATGCTATACCTTGTTGACTTTATTCCTCTTTGTCTCAGTATAAATAGGGTTTAAAAAACAAGTTCAGCAAGATAAAATTATAGAGATTGAACAGAATTATTATCCAGTTATTAGCCAGCCCTTATTATCCATTACAGTACTATGTGAGGATTAACAAGCAAAAGAGCAGACCAAGAGTATTCTGCCATTTCTACAAAATGGGCTAGATTCTGACAACTTGCATGGAATTACTTTACAAGATCCACAAATGGATTTGAATGAAGATGTACATTCTAGTTAGAGATTTGGTTAATTTGATAAGACAGGAGGCAATTTTACAGCATTAACATTGACTAGAATGAGGATGGACTGAAGTAGTACTTCAGTAGTAGTATTTTCTGCCTCCTCTCCATTGACTTTTATTTTGTCAATTTACCAAAACTACCAATTAAACAGCTTCAACTGCTGGAGATACCCCTTAACTTCCAGATTCAAATTTCAACATTACTGAAATTCCAGCTGGCAGGTTCACCAGCCTTGATGCTTCTAAAACTTATTCACAAGTCAGCCAATTCTTCATTAAACAACCCTTTTTCTATTGACAATAAGAGTATGGAACAAACACAGTTACTGAATTTGTACTTGTAGGTCATGCATCCTCCCACAGGACTGTGGTCATATCAGAGATCAAGCAATTGTGGAAATTCTATGATAACTTCAACACACGACAAAACATGGCCTTTGTAAACAAAAAATGGTGAGTTGAATGGAGAAATACATTTGTATTTTCCCAACCACTCAAGCTTTTATTTCCTATTGAAATGCAGAACAGGAGGGAGCTGCAAGACTGTGGTGGATATTAATAAGAATTGGGGTAGTGTTTAATCAATAAATCATACTAATTCCAATTTTAAAAAGTAAATACTGCCACAGTATATCCGAATTCAAAACGTTAGCCCTCAGTTGTAAATAACATGAAATTTAAATATTGATGTCATTTGGCATGGTGTCTAAGATTGACGGTAAAATGAAGGGGCCACAAGATGGTTCTGAAGTTTATTTGACAGCAGGACTGGGTGACGGGGAATGCTAAAGATCAAACAAATGTGGAATTTTATTAGGAAGAGGTTAGGACTTTAAACTCAGGAGGTAATGGTCACAATATCTGCGCTTATAGTGGTTAGAATGCTAGTCTCCAAAGTGCCAGGAAGGTGTTGAGAATGTCAGGTTGTATAGTTATGTGTTAAACTGTGCATTTACTTCGAAAATAAAAGAGAGTTGTGATGGTCAAGGATAGCTAATCAACAATCATCCTGAAAATCACAGGCCAGGTTCCTCACCATAAAAGGCAGCCCTAGAGATAAAAGTTACCAGACTAAGAAAAGGAATGAAAGTAAATCTTCAGAAGCTAAGACTCCCTACAGATGGTGTCAAAACAAAAACAATTGACTACTTACTGGACATTGTAAAAGCATTTCCATGAAGTCGGTTATTCACTGGAATTAAAAGGGCAAAGTCCTGTAACTCAAAGTATGCTCTGTCTCCAACTAAAAAGTGTTATCAAATTATATTTCACCAATTTGTCAGAGAAATCTTAATGTGAAATCTTGTGGAGCTACTCTTTCAACTATTAAGTGGAAGTTTTGACTTTCCTTTAAAATAGTTACCAGTCACTACCAGACACATGACAAGCGAGACACCAATGTAGAAAGACAAAATTCCTAATCAAAATATATACTGGAAAAGTTTAATTTTAGTTTTATGCCTCACTACTGTGAAAAGGTGGAATTAGTTTAATTGACATAATGTTCACAACCTGGAACATTTTTATAAGTCATTTTGTTCTGAAATACAATTCAAATATTTCAAGTAAAATACTGTAGGATATCATTTACATTCCTAAAATACAGTCAAGATTAACTTTGTAATTCCATGTTTAACAAGAAAAATTTAAACTTATTGAAGACAAAATTACACTGAGCAAGTTTGAATAGGTGGAGTTGACATTTTACATTACTGTTATGTGGTAGCAATAAAAGTGGTACTTGCTACTAACAAGATGCTGCCATGAAGCCAAAAGACAACTGTTCATCACACAAATGAGTAATGTGGCATATGAACTTCAGTGTCATTGCAAAGCTAGGTATGTAGGGTGTATGACTGGCAAATGTTATCAAACAACATAATCCTTCAATTCTTTGTTACAGGCAAGGTATTGGTTAAAAAGTTCCCTGCCAAATAAATTACTTCTTATTTGGAACTGGAAGCGTTTTCTTGCAACATTATTGACAGAAGGTAAAATGTTAACACCATAAGATATAGGAGCAGAAATTAGGCCATTCACCCCGTTGGGTCTGCTCTGCCATTCAATCATGGCTGATAAGTTTCTCAATTCTGGATTAGTTGCCATACCTATGCTACTTTCTTCCCACCCCCACCCTCTTCTCATTTATCTCTCCACCCTTCAGGCACTCTGTCTGTATTCCTGATGAAGGGCTTTTGCCCGAAACGTCGATTTTACTGCTCCTCGGATACTGCCTGAACTGCTGTGCTCTTCCAGCACCACTAATCCAGAATCTGGTTTCCAGCATCTGCAGGCATTGTTTTTACCCTGATAAAGTTTCTCAACCACATTCTCCCACTTTATCCCCATAATACTTGAGGTTCTTGAGTGTCAAGGCTATCTATTTCAGTCTTAAATACACTCAACCACCTGGCCTTCCCAGCCTTCCGTTCGAAACAAAAAAAAATTGCAAATGCTCAATAAATTGACTTCTCCACCTCCTGATGCTGCCTGGCTTGCTGGTGTTCTTCCGGCCTCCTGCTTCTCTTCCACAGTTTTCTGTGGCAATGAATTCCAAATTCACCACTCTCTGGCTGAAGAAGTTTCTCCTGATCTCCGTTCTAAAAGGTCTTCCCTTTACTCTAAGGCTGTGCCCTCATGTCCTTGTCTCTCCTACCAATGGAAACACCTTCCCAACATCCACTCTGTCCAGGCCATTCAGTAAACTTCAGTTAGATCCCACCCCCCGAGTCCTTATAAAAAGTGTTGATTTGATCTCCGTTCTAAAAGGTCTTCTCTTTACTCTAAGGCTGTGCCCTCAGGTCCTAGTCTCTCCTACCAATGGAAACACCTTCCCAACATCCACTCTGTCCAGGCCATTCAGTAAACTTCAGTTAGATCCCACCCCCCGAGTCCTTATAAAAAGTGTTGATTCTGACCTTCTCCCTCAGCTCAGCCTCAGTGAAATGGGTGGCTTGCCGTAGGCCCCAGGATAGTCGCAGCCTCTCCCTCAGCCACCATTACCGTCACAAGGAGCTCAGCGCCCGCCAAACACAAACACAAGACAAAAACGGCCCCAGCTGCGGGTTTCACTATCTCCGCCGAAAGGGCCCCAGCGGTCACCGGGACCACTGCCAGGCCTCCCCGCGAGGTGTCCCTCACACTCCATCTCCGTCTGAGAGAACTTTCCTCTTCTTTTTCCCCCAGCAACACAAAACTCCGCTTGGAGAAGAAACGCCCTCACCTGCCGCCCGCCGCCATGCACCCGGAAACCATCGCCGCCTCCCTTCCGCCCGCCGCCAGCGACCGGAAACCGTCGCCGACTCCCTTCCCACCCCCACCAACGTTCCGCCCTGAAGCCCGCAGCCGAATATTTACGGGATAAACAAATATCAATAAGTGTTTTCCGCCTTATCCTCCTCCCCATTCACTGCAAGCCGACAGTCCACCCTCCACGTACGGGGAAGAGCGAGCAAGGAGTAAACCGCGACCAAGGTCCGGTTTCCCGCACAAACTACAACTCCCGAGATGCCAGGCGGCGGGCGGCATACCCACGTGATATAAACACGGGTCACGTGGGCCTGCCGCGACCAATCGCTCCGCCCGTTTGGGTAACGATGGAAACGGCTGGGCCTTGAAGTGCCTGGGAGTGTTCACTGTGTCTTCCTGCCCACACTGGGGGCTGCCAGAGCTGATCCACTCTCTCCATGGTCCTCTTGTATTCCCTCTCCGTACCCGCTCCTGTCCTGGAGGTACCGGTGTTGTACAAGGTTAAAAATCACACCACACCAGGTTATAGTGCAGTGGGTTTATTGGAAAACACTGGCTTTTGGAGGGCTGCCCCTTCAGCAGGTGTTAGTGAGAGAGGAAGATCTTAAGTATAGAATTTATAAGGAAAAGATCAAAGGGTCGTACAACGAATTGAATGCACCAAAGCTGTCTCTTAAGCCTTGCATCAGTTAGAATGGAGGTGCATGTTTCAATTGATTAATATGGAAATCTCAGAATTTCTTTCAAGTCACTGCCCTGCAATAACTCAAGGTGTTATCAATGTAAAGGCGGTGACACCTCAGGTCAGGCAATGAGTTTTGGGCATGAGGTCTTGTTTGGAGTCTCGTGTGTCTCATTCTGGAGTCAGACTGGTTTTATTTCCAAAGTAGGAGTTTATACAATGCCACATTGACTGACTGACTGTCCACAAATTGTGAACAAAATAGAATGTATCTGCAAATGCACCCTACAGATTTATGTGTGCGCGTGTGAGAGAGGACTTCTCAGATCTTGCAGCTGTCTTATCTTTAATCTTTTCAACAGTCTGCAAGATTTTTTCTTCTTTCTATTATTAAGCTGGATAGGGTTCAGAAGATATTTACCAGGATGTTGCTGAGTATGGAAGGTTTGAGTTATAATGAAAGGATAGATAGTCTGGGACTTTTTTCACTGGAGCGTAGGTGGTTGAGAGGTGACCTGAAAGAAGTTTATAAAATAATGAGAGTTATAGATACAGTTGATAGTAATTGTCTTTTCCCTAAGATGGGAAATTTCAAGATTCGGGGGCACATTTTTAAGGTGAGAGGAGAAGATTTAAAAAAGACACGAGGCAATTTATTTTTTACAGAAAAGGGCGGTTCAAGTGCTGAATGAACATCCTGAGGAAGTGGTGGATGTGAGTACAATTACAGTGTTGAAAAGACATTTAGATGGATACATGAATAGGAAAGATTTGAAGGGTTATAGGCCAGGAGCAGGCAGGTGGGACTACTTTAGTTTGGGTTATGTTCTGCATGAGCTGGTTGGACTGAAGGGTTTGTTGCCATGCTGCATGACTCTATGACTGTCACCCATCCAGCAGCCCCCAATTGAACAGTAACTTTTGCTACAGAAAAGATATTAAGCTTGAAAGGGTTCAGAAAAGATTTACAAGCATGTAGCTGAGGTTGGAAAGTTTGAGCTATAGGGCGAGGCTGAATAGGTTGAGGTTATTTTCCCTCGAGTGTCGGAGGCTGAGGGTTGGGGCAAATTTTGTCTGATAATAATCGTGTGAAGCAACTTAGGACATTTTACTGTGTTAAAACAACAATTCAAATGTAAATTGACAATGATTTTAAAAACAAACAGTGCTGTAGTCTTTGGCCATGAAACCAGAACTGAACTAAACTGGCCACATCTGGCCTTTGAGCAGCCTCTGTGTAGTTAAAAACTTGTCAGCAAACTTAGCATCTGACAAGTGACTGATATTTAAGCAAAATCTGCATAGAAGAAAATACAGACCATTTGAAGTGTTAAGAGATGTTGAGAAATGATTAAATTTGTTTTATCAGTACTAAACCAAAGAAATATGATCCCAAAGCAAGTACTGTGAATGCTGGATATCTGAAATAGCATCACAAATTGCTGGAAATCGTCAGAAGTTCAGACAGCATCTGTGGAGAGAAACGAGGGTGATGTTTCAGGTTTGTGAATTTTCCCTGTTTTGGTGTTTTTCTGAAACGTAACGTGATTTATGGATGTCAGTAGAAATGAACTGACTGCAAATGGGCACTTTAATTGTCAGGTCCTTAAGCAGAAGCTGAGAGGGATCACCCATTTGGCATTTCTGGGTGAAGATGGTAGCAAATGCTTCAACTTTGACTGATGCATACATGTGCCGGACCTACCATTTCTGAGAAGGTGATTATAAAGGAACAAGGTAGAATGAGTCTACATAAAATACCTTGCTTCTTAGCAATGGTAGGTCTGGCACATGTGCGCATTTTATGCACTCATTCTTCCCTGTTCCTTTATAATCACCTGACTCCTTATATTCTTAATAACCTCTCCAATGAAAATATATGTTAGAAAATAGCAATTAATATATTGGACATTTCTAAATGAGTTCTAAATTGCTGAACTGACAGCTGTCTACTGTCTACAGAGGTGGGTTACTAATGAATTTGACTGGTGGTTTCAGTGCTTGAATTGACATCCATACAAAATTATCTGACAAGAAATTACTCCTAGGTCTAACTAGCATGTACAATTCTACAATATAAACATCCACCATGCACCCTCCCTGAGATGTGATCTCCTGGTAGAGGCAATAATTCCCAGAGAGAGAAAAGAAATCAATAATATTTGGAAATGAGTGGACTTGAGCTCCATACAAGATGAGGGTCAGACAAGTATGTGTTATTTGCAGGTTTACTGTTATTTTCCATCTGGGTAGCCAGATAAAATTCACCAATTAGGTGGAAGAATGGGAAAACATCTGTTGTGACCTCTGACCCCATTAAGCAAACGAAACCAGTCCAGGAAATCAGATTGACCTGGATTGACATAACAATTTGAGCTGATCCCTAACCCACCATTGGAAAATAATCAGCTGACACTTGATGTAATGCAGCAAATTAAGGTGCAGTGGTTATCACCTCACTTACCTCTGCCTTTCATTAGCTGTAAGTATGATCCCTGCTCCTCCACATAATCTTCTGAATGATCCACTTCCTCCTGTTCATTTGAAATTATTAGTTCACATAAACACAATCTGTTCCCTTCATAATTTTACAAAATTTGATTAAATTAGCCCTGAATCTCTGGTTCTCAAAAGATTACAGCTCCTTAAGACAATGTGGGCAATTAAAATGTTTTAAATGTGTCTTTAATCGTGTCTCCCTCATTTGAATCCATCTCAGAGCTTCTGCCATCATATGGCGTGACCAAAATTGGACAGAGGATTTCAACTGAGGCTTTACCAAACTGTACTTTGTTTTATGGTGATTTGACTGGTGAATATACCTCAGAATCCTGTTTGCATTAGCTGTTATATCACAGGTTTAGTTATGAACTCTCAGTCATGCAATAAGAAAACCAGACTTTTTCATTCATCATTGGGCATAATTCTAGTCCACTGAAGATGTAAGTGTATAAGTGATCACCTTCTTACATGGGACTGCACTTTTATAAGATAAACATCATTGGACTGCTCTTCCAACATGTAAAGATTTGTTCACAACAGTTGTTCATCAACATCTTAGTACTATCCTTCAACTGCAGAGTTGAGGTAGGACATGGGAGAAAAAAGTAAAGTTTTTCTTAAAGGACATGCATCTTGCCTAATCGCATCATATTTGCCTTTCCCCCAGCTATAACTTTTGCCCTGCAATATATACCAATCCCTTTCCATCGCTAAAACAAACATAATGAATTGTGGTCACTCTCACCAAAGTGCGTACCTAACTCCATGTCACTGAAATAGAGCCCGAGATTAATGCTCTGAAATATGAGTTGAATACATCTAGAACTTAAAGCTAGTATTATAAAAAATGTGTTTGCTGAATTGTTACTTTATAATATCATTGTTTGGATGTATATGTGTATCTTAATGTAAGCTATTGGAATGGAGACACTGTGTCCACTGAGGAGGTCAAAGAGAGGTCACGTGACCCAATTTGTGATTTGTACACAGATGGTCAGAGAGAACTTGCCTTCAGAGGAACAGCCATTGTTCTCTATCTCTCTTTCTCATCAAAATTTGTGAATTGCAAACCCACTGGAAGACCTCATCACCACAAGTAGAGGGTTCCTAAAGGAGAAGGCTGAATCGATACCACTGTCTCCAGAGAAAGAGAATTCAACTAGCAGAACTGATCCAAGAGGAAACCTCAAGGCCAACTGTCTGTGCAGACAGTGACTTCAGCTATAGACTAGCATCTGGGAATAATCAGTGAATAATTTTATGTTCCAAATTACTGTATTGGTACAAAGTACTTCTAAGGCAGCATTCTGCAGAGGTACCTCACCCACCCCTGCCCCCCCCCCCCCCCGCCAGGCTTGTAGATGGTTATGGTTATGATTGTGTGTATTTTTTCAAGAAGGAGTTGGATATCTTTGCATATGTTGATAATCCTTGCATCTTTGTTTATGTAATTTTTTTTCACATTAAACAATTTCTTTATTTGTTACTTTAAGGAACTTGGCTGACCTTTCTAACACTGAGCTATATAGTCTAATATGCAGTCATAATATTAGCAATATAACTTTCATTTTTAAATTGAAATCTTGTTGTGACCATTGAAAGAGTGGGATAAGGAATCAGCAATAAGATTGACTATTAATTTCCCTCAGAAATGACCTCGCAAGCCTCTCAGTTCAAGGACAATTTGGGATTGGTAACAAATGTTAGCCTTGCCAGTGATACCCACAGCCAATGAAAGCATAACAAAAACAGGTAAATTTGTCTATATTTAAACAAATAATGAAAATAAATATTAGACAAATTTTTTCTTAAGGGACATGCATCTTGCCTAATTGCATTGTAATTGCCTTTTCCCCAGCTATAATGTTTGCCCTGCGATATATACCTATCCCTTTCCATCGCTAAAGTAAACATAACCGAATTGTGGTCATTCTCACCAAAGTGCACACCTAACTCCAAATGTAACACCTGGCTGGATTCATTAACGAGTACCAAATCTAATGTGGCCTTGCCCCTTGTTGGCCTGTCTACATACTAGTTAAGGAGTGGTTTAAAGAGCAGAGGAACTGAAAGCACGGCCACAATGTTGGAGTGATTTAAATAGGAGACGTGCAATTTGCCAGAATCAAAGAAGTATATGTATTATGAGCGTTTGTGATTTTAAAGGAGGTGTGACAGATCTGGAGGGGCAAAACCATGGAGAGATTTGCTAGCAAGGTAAGGTTTTAAGGTTACAATTTAACACTACCCACTCCATATCTTCCAGTTAACATGCATTCATCACAGGACATTGTGCGGAAATGTCAGTAATACCTTTAAAAATGCGTTTTGACTGAGAAGCAGAAATACATATATCAACTCATGTCAACACAAATTAACCTCTGATTTGTCTCAGAATTTACCTTAAATAACATTTTTCCCCTTAAAGCAGATGGTGACTTTAGACATAGCTCAAGGCCCCCAAAAAATTAACGTATATTTATAAATTACATGTAAGAAAATGGCGGGGGATGATAAGTTAGTTTGTGGATAACACAAAGATTAGCTGCGTGGTTGATGGTGAGGAAGGTGTTAAGTTACAGGAGGATATTGATGGGTTGGTCAGATGGGTAAATAAGTGGCAGATGGAATTCAACCCTGATAAGTGTGAGATGATGCACTTTGGAAGAAGTAATACAACATGGGTCTACTCAATGAATGGCAGGACATTAGGAAGCTCAGATAAACAGAGGGATCTTAGGGAGTGAACAGGGTAGTTAAGGCATACAGGAGCACAGCTGGAGTACCATGTGCAGTTTTGGTCACCACAGTGTAGTGTGGTGGAGGGAGTACAGAGGAGATTCACCAGAATGTTGCAAGGGATGGAACAGTTTAGCTCTGAAGAAAGCCTTGATAAGCTCAAGACAATTTTTGGAGCAAAGAAGGGTGATAGGATAACTGGTTGAAGTATGAAGATTGATGAGGGCAGAGCAGTAGATGTGATCTATATGGACTTCAGTAAGGCATTCAACAAGGTTCCCTATGGGAGACTGATTAGCAAGGTTAGATCTCATGGAATACAGGGAGAACTAGCCATTTGGATACAGAACTGGCTCAAAGGTAGAAGACAGAGGGTGGTGGTGGAGGGTTGTTTTTCAGACTGGAGGCCTGTGACCAGTGGAGTGCCACAAGGATCGGTGCTGGGCCCTCTGCTTTTTGTCATTTACATAAATGATTTGGATGCGAGCATAAGAGGTACAGTTAGTAAGTTTGCAGATGACACCAAAATTGGAGGTGTAGTGGACAGTGAAGAGGGTTACCTCAGATTACAACAGGATCTGGACCAGATGGGCCAATGGGCTGAGAAGTGGCAGATGGAGTTTAATTCAGATAAATACAAGGTGCTGCATTTTGGGAAAGCAAATCTTAGCAGGACTTATACACTTAATGGTAAGGTCCTAGGGAGTGTTGCTGAACAAAAAGACCTTGGAGTGCAGGTTCATAGCTCCTTGAAAGTGGAGTCACAGGTAGATAGGATAGTGAAGAAGGCGTTTGGTATGCTCACTTTTATTGGTCAGAGTATTGAGTACAGGAGTTGGGAGGTCGTGTTGCAGCTGTACAGGACATTGGTTAGGCCACTGTTGGAGTATTTCATGCAATTCTGCTCTCCTTCCTATCGGAAAGATGTTGTGAAACTTGAAAGGGTTCAGAAAAGATGCCAGGGTTGGAGGATCTGAGCTACAGGGAGAGGCTGAACAGGCTGGGGCTGTTTTCCCTGGCGTCAGAGGCTGAGGGTTGACCTTATAGAGGTTTACAAAATTATGAGGGGCATGGATAGGATAAATAGGCAAAGTCTTTTCCCTGGGGTTGGGGAGTCCAGAACTAGTTGGTATAGGTTTAGGGTGAGAGGGGAAAGATATAAAAGAGACCTAAGGGGCAACTTTTTCATGCAGAGGGTGGTACGTGTATGGAATGAGTTGCCAGAGGATGTTGTGGAGGCTGGTACAATTGCAACATTTAAGAGGCATTTGGATGGGTCTATGAATAGGAAGGGTTTGGAAGGATATGGGCTGGGTGCTGGCAGGTGGGACTAGATTGGGTTGGGATATCTGGTCAGCATAGACGGGTTGGACCGAAGTGTCTGTTTCCGTGCTGTGCATCTCTGTGACTCTATATAAGATTTTGAGGGGTATGGACAAGGTGGATAGAAAGCAACAGATCCCCTTAGTTGAGGGGTCAATAGCAAGGAGGTATAAAGTGAAAGGCTAAGGGTTTAAATTTTCCCCAGGGGGTGGTGGGAGTCTGGAATGTACTGCCTGAGGTGAGGAGAGATAGGTTAGTTGACACAGGAAACCTTTAAAAAGTACTTCAATGAGCTTAAATTTGCATAACATTCAAGGCTATGGGTCAAGTGCTGGGAAGTAGGACTCGTGTAGATTTAGAGTAGCATTTTGCCCTTGGGCTGAAGAGTCTCTTCCATACTGTATGGGAGAGTATGAAAACAGGGATGCAGAACTTAGGAGCAGGATTAGGCTATTCGTCCCTTTAATAAGATCAGGGTTGATTCCATCTTCTTATTGATCAATAATCTATCTGAATAAATGGATTCAGTGTCAAATCTACACATCAGAACTGTGGAACCAGGATAAGCATCCACAATAACGAACGCTGGTGATTTCAAGTCGAAAACATTTCACCAAAATGTGTTGCCCACCCTATCACACCCCCATGGCTTGTTGGTCAGCCAGTGTCTGTTCCACTGAGATTGAGATGACACCCATTTAATGTAGACCTTTAATCTGTACTGGCCCCCTGCTTCAAGAGAAAAAAAAGTGGTACAGGCAGTTTTCAATATTTAAATGCAGTATTCACCAGGCTTCCCATTCCCTTTCCACCTTGACCGTCCTGGAACAGTCTTGCTTGTGCGGATTCTCTCTCCCTTTCACCTTGTGAGGGTTTAGCCTCGGGACAGGAGGTGTGTACCGCTCGATGGACGACACTGCGGTGATTTTACGCACAATTCCTCTCAGACGGTCCTGGCAGCTTGATCTTGGGACGTTTTGTAAGTTTTTTTTTGCAGTGGTTCTCTTGTTCCGGCGAGCGAGCCCGGAATTTTTCAAAGCCCCTCAAATGCAGAATTAAAAACAGGAATGGATGGGAAGGGGGCTTTTTCAGTGTCAGTGGCGCTGATGCTGCAGACACGGGCTGGAGTTAAGAGCTAAGCACTGAGAATAGTGCAGAGACTGCACAGATGTGAGAGATGGTGAATCGTTATCTCTTTAGAGCAGAATCTGCGAAGTGTAAAGGGGAGAGGAACAATGCTGAGGACGCTTTGGGAAATGCAATCGGGGTGTGCAGTAATTTTTGGAACCCAGTACATAAAGAAAGCCCTGATGCAGATGAGCATGCTTGCTGCAAGATATCTGGACCTGCACCTGCAGCACTGTAACTTGACAAGATGTTGCAAGGTGGGGTTAGAATGGGCTGGATGGCATCTTTCTGTGCCAAATCGTTCTAACCTTGTTCATCGCCCCCTCAACCACTGGTGTCTTTCCCGTAAACTGTAAATCTTTCTCTATTCATGCATGGGATGCTGGTTGGGCCAGTATTTATTGCCTACATCCCTAATTGCTCCTTGAGAAGATGGTGGTGAGCTGCCTTCTTGAACCGCTGCAGTCATTGTGCTGGAGGTTGACCTCCCAATGCCATTAGGGGAATAGTTCTGAGATTTTGACCCAGCGACAATGAAGGATCAGTGATATATGGAACACAAGACGTGGATTAATGAGGCATGAGTTGCTGCATTAATATGGTCAGCAGCCTATTTTCATTAATCCAGCCATAACATCGAATAACTGGATTCTAGTCAGTTGTTTCGTCTGAAGCACAATTCTGCTCCAGGTTTTCCCTCATCTACAAAGCTGAATCCAGAAAGGATACGAGCCAAAGGCAACTGTGTGGAGTTAGGCCACCGATCAGTCAATGATCTCACAGAACGGGGGAACAGGCTCAAGGGGCTAAATGGTCTCCTTCTGTTCCTACGTTCTTATGAAGTTGGAATACTTTCAACCCTGATGACCCCCTAGTCAGTTCTTCCCAAATTCAAAGTGAACTTCTCCAAGGACTCTTCATTCTTTCTTACCTTTGTTTTATACAATCCCTTATCCATTCCCACATGCTAAGCTTAAAGGACAGCCTTTTGAAAGTCATTTGGAAATCCTGAATGATAATTGTTAAAGGTTATGCAGATGACCCTCAGATTTACTCTGAATAATTGATTCCCATTAGTTTTCCATGGTTACTCTAACCCCATCGCTGTAAGCCTGATGGTGTGCTGTTGTTTTGTCATCCGTTTTGAACATGGGCACTGCTCTTCCCAAGTGTCAGATGAACCTGTCATAAATATTCTCAATCCTTCACAGATCTCCCATTTTATAAAATCCCTACAGTGTGGACGTAGGTCATTCAGCCCATCAAGTCCACATGGACCATCTGAAGAGCATCCCACCCAGACCCAACCCATCCCTGTAATCATGCATTTCCCATGGCTAATCCACCTACCCTACGTATTCCTGGACACTGTGGGCAATTTAGCATGGCCAACCCACCCAACTGGCACATCTTTGGACTATGGGAGGAAACCAGAGCACCCAGAAGAAACCCACACAGAGACAGGGAAAACGTGCAAACTCCACACAGACAGTCGCCCAAGAGTGGGATTGAACCTGAGTCCCTAGCGCAGTGAGGCAGTAATGCTAACTACAGGGCCACCATGCCGCCCCAATTTCTTGTACATTGTCAGCTTTGCTGATAACTATAAAGAGGACAAGAAATATTAAGGAATTTCAGCCCAAATTGCTGTTCGATTGTGGGACATTTAAAGGATTCAGTTGTCCCTTATGTTGATTCCTAAATGGGAGGTAGACATGGCCAGCAGAATCAGCATTTGTTGTCCATCCCGAATTGCCCTTGAACCCAGTGGCTTGCTGGGCCAGTTCAGAGTCAACCATATTGCTCTGGTCAGATGTAGGGCAGACCATGTAATGTCTCACCCGGATATTAAAAAAGCAAGTGGGTTTCCAACCAATGATAGTTTCATAGTCATCATTAATGGGAGACAGCATTGCATGAATTGAATTTAAATTCTTCCAGCTGCTGTGATGAGATTTGAACCTAAAACATTAGCCTGAGAACTCTGGATATTATCCCAGCGATGCATAGAATATGTGTACAATTCTTAGTAGCACACAGCAGGAACTGAAGGGCCTATTGTGGAGGGTGCAGAGAAATGTTACCCAGAACAATGTCAGCGATAAGGTTCTCTGCAGTTCACTGAATTGTTACATGTAGAAGGAGGCCATTTGGCCCATCGTATCTGCAGCAGCTCTCCAATGAGCATCACAACTCAATGCCATTATCCTGCTTTATCTCCATACCCTTATACATTGTTTCTATTCAAACAATCAACCAAGGACCTCCTAAATTCATGAGTTGACTCTGAATTCGCCACACGTCCATGCAGTGGAGTTAAAACCCAAACCATTTGTTGTGTAAAAAGGATTTTTTTAACATCACATTTGCAAATCACTTTAAATTCTTGAAGAGATTGGAGAAGATTCTAGGGAAACTTAGATACTCCAAATTACAAGGCTGTTAAAAAAAAGAGCTATTTCCTCTTGCAAATGGGTCAATATAGAACATATAGAACACTACGCACAGGAACAGGTCTTTGGCCCACTATGTCTATACCACTCATGATGCCTTTCTCAAATAATCCTATCTGTCTGCACATGGTCCATATTCCTCTCTTCCTTTCTGTTCATGTGTCTGTCTAAGTACCTCTTAAACTTTGCTATTGTATCTGCTTCTACCACCTCCTTGACAGTGTGATCGAGACCCTACCATCATCTGTGTAAAGAACTTGCCCCACACATCTCCTTTAAACTTTTCCCCTCTCACCTTAAACTTATGGCCCCTAATGTTTGAGATTTCTAATCTGGGAAAAGATGCAGACTGTCTACGCTAATATTGCCTCTCATAAGTTTATATACTTCTATCAGAACACCTTTGATGCTCAAGCAAAAACATTCCAAGTTTGTCCAACCTCTCCTTATAGCTAATATACACCAATCCAGGCAACTCCTGGGAAAGTCTTCTCCACTCTCTCCCAAGCCGCCACGTCCTTCCTGTAGTGCTGCGACCAGAACTGCACACAATACTCCAAATGTGGCCTGACCAAAGTTTTATACTGCTGCAACATGACTTACCAACGTCTTTATTCAGTACCCCAACCAATGAAGACAAGCATACTATATGCCTTCTTTGCCACTTTATCCACTTTCAGGGAGCTATGGACTTGGATCCCTCTGTATATTAATGCTCCTAATGCCATTTAATTTCCTCTTGCATCCCAAAATCTATCACTTCACACTTGTCTGGATTAAACTCCATCTGCCATTTCTCTGCCCAACCTTCCAGCTGATCTAAATCCTGCTGCATCCTTTGACAATCTTCCTCACTGTCTACAACTCCATTAATTTCCAAGTCATCTGCAAACTTACTAACCAGACGACCCAAAGTTTCATCCAATTCATTTATATATATTACAAACAACAAAGGTCCCAGTACTGATCCATATGGAATACCACTGGTCACAGACCTTCAGTCTGTGAAAATCACTCTTCCACAACTGCCCTCTGTCTTCTATGACTAAGCCACTTTTACATCCAACTTACCAACTCATCAGGGAATCCATACAATTAGATCTTCTAGTGCAGCCTCCCAGGAAAAACCTTGCCAAATGCTTTAGTACAGTCAATACAGACAACATCCACTGCCTGTCCTTAACCAATCGTCTACGTCACTTCCTCAAAATCTCAATTAAGTTTGTGAGAGAAGACTTCCCCTGCAAAAGGCCATGCTGAATATCCCTACTAAGTCCGTTATTCTCCAAATGTAAGGAAATCCTTTCCCTAAGAATCTTATCCGATAATGTCCCTACCACTGATGTGAGGCCTATAATTTCTTGGATTATCCCTGTTGCCTTCTTGAACAAAGGAACAGCATTGGCTATTCTCCAGTTGTCCAGGACCTTGCCTGTGATGAAAGAAGGTGCAAAGATTTCTGTCAAAGCCTGAGCAATCTCCTCCACTGCCTCCTTCAGTATCCTGGGATAGATCCTTTCAGGCCTTGGGGCTTATCTACCTGAAGATATCTAAGATCTCCTCCTTCATAATATTAACATGCCCCAGAGTATCAACAAACCCCACTCTAAACTTAACATCATCTGTGTCTTTAAATGCTTTCCTGTGTTCTTGAGTGGACCTACCTTTTCCCTAGTTATCCTCGTGCTCCTAATAAATGTGCAAATTGCCTTGGAATTCTCCTTGTCAAAACCATTTCATGGCCTTTTCTAACACACCTAATTTCTTTTTAAAATTCTGATCTGCTTCTTTTATACTCCTCAAAGGCCTTGTTTGATTTCTGTTGCCTTCCTTCCTCTTTTTAACTAAATGTACAACATCTCTCATCATCCAAGGTTCCTGAATCTTGCCATCCTTATCTTTCATCCTCACAGGAACATGTTGGTCCCGAGCTCTGATCAAATGGCTTTTGAAAGACTTCCACTTGTCAGATGTGTCAAAAAGCCTCCTGCAAGCTAATTTTTATTTTATATTAGATTCCCTACAGTACGGAAACAGGCCCTTCAGCCCAACAAGTCCACACCAACCCTTCGAAGAGTAACTCACCCAGCCCCATTCCCCTATTTAGCCTTGACTTGGCAATTTAGCATGGCCAATTCACCTGATCCACACATTTTTGGATTATGGGAGGAAACTCACACAGACAGTTACACAAGGCGGGAATTGAACCTGGATCCCTGGTATTGTGAGGCAGCTGTGCTAACCATTGAGCCACTGTGCCAACCATTGAGCCACTGTGCCAACTAGTTTCTCCAATTCCTGTCTAATACTGTTGTAAGTAGCCTTCTCCCAGTTTAGCACTTTCACTCAAGGACCAGTCTTATGGAAAGCTAGTTAGTTTTCCGTAACTAGCTTAAAACATATAGAATTATGATCACTGTTCCCAAAATGCTTCCTCACTAAAACTTCAATCAGATTAACCAGGCTCATTCCCCAATACAAGGTCTAATACAGCCCCTTTCCTAGTTGGACTACCTACATATTGTTTCCACATAGCTGAGTGATTTAAAATAATTGGCTAAAGGATGATGAAATGAGGAAAAATTTAGGATCTGCAGAACTCTGTCCAAATGATGGAATTTGGATCCATAGAATGTTTGAAAGGCATTTGGACATGTATTTGCAAAAAAAAAATTGGAGATGTATGGGGGAGAAACAGATTCAGAACTAAATTGGGCAACTCTTTCCAAGGTCCAATAAAGGTGTGATGGGCCAAGTGAACTCCTAGTCTGCTGAAAGACTCTATGATTCAATGAAAGGCAGGCCAGAAATAAATTGGTGTGCAACCCATTCTTCTGATTCAGCACATTTCTTGTGCAAGTTGCACATTTTTTGACTTGGCATCCCGGAATGCCAAACCACTCCTCTCCCCTCGAAGAAAAATGAAATACTGCAGATGCTGGAAATCTGAAACACAGAGGATGCCGGAGAAACTCAGCAAGTCTGGCAGCATCTGTGGAGAAAGCAAGTTAATGTTTCAAGTTTGGTGCCTACTCACATCAGACTCAAAATTTAACTCTGTTTCTCTCTCTACAAGTTTCTGTCAGACCTGCTGAGTTTCTCCAGCATTTGCTGTGTTTGTTTCACTCCTCTAACCTGTTAGACGTCCATTTGTTATGCTAGCCTCCTTCATTTGACTTGGTATTGCATGTGATGCTGATGAGTAAGACAGGGAGCTTATTCATCTCTGCAGATGCCATGTGAATAAACTTGTGCTGGGGGTTAATTTCTTGCATCTTATATTGTTCATAATCTAGTTATGTTGAGATTACCTTCAATGAGTACTCTCCATTGAAGGGTCAATTGGATATATGGTAAATCTGGATGTATTATGTAAGTGTTCCTTTTTTCCTCACAGAACTAATGACTGCGTCTTCCACATTCTTCAATATGGAAGAAATTGAACGTCTTCAAGCCAGTTATAACGCTGGTGGTTTAGAAGCAGTTATACCAGAAATAAAGAATAAATTAGATGACCTGGATTGTGAACAGCTTAACATTGCAGTTATGGGTGAAGGAGGCTCAGGGAAATCGACCTTGATCACGGCAATGATAGATCTTGAAATGAGTGAGGAGGGAAGAGTTGTTGACACTGAAGCCATTAAAGAACCAATTGGATATCCGCACCCTGTTCTGCCGAATGTCCAATTCTGGGAACTTCCAGGAATGGACCTTTCTAATCTGGAACTGAATGATTACCTAAAGACGGTAAACGTTGAACAATATGACATATTTATCATTGTGTCAGACTGTCGATTCAAGGGAAACGCTGGGGAGTCTGCTAAAGCAATCCTACAAGAGGGCAAACCGTTTTACTTGGTTCAGACGAAAGTTGACAGTCTGACTGGCAATGCAGAGGGAATGGAGAGTGTGGCTTTTGGCGATGAATTAGGAAAGCTCAGGACGGACTGTGCCAGCAACTTCAAAGAGGCGGATGCTGCAGCACCCGAAGTCTTTCTGATTTCCGCTTTCCACCCAGATAAGTTTGATTTCCCCGCACTAAAGCTGACCCTCGCAAACCACCTGCAAAACGTGAACAAGGCGGCGTTCCTGCTCTCTCTCCCTAATGTGACGTCCCAGATTATGGAGCAGAAGAGAAAAATGTTAGAGAAAAGAGTCTGGATGACAGCGACGCTGGCTGGAGCCGTGGGAGCAGTACCTGTTCCTGGATTGTCCTTTGCCACTGGCTTGGGGTTGTTGGTTGCAGGGTTCGTGTATCTCTGGCACCACCGGGATCTACGCAATAAGTGTTTGCAGAAGTTGGCTGCCACAGCTGGTAAGCCTCTGCCATCTCTGCAAACTGCAATCGTGCCGCCAGGTAAAATATCCCGAGCACTGATCCGAACACTGCTATGCTTCACTGCTGTCGCCTGTACAGTAGCTGAGGTCAAACTGCGCGTCACACCCCTGATTATTTCCATCTTTGGAGCGGTGTCTTCGTTCTGTTTCACTGCCGCGCTCCTAAAGGATTCGCTAAACGAGCGAGTGAAAACCACACAAAGGCTGGTGACGACTGCATTTGAAACCAATTAAAGGCAAACCCAGCATGTTCATTCGCTCTGTTCAAGCTGTGGGTCCGCCACAGGGCAGGTGTTCTGCTCGTTTTTCCACACCCTCGCAGTCTTGCTTCAGTCACATGTTTCTAAGCCGCCATTTTCAGCTTCAATGAGCAATATGAAAATACCTGAGGGGCCATGGCATCATGGGAATGGTATCCGAAAGGGATAGTATTCCTATGAAACCTTTCGTAAGCCGAAATGGCGTAAAGTGAAGAAGCTTTATATGGGAAAAGTTACTTTCGTAAAAGCGAAAATCCTCTTTGAATTTCTTTTGGTTAGCAAAACAGGTACTAAAGTAGGTCTTTCATGAAAGCAAAGTGGCGTAAAGTGACCTTTTGAAAAGCGGGGATACCAGTAATGATCAGTAATTGCAGAGGCCCAAGCTAGTGATCCAGCAACTTGGGTATAGGAAGGATATTATTAAGCTGGAGAGGGTTCAGAAGAGATTTACCAGGATGTTGCCATTTATGATAGGCTGGGCCTGTTTTTCCTAGAGTGTAGGTGATCAAGAGGTGACCTAATAATAGTTTATAAAATAATGAGGGGTACAAATAAAGTTAATAGTAGTTGTCTTTTCCCTAGGATGGGGGATTTTAAGACTAGGGGGCACATTTTTAAGGTGAGAGGAGAGAGATTTCAAAAAGACATGGGGGCAATTGTTTTTACACAGAGGGTGGTTCATGTGTGAAATGAACTTCCAGAGGAAGTGGTGGATGTGGGCACAGTTACAACGCTTAAAAGACATTCAGATAAGTACATGAGTATAAAGGTTTGGGGGGGATATGGACCAGGAGCAGCCAGGTGGGACCGGTTTAGTTTGGGGTCTTGTTCAGCATGGACTGGTTGGACCGAAGGGTCTTTTTCCATGCTGTATGATTCTATGACTCTTGTAGTGCACCATTGTCTGAGCCAGGAGGCCCAGTTCAAATCTCCACAGGTGTGTAATAACATCTCTGAACAGGTTGATTTAGAAAACATCTAGATGTTCCAAATTAAGAATGCCCAAGGCCATTTCCTCTAGCCTTTCTCATGGGTGGTCAAAGGAAACACGTGTCTTCTTCACAAAAGGATTCACCTCTGCAGTCGCTGTGTCCCAAGGTTCCAGCTCTTACCACATTGTACAATCAAAAGGAACAGGAGCAGATGGAGGCCACTTCCATCAGCAACACAGGCTAAGCTCCATAGTCTGCCAAAACTTCAATGGGTAATGCTCACTAAACCAGACGTGATCTTCTGAGTTGGGAGATATGAAAACCTTTGAATAGGAATAATCTGAAGATAGATCTTGAAGATTTCAAGCGATGGAGCTGTTGCTATCCAACCCCTCGAGCCTGTTTCACTGTTCAGGACTGGGTGGAGTGCAATCTTAGCTCCATGTTTTGGGCCCTCCTCTCCCCCACCTTCCTCCCCCATAGTCAAGGGGAGGTGGCTATGTAGTCAAAATGCCACTAGACTGGTAACCCCTAGAGCCAGGGTCATGGTCTGGGGATTCGACCACAACAGTGAATTTGAATTCAAATTTGAATTCAATATATCATAAATTGGACCTGTATTCACTTGAATTTAGAAGGATGAGAGGGAAATCTGATTGAAACGTATAAAATTCTAATAGAGCTGGACAGACTAGATGCCAGGAGGATGTTTGCCCTGGCTGGGGAGTCTAGAACCAGATGACACAGTCACGGGATACAGAGTGAACTATTTAGGACTGAGATGAAGAAAGGTTTCTTCACTCAAAAGGTTAGTGAACCTATGTAATTCTATTCATGAGGTTATGAAGGCCAAGTCCATTTATTTAAGAAAGTTAGGTTTTTCGATATTTGATATAAATGGAAAGATATGCAGAGAAAGCAGAAAGATGGCATTGAGACAGAGGACCAGCCATGATCATAGTGAAGCAAAACTAATATCATTTACAAAATGCCTTGCAAGAACTGTAACAAACATACATTGGACAAACAAGCAGAAAACTAGCCACCACGATAAATGAACATCAACTAGCCACAAAATGACAAGACCCTCTCTCACTAATATCCTTACATACAGATGAAGAAGGACACCACTTTGACTGGGACAACACATCCATCCTAGGACAAGCTAAACAGAAACACGCACATGAATTCCTTGAAGCATCATATTCCAACCGGAACTCTATCAGCAAACACATTGATGTAGGCCCGATTTACCACCCTCTCAGAAAAAGAACAGGAAATGACATCATCACAGGAAATGACATCACCAATCCAAAGAAACCCAAACATATAAATAGAAAGCAGGAATCATCAGCAATGCTTTGTCCGGAGGCTCACTGAAGATGTTACCTAGTATGGTAACGAAACGTCTGAAAATGAACCCTCCAATTCAGCGAGCAAGCCTACATCCAGAACCACAACCTGAGCTACAAATCTTCTCAAAACTCGCTTGCCTTATCATTCTTGCAAGCTCATATTTTCCCACATTATAGTCAATCTGCCAAATGTTTGCCCATTCACTTTATCTAGACCTTTTTGCAGTCTTTTTATGTATCTCCTCCAAAGATACACTGTTAAGCAAGGCCTGCAGTCATTACTTGGGCCTGGGGTGACTCACAAAAGATTAGGGGCAACACCACCCCAACCCCAAAAGCAAGTCACAAATGATCCCACACCCATAGGTACTTTGTGTTCCCTCAGCTTTTGTCTCCATCACAAATCATTCACAAAACTTTCTGAAAGACTGAGTGAACTATATCGTGGAATATTTGAATGGCTAGTCCTCCTTGAATAGTTTGCAGAGAAGTCACAGAGCTTGATCAGATAGTTCAAAGGAAGATTGTTGCATATTTTTCTGCTGTTTACCGACCTCTGCCCTGGCTGGTGATGTTCCACACCAGAGATAACTTGCTGAAAATGAACTCTGATCTCTTCCTTCTCAACTCATATGGATTAGCTGTTGATTGGACATTTTGATACAGACAATCCCGCAACTTACCCATTCGAATGACTTCCATTAATCATTTGCTTATATAAAGCTAGGAAGCTTTGTCATTCTTTTTTAAACAGGAATCAGTAAATTAAAGAAAAATGGATTGTTTTATCAGATTATCACATTGTTGTTTGTGCAAAGAAGTTTCCATATTTCCTACATTACTGTAATGACTCTAATTCAGAATACTTCATTGGCTGTAAAGTACTTTGGAATGTAGGGGATATGAAATGTTTGACATAAATGCAAGCTTTTCTCTTTTCTCCCTAGCATATGGATACATTAAAATACTCCAGTGCTGCCTCATCATTTTTATGGATAGTTTAAGTAAATAAATATAAAAAACATTAAAAATTAATTGAAAGAAAATTAGATGAATATACAGATTAATTGTGAAGCATATGCATGTACTAATGCAGTTGACTGTCCTTTATGTGTTGATTTATTAATATCACATGTTACCTCAAAATTAAAAAGAAGACATTATTCAAGAGTGCAAGAGGGAATATTGGAAAGTGCACTTAAACCACACTTGGCAGACACAGTGTCGTATTCCGAGGGACTTGTTAACAGACGTCCTGATGATTATTGATGAAGATGCAATCAAATATACAGGAGGACGATATTAGTATGAGGGAACCTGGTTTATAGAAAGCAAGTTCCTTCTTAAAAACCCGCCATAGATCAATCAAAACCATATTGATATGGGCCATTAATTGTCATATGAATGATATTGTATTCTGCCTATCTGAAGCTCATTAATAGTGTCAGTGTGAATTTTATCTTTGAGTTTGAATTTATCTACACCGATCCAAATATTGGGTCTAATAAGTTATGCATGCCAAACCAATATGTTTAATTTGTACAGAACGCACGAGAAAGAAGTCTTGAGATTAGAGGCTGGAAAATGAAAGCCATTCAACACTTTTCAGCTCCAGTGCAGCACTGGTTTCTGAGATAATCCCAGAGTTTTTGCTTTTGTACATTGTCTGAAGGTCCATTGAATACTGTTTGAATAGATTTTTACTTTGTCAGTGAGGTCCATGAGAGATGACAGTGACTATCCAGCTTGTTTTACATCAGTCCTGAATTTTATGTCCATTGAAGTCAAAATCTACCCTTCTGTGTGAGGAAGAACAAATTATAACAGTTCTAAATCTGGCTTTTAAAAAAATCAGAAGACTGCAATACGAAAGTGAATTTTGTCCATCGCCCCTTGACACACAATGACATTCCCATCATTGAATACCCCCACTATCAACATTCTGGGAGGTGGGAAGGGGGGCTGTTATCATCCACCAGAAATTGAACTGAACTAGCCATATAGGTGCTGTGTCTAATGAAAGCAAAATACTGTGGAAGTTGGAAATCTCAGTACATCTGGCAGCATCTGTGGAGAGAGAAACGGCGTTCATGTTTTATGTTTGGTAAGGCTTGTAAATACTGTGGCCACAAGAGCAAATCAGTGACTAGGAACACTGCAGTGAGTAATTCATTCCCTGACTCCCTGGAGCCTGTCCACCACTTACAAGGCAGAAGACAGAAGTGTGATGGAATATTGCACAATTGCCTGATGGGTGCAACTCCAACAAGACGCAAAAAAACTTGACATCTTCCAGGATAAAGCAGCCCACTTGATTAGGGCCACATCCACAAATGTTCATGTCACTCTACCATTGACAGTAGCAGCAATGTGTAACATATACAACATGTGGAGATGCTGGTGTTGGACTGGGATGGATAAAGTCAAAAGTCACATAGAGTCAGAGAGATGTACAGAATAGAAATAGACCCTTCAGTCCAACTTATCCATGCCAACCAGATATCCTAAACTAATCTCGTCCCATTTGCCAACACTTGGCCCATATTCCTCTAAACCCTTCCTATTCATAAAACCATCCAGATGCCTTTTAAATGTTGCAATTGTACCAGTCTCCACCACTTCCTCTGGCAGCTCATTCCATACACGTACCACCCTCTGTGTGAAAATGTTGCCTCTTTAGATCCCGTTTATATCTTTCCCCTCTCACCCTAAACCTATGCCCTCTAGTTCTGGACTCCCCCACCCCAGGGAAAAGACTTTGTATATTTATCCTATCTATTCCCCTTATAATTTTATAAACCTCAATGAAGTCACCCGTCAGCCTTCAACACTCCAGGAAAAACAGCCCCAGTCTGTTCAGCCTCTCCCTACAGCTCAAATCCTCCAACCCTGGCAACATCCTTGTAAATCGTTTCTGAAACTTTTCAAGTTTCACAACATCTTTCCGATAGGAAGGAGACCAGGATTGCATGCAATATTCCAACAGTGACCTAACCAACGTCCTGTACAACCGCAACATGACCTCCCAAATCCTGTACTCAATGCTCTGACCAATAAAGGGTGGCACGGTGGCAAAGTGGTTAGCACTGCTGCCTCACAGCGCCAGCGACCCGGGTTCAATTCCCGGCTCAGGCGACTGACTGTGTCGAGTTTGCACATTCTCCCCGTGTCTGCGTGGGTTTCCTCCCGATGCTCTGGTTTCCTCCCACAGTCCAAAAATGTGCAGGTTAGGTGAATTGGCCATGTTAAATTACCCAGTGAAGGGGTAAATGTAGGAGAATGAGCCTGGGTGGGTTGCTCTTCGGATGGTCGGTGTGGACTTGTTGGGCCAAAGGGTGTGTTTACACACTGTAAGTAATCTAATCTAAAATACCAAACACCTTCTTCACTATCCTATCTGCCTGCGACTCTACTTTCAAGGAGCAATGAACCTGCACTCCAAGGTCTCTTTGTTCAGCAACACTCCCTAGGACCTTACCATTAAGTGTATAAGTCCTGCTAAGATTTACTTTCCCAAAATGCAGCACCTCACATTTATCTAAATTACACTCCATCTGCCACACTTCAGTCCATTGGCCCATCTGATCAAGATCCTGTTGTAATCTGAGGTAACCTTCTTCACTGTCCACTACACCTCCAATTTTGGTGTCATCTGCAAACTTACAAACTACATCTCCTATGTTCATATCCAAATCATCTATGTAAACGACAAAAGCAGTGGACCCAGCACTGATCCTTGTGGCACTCCACTGTTCACAGGCTTCCAGTCTGAAAAACAACCCTCCACCACCACCCTCTGTCTTCTACCTTTGAGCCAGTTCTGTATCCAAATGGGTGGTTCTCCATGTATTCCAGGAGATCCAACCTTGCTAACCAGTCTCCCATGAGGAACCTTGTCAAATGCCTTTGTGAAGTCCATATAGATCACATCCACCATTCTGCCCTTATCAATCCTCTTTGTTACTTTTTCAAAAAACTCAATCAAGTTTGTGAGACATGATTTCCCACGCACAAAGCCATGTTGACTATCCCTAATCAGTCCTTGCCTTTCCAAATACGTGTAAATCCTATCCCTTCAGGATTTCCTCCAACAACTTGCCCACCACCGACATCAGCGTCGCTGGTCTATAGTTCCCTGGCTTTTTCTTACCACCCATCTTAAACAGTGGCACCACATTTGCCAACCTCTTGTCTTCCGGCGCCTCACCTGTGACCATCGATGATACAAATATCTCAGCAAGAGGCCCAGCAATCACTTCCCTAGCTTCCCACAGAGTTCTAGGGTATACCTGATCAGGTCCTGGGGATAAATCCATTTTTATGCATTTCAAGACATCCAGCACTTCCTCCTCTGTAATAAAGACATTTTTCAAGATGTCACCATCTATTTCCCTACATTCTATATCTTCCATGTCCTTCTTCACAGTAAATACTGATGCAAAATATTCGTTTAGTATCTCCCCCATCTCCTGTGGCTCCACACAAAGGCCTTACTGATCTTTCAGGGGCCCTATTCGCTCCCTAATTACCCTTTTGTCCTTAATGTATTTGTAAAAACTCTTTGGATTCTCCTTAACCCTATTTGCCAAAGTTATCTCATGTCCCCTTTTTCCCTCCTGATTTCTCACTTAAGTATACTCCTATTACCTTTATACATTTCTAAGGATTCACTCTATCTATCCTGTCTATACCTGACATACACTTGCTTCTTTTTCTTAACCAAACCCTCAATTTCTCTAGTTACCTAGCATTCCCTACACCTACCAGCCTTCCCTTTCACCTTAAAAAGAATACACATCTCTGGATTCTCGTTATCTCATTTCTGAAGGCTTCCCATTTTCCAATCATCCCTTTACCTATGAACATCTGCACCCAATCAGCTTTTGAAAGTTCTTGCCTAGTATCGTCAAACTTAGCCTTCCTCCAATTTAGAACTTCAACAGTTAGATCTGACCTATTCTTCTTCATCACTATGTTAAAACGAATAGAATTATGGTCGCTGGCCCCAAAGTACTCCCCCACTGACACCTCAGTCACCTGCCTGGCCTTATTTCCCAAGAGTAGGTCAAGCTTTGCACCTTCTCTAGTAGGTACATCCACATACTGAATCAGAAAATATTTTTGTGCACTCTTAACAAATTCCTCTCCATCTAAACCCTTAACATTATGGCAGTCCCAGTCTATGTTTGGAAATTTAAAATCCCTTCCCATGACACCAGGTTATAGTCCAACAGATTTATTTAAAATCACAAGCTTTTAGAGAGCTGCTCCTTCTTCAGGTGAAGTGGAGGGAGACACACAGGCGCAGAATATTTTGGCGGAGAGATAATGGCAAGATAATTCCAGGAAATTAAAAGGGTCAATAGGTAAGCATAAATAATGTGAGTAGATTGTCAACTGTGATTTGGGGTTCATGTTGCGCTACATGTAACCCCACCATACTGTTTTGTGTTTGTAAAATCTTCCTAATTATTCTGTTTTGATACCATCACTTTGATTCTTATGATTATCTGTCTGCCTGAATTAGATTGTAAGTTTTTGATCAATTGTTACTTTGGTTAGACCCTCATCATGTGACCCTGATATCTGTCATTTTATTCCACCCAATTGGCTTGCTTCTACCATTATCTTATTTTTGATTATTTGTAATTGTTTCTCTGCTTTAATTAATCAGTACAGATGGTTATCCCTTCACTTGTTATTCAGCTATTGACACTTTACTCACACTGTTCGTACTTATCTGTTGATACTCTTAATTTCCTGGAATTATCTTGCCATTATCTCTCCATTTATATATTCTGTGCCCGTGTGCCTTCCTCCACTTCACCTGATGAAGGAGCAGCGCTAGTGCTTGTGATTTTAAATACGTCTGTTGGACTATAACATGTTTCATGTGACTTTTGACTTCGTCTACAAGGTGCACTGCAGAAATTCACTAAGGCTCCAGAGACAGCAACTTCCAAATTCACGGCCACTTCCACCTAGAAGGACAAGAACAGCAGACAACACCATCTGCAAGTTCCCCTTCAAGCCTCTCATCAACCTGACTTGGAATCATATCGCCGTTCCATCAGTTCTGATGAAGAGTCACCAGAGCTGAACCGATAACTCTGTCTCTCTCTCTCTCTCTCTCTGCAGATGCTGCCAGACCTGCTGAGTTATGCCAGCAATTTCTGATTTTGTTTCAGAACTCCAGCATCTGTAATACTTTATTTTATCTCAGTGATAAATCGGATGTCAGATTTGAAGCTCAATGCTGATTTAAACATTTACACAGTGTGTAAGAGCTGGGTGGGGGACAGCTATTGAGAACTGAGTGGATTCATGACAGCAGGCAAAGTCAGTGACTTCAATCTTTCCCTGAGTTCTGTTGGATAGAATTTGAACTCAGCCATTAGTTGATGTCTGACAGGCAATCTGGAGGGAGATGAGGGACCACGATATGGTTAGGGAAGGGGTTAGAACTGAGCATCTCTAGGATACTGGCCCCATGCTTGTATTGTAAGAAGACACCAATATTTCCTCAAATTGGAAAACTGTGAAAGGTTGCAGAGAGCACCAAGAGACTGGTCAGTGAATAAGCAATGAGCAAGGAAACCTGGACAGAAAGCCTGGGAAAGTCAACCACAGCACCACCCAGAGAGTGGGTGGCACAATGGTTAGCACTGCTGCCTCACAGCACCGGGAACTCGGGTTTGATTCCAGCCTGTCTGTGTGGAGTTTGCACATTCTCCTTGCGTCTGTATGGGTTTCCTCCGGGTGCTCCAGTTTCCTTGTGTGGTCTAGAGATGTGCAGGTTAGGTGGATTGGCCATGCTAAATTAGCTGTAGTGTTCAGGGATGTGTAGGCTAGGTGCATTTGTCAGTGGAAAATGTAGAGTAATAGCGTAGGGGAATGGGTCTGGGTGGGTTACTCTTTGGAGGGTCAGTGTGGACTTGTTGGGCTAAATGGCCTCTTTTTACACTGTAGGGATTCAATGATAAGAATCAGTAACACGTGGAAATGAATACACCAGTAATACTGGAATTCCACTTTCAGGTTCACAAGACCATAGAATCCCATAGGTTGAGAGGTGACCTCTTAGAGGTTTCTAAAATTGTGAGTGGTAATGGTGTCTTTTCCCATTGATTTCAAGATTAATGGGCATATTTTTAAGGTGAGACGAGAGAAATTTGAGAAAGACATGAGAGGCAATATGTTTTTAAACAGAGGGTTGATCACGTGTGGAATGAACTTCCTGGAGAAGTGGTGGATGTGGGCACAGTTACAATGTTTAAAAGACATCTCGATAAGTACGTGAATAGGAAAGGTTTGGAAGGATATTGGCCAGGAGCAGGTGGAACGAGTTTAGTTTGGGATTATATTTGGCATGGACTGATTGAACCAAAGGGTCTGTTTCCGTGCTGTATGACTCTATAAGTCCACACTGACCCTCAGAAGAGCATCTCACCCAGATCCACCCCACTATACCCTATCCCTGTAACCCTGCATTTCCCATGGCTAATCCACCTAATGTGCACATCTTTGGACTGTGGGAGGAAACCGGAGCACCCAGAGGAAACTCATGCAGACGTGGGGAGAATGTGCAAACTCCACACTGTCACACAAGAGGCTGGACTTGTACCTGGGTCCCTGGTGCTGTGAGGCAGCAATGCTAACCACTGAGCCATCATATTGTCATCCGCAATCTTTCTGGGTGTATCCTTCTGGGACATTGTTTAGCTTCTGCATTAACCAAACAAAAGGCAACAATGAGGATGAAGGCTTATAGTTATAGAAACTATGTTATCAACTATACAAGTGACAATAAAGGATACTCTATCCTATTCTACATTCAGGATTCACAGTATGGGAATTCAGAGCTAATTAGATATTTTGTACCAGATGACAATCCCACTCTTAAGATTTGGCCAATTGATGTGGCCAGTATTTGTGAACAAAAGGATGTGGCTGTGAGTGAGGCAGGTCAGGGGACTCTGAGGTCAGGAGCTCAGGAACAGTAAGTTTTGCAATTATCGAAGAAGTCTGAGATTCTTTCAGCTTGTCTGGAAGAGAGTGGGGACTGCCAGGTGAATGAGCTAATTGACCTGGACACTGTGGTACAGCAAGCCATCTAATTGTGGAATGGGATTGAGGAGGATTGAAAAGGAATATAGTGGTAATAGAGGACAATATAAAGTGAGGGGGACTGACACTATTCTCTGCAGCAAAGAACAACAGGCCAGAAGGCCTGTTGTGTAACTGGTGCCAGGTTTGGGATATCTTATTGAGGCTGGGTGGCATGGTGGCTCAGTGGTTAGCACTGCTACCTGACAGCACAGGGACCAAGGTTCAATACCAGCCTTGGGCAATTGTCTGTCTGGAGTTTGCACATTCTCCCTGTGTCTGTGTAGGTTTCCTCCCACAGTCAAAAATGTGCAAGATTAAGTGAATTGGCCATGCTAAATTGCCCTATAGTGTGGATTAGCCATGTGGAGTTGCAGGCATAGGCTGGGGGTGGGGGGAGAGATGCTCTTAGGACAGGCAGTACAGACTCACTGGGCCAAATGGTCTCTACTGGATCCAGTCCATGTAGATGCCAACAACATAGCATATACAGGACAAGGAAAGAGGACATAGCTGCTAAATTTGGAAGTCGAATATTGAAAGTAATAATCTCTTTATTATCTGAACCTGGGGCAAATTGGCGCAGAGCTAATAAGATTAGAGATATGGGAGTCGACTGATACAGCAGACAGAGATTCCAGTTTGTGGGGCTCTCGCTCCAGTTTGCGATCTAGACTGTTTGAGATGGTCTACCTCTGAACCATGCTGGGAGAATGCTGCACATCACGGCAAGTAGAGAGGCTCTTAAATTAAGTCATGGGGACAAGGGATGACTGTAGGAAGATGTGGCAAATCAAAGAGTAGATATAAGGCAAGAGAGAACGACATTATTGTAAGAAATGACAGCGGGCCATGTCAGGCCGGGCTAGAGACTACACAGCTGAGAGTAAACCAACAGGTATGTCTGAAAATCGAAAGTCGAAAAATAATAAGAGGATCAAACTAAAGGCTCCGTATCTAAATGCATGTGGCATTTGAAACAAAACAAGTGAACTGATCGTGCAAATAGAAATAAATACGTACAATCTAAAAGCCTCAGTAGTGGAGGGAGTGAATGATTGGATTAGATGCCCTACAGTATGGAAATAGACCCTTTGGCCCACACCAACCCTCTGAAGAGTAACCCACCCAGAGCCATTCCCCATATTTATCCTTGACTAATGTACCTAACACTATGGGCAATTTAGCACGGCCAAGTCACCCGGCCTGCACATCTTTGGAATATTGAAGGTGGTGGATGGAGTGGCAGTCTGATGAGATATTTTGTCCTGGATGAGTGTTGTTGGAGCTACACCCCATCTCAGGATGTGGAGTATTCCATCCGTATGAAGCAGCTTTGGGATGTTTGATGGCATTAAAGACACAACATGAATTCAAGTTGTTGATTAATGAATCAAACTGATCAAATTCTCTGAGATTTCTGTTGTTAATTTGTAGCCAAGAGTTCTTTGAATATTGCAAACAACAGTGTTGAGTACAGGCTATGAAAGGACTGTGAGTGTCATATTGTGCTGCTCAGAGTTTGCACTGGTTGCTAAGCGATTGCTGCAGTTTGATATCATACACACTGTGTGGCAGTGTACTATCAGGAAATCTGCCTAAATCTTCATCTCCCCTTCACTAAAAAGCTACACTTCAACACAGCATGAACAAAAATAAAAAGCAGAACAGCATTGGCCACATCTCTGGAGAAAGATACGTAGTTTATGTTTCGAGTCCTTCAGGAAGAGATTTACCAGGAAGTTGCCAGGTATGGAAGGTTTGAATTATAAGGAGAGGCTAGATAGGCCGGGACTTTTTTCACTGGAACGTAACAGGTTGCCGGGTGACCTTATAGAGGTTTATAATATTTTGGAGGGGTGTAGTTAAGTTAGATGGCAGATGTCTTTTCCCTAGGATGGGGGAATTCAAGACTAGGGGGGCATATTTTTAAGGTGAGAGGAGAGAGATTTAAAATAGACCTGAGGGGCAATTTTCTTTTACGCAGAGAGTGGTTCATGTGTGGAATAAACCGCCCGAGGTACAGTTACAATGTTTAAAAGACCATTTAGATAAGTACATGAATAAGAAAGTTTTGGAGGGATATGGGCCAAGCGCAGGCAGGTGGGACTGGTTTAGTTCAGGATTGTGGTTGGCATGGACTGATTGGAAGGGTCTGTTTACATGCTGCTTGACTCTATGATTCCTCTATGGAACACCATTTCTGAAGAAGAGTCAGACTTAAAAATGTTAAGTCTGTTTCTCTCTCCAGGATTTCTCTTTGCCCCAGGACTGGTCTCCACCACTCACTTTGTTCTTTTGCTATTGATATCATTTGGGTCTCTGTATCAAGTCTGGGTGCAACACAGGATGCAGCAACATAGACAGCAGCACAGTGATAATATCACTGCACTGGTAAGGTAGATGATCAAATCTCAGGGTGTGGGTTCAAATCCAACCACAGCAACTGTTGGGATTGTAGATTTCAATTAATAAATTCTGACAACTCTCGTCAGTTGTCATAATTCTGATGTGACACCAGCAATATGCCTGACTTTTAACGGCTCTCAAGGGCAATTAGGGACAGGCAAGAAATGCGGGCTTCGCCAATGACGCCGACATAGAACATAGAACATAGAAGAATACAGCGCAGTACAGGCCCTTTGGCCCTCGATGTTGCGCCGATCCAAGCCCACCTAACCTATACTAACCCACTATCCTCCATATACCTATCCAATGCCCGCTTAAATGCCCATAAAGAGGGAGAGTCCACCACTGCTGCTGGCAGGGCATTCCATGAACTTACGACTCGCTGAGTGAAGAACCTACCCCTAACTTCAGTCCTATATC
>NC_057730.1:50702609-50708760 GCF_004010195.1 Chiloscyllium plagiosum | reverse complement strand
TTTCCATGCCCCTGCAGAGTTAGTTTAAACCTCCCCCAAGAGCACTAGCAAACCTCCCCCCAAGGATACTGGTGCCCCTCAGGTTCAGGTGTAGACCATCCTGTTTATAGAGGTCCCACCGTCCCCAGAAAGAACCCCAGTTATCCAAAAACCGTCTTATCTGCAAAAGAAAAACTCACAAAACTCAAGTGCTGCAACTCACCGAGGCTCCTTAGACAGCACTTCCCAAACTCAGAAGCTCTGCCATCTAGAAAGGCAGTGCTAACAGGGGAACACATGGGAACACTGCCCCCTGCAGGTTCCCCTCCAGTTCACAATGTAGGAGTCACTGCAGTTAATTTCAGTAAAAGAGCAATGTGATAATGACCAGTTAATCTATCTTTATTCTGATATGAACTGAGAGGTAAATATCAGTCAGAACACTGAATAATTCCTCATTTACTTATTCCAGTGATGTGGGTATCGCCGACTAGGACAGACTCCAATGCCCATCCCAACTACCCTGCAGAATCTTCTTCAAATGAGCAGCAGTGAATCTTTCACATCGAGATATAAAAAATAAGAGCAGGAGCAGGCTATTCAGCCCATTGAACCCACTCCACTATTCAACATAATCATGGCTGGTCCTCTATCTTAACATCACAATCTTGCTCTCTCTCTCTCTATATCCTTTGACACATTTAATTAGAAATCTATCTATTCCTTTCTTAAATATACTGAAAGATTAGGCCAAGCAAGTGAAGGGAATATATGATGAAATGTAGGAACTTGGAAAGTACTGAAGATCAGAGAGACCTTGGTGTACTGTATATGTCCACCAGTCCTGTAAGGTAACAGGAAAGGCAGATCATCCAATAAGAAGGCATCTAGTATACTTGCCATCATTAGGCCAATTACAGAGTATAAGAGCAGGAAGCTATGTTGGAACTGTATAAAATGCTGGTTAACCAACAGCTAGAGGATTGTGAACAGTTCTGGAATCCACATTATTAGAGGGATGTGATCGCACTGGAGAGGGTGCGGAGGAGATTTACCAGGATGCAGCCTGGGCTGGAGAGTTTCAGTGATGAAGAGACCTGGGGATGTTTTCCTAAGGGCAGGGAAGAGACACAACTGAGTGTACAAAATTATCAAGGACGTAGATAAGGTGAACAGAAAGAAACTATTCCTGGTGATGGAGGGACCAATGACCGGGGGGGGGCATCAGTTTAAGATTAGGGGCAGGAAGGGTAGAGAAGTTGTGACCCAGAAGATGGTGGGAATCCGGAACTCGCTGCCTGTGAGGGTGGTGGAGATGTAAACCCTCATCACATTGAGGAAGTATTTAGATGTGAACTTACAATGCCAAGGCTTACGAAGCTATGGGCCAAGGACTGGAAAATGGGACAAAAATAATTAGGTGCTTGTTTTTGACCAAAACAGAATTGATGGGCTGAAGGGCCATTTTCTGTGCTGTTAGGTCTCTTTGACTTGAGGATGACTTTTTGATTTTGGCTTTCCCAGCTTTCTGTATTAGAAACTTCCAGATGCTCACCACCCTCTGAATAAAGATATTTCTCTTCCTCTCAGTCTAAAATGGGTACCATGAGACCGTTCTGGAACACCCCCCACAACAGAGGAAACATCATTCTAAAACCAATCCACCCAACTTTGTTTGAATTTTATACATTTCAATGAGATTATCTCTTGTTCTTCTAAACTCCTGTAAATACCTTTATTCCTGATGAAGGGCTTTTGCCCGAAACGTCGATTTCGCTGCTCCTTGGATGCTGCCTGAACTGCTGAGCTCTTCCAGCACCACTAATCCAGAATCCAGTAAATACAGGTCCAGTCTATGCAATCTCTTCTAAGAGGGATGGCTCAGTGGTTAGCACTGCGGCCTCACAGCACCAGGGACCTGGGTTCGATTCCAGCCTTGGGCAACTGTCTGTATGGAGTTTGCACATTCTCCCAGTGTCTGCGTGGGTTTCCTCCAAGTGCCCTGATTTCCTCCCACAGTCCAAAGATGTTCAGGTTAGGTGAATTGGCCATTCTAAATTGCCCATGGTGTTCAGAGATGTATAGGTTAAGTGCATTAGTCAGGGGTAAACATAGGGGAATGGGTCTGGATAGGTTACTCTTTGGAGGCCCCATATGGACTTGTTGGGCCGGAGGGCCGGATTCCACACTGTAGGGAATCTATGACAACCCTGCCAACCCAGGAATCAGTTTGGTAAATCTTTGCTGGGTTGGCAGAGGTCTGTGGGTTTAGCTATTGGCATGAACAGCCATCAGGCACTGCATGACCAAGTGGGCCATCTTTAAACAGCGCAGTATTTCAGGCTGAAAACACAGCAGTTGCAACAACCACTGGGGACTGTCAATGCAGTGGCCAGATACCACAAAGTAGGGATGGGAAAACGAAACTAAGAGGACCACGTGCGAAAACTTGTATAATCCAAGAGTGGAGAGCTGGGGAAATCGTTAAGCCAAGGCTAGGGATGCTTTGGTCAATGTAACCAAGTCTGGCACTCTGGTATAACAGACTGGAAAATGCTGGTGTACATAGGGATATGGATGCCCATGTATATAGTCACTGAAAGCAAGTATGTAGGAAGATAAGTGGCCTTATTTGAGTACAAAAGCTAGCAAGTCTCTCTGCATCTGTAATAGAACCTTATTCAGTACACACCTGGAGCGTGGTGTGCAGTTTCAGTCTCCTTATCTCATAAAAGCTACTCTTACTATAATACAGGTGCAGCCTTGGAGCTGCTGATCTCTTCAGTTCCTGTGTGTCTGTTGTCAGATCTGAAACGCTTTCTGGCTCTGAAGGATTGTTCTGTAACAAGTGTTGCCACTAGCTCTGCACAGTTCATGGTTGTTCAGCACGATCTGTTTCCTTTGAGGTTTTCTGTGTCACCAGCATGTTTACTTTCCCCTTTTGTTGTGCAGACCTGATGTCTCATTTCTCTTAATTGGCTCCATTTAGAAATGGATTGTGGTCAGCACCACCCCCTGAGAAAAAGAACAGGAAATGATGACAACACAGGAAATGACATCAACACAGGAAGTGACATCACCAACCCACGGAAATCTGAACACATAAATACAAAGCGGGCCGCGCCATCAGTGCGTCATCTGGAGGCTGACTGATGATGTTACCTAGTGTGGTGACGAAACGTTTGAAAATGAACTTTCCAGCCCAGCAAGCAAACCTACATCCAGAGTTGTGGTCGCTGCTGTCCACCATATTGTGGCTAAGCCCAGCTTTGGCACCATGATGTGTGTTGGTTCTTTTAACTTGGCGCAGTCTAGTGTGAGTGAGGATAGCCACCTTTATGGTCTAACTAGAAGAGTCTGGTTGAGTTAATAATCAGGTGTTTACCGTGTGACTGTAACTATGTACTGGTTACATGAAAATGGCTGTACTTTGCTGCAGAAACTGGTAAAAGCATAGTTTTGGAGAAACTCAGCAAGTCTGGCTGCATCATTCATAGAATCCTTATGGTGTAGAAGCAGGCCATTCAGCCCATCAAGTCCACACCAGCCATCCAAAGAGCATCCCACCCAGACCCACCCTCTTAACCCTGCATTTCCCATGGCTCATCCGCCTAATCAACATATCCCTGGACACTATGGGCAATTTAGCATGGCCAATTCACCTAACCTGCACATCTTTGGACTGTGGGAGGAAACTGGAGCACCTGGAGGAAACCCACGCAGACACTGGGAGCATGTGCAAACTCCACACGGACAGTCACCTGAGGCTGGAATCGAACCTGGAATCCTGGTGCTATGAGGCAGCAGTGCTAACCACTGAGCCACTGTGCCACCCGGGTTTGGAGGGATATGGGCCAAGTGAGGCAGCAGCGCTGAACAGTGTAGAGAAAGAAATGGAGTTAACATTTCAATGCCCCTCCCCCAAATTCGATTGGGACTTGGATACTACCTGAAGTGAAAACTGTTGCAGAACACTCTGGGGCCAATGATAGCGCAGTGGCACAAGGTGGATTGCTCTTACTGAGAGGCAGGACAGAGAAGATGGGCTGAATGGACTCCTTCTCTGTAAGAATTGTGAGTTCTACGAGTTAAATCCACCAGCCAAACTAGCGGAGTCAAAAGAACAATAGAAAAACATAAAAACTGTATTAAAGCTGGCAATCGATACATTATTAACTAAATATTCATAGCTGCAGTATTAGTTGTGTTTCTATCCATTGCAAATGCTTCACTGGACCTTTTCAGTGATAGATTGCTGCATTGCTTAAGAATGATATTAGTTACACCTAGCTAAAAAATCTTTTATCTTTGTATTCTTATCATAGATCGTCACAAGATTCCAAGACAATGTTTTCCTTTCACGTTAGAATCAAAGCATTTGGTGCGGAAGCAGGCCATTCGGCCCATCTAAATCACACCGACCCTCTTAAGAAAGTCCCACCCTCCTACCCTACCCCTGTAACTTTACATTCCCCATGGCTAAACCATCAAACCTGAACATCCCTGGACACTATGCACAATGGGCACCTGTACCATTCAAGATCGGAGAGGATTACAGAGAGTGGTGAACTCGGCCTGGACATTCACAAAGGCCAACCTCCCATCTACAGACTCCATCTACCAGGCCCGCTGTCTAGGAAAGGCCGCCAGCATTCTCAAAGATCCATCCCACCCTGGCAATGTTTTTCTACAACAACATCAGGGAGAAGGTGCAGAAGCCTGAACACACACACCAGCTGGTTTCGAAACAGTTTCTACCCTCCTGCTGCTGGAATACTGAATGGACTCACAAACTCGTAACAGTCGTCTGTACCTGGGTTTTTGTTTTAGCCGCTGTTTACCTATTATTTACTTATCTCTGCTACCTAACTCTGTGATCTGCCTGTATTGCTCACAAGGCAAAGCTTTTCACTGAGCCTCGGTACACGGGACAATAAATTTAATTCAATTCAGGAGGAAAGTGAAGTATTAACGGACACATTATTGACTGGAGGAAAAGAAAATTGAATTACAGTAATCGCTGCTACCTGCAAAAGTAAGGAATAAAACTCTTGAAATGAAGTGTACAATGGCTGTGAAATGGATTTGCATTTGTCAATTGATTAAGAAGTAACTTTAAATATTAAATATTAAAATACAAAAAAAGATTGAGTCACTAGATTCGAAATGTTGACTCTCCACAGGTGCTGCCAGACCTGCTGAGTTTCTCCAGCAATTTCTGTTTTAAACTTGATACGTTCTCTGCTGAGATTGCAGCCAGCGGAGACATTAATTTGCGGCACCATCAATAGGCTCTGCATTTCATGCATTTTCATTGTCAAATGATAAAATTCTATTTCAAACTCAAAAGGACTATTTAGTCACTTTGAGAAAGAATGCAAATATGCAGAAGCAGTATGAGGGAAGGTTGATCAGAGTGATGCCTGCCAGAGATGGGTCATTTATTAAGGGACGGTCAGAGAGATTGGAGTTTAAGAGTAGGAAGCCAGTGGACTGAAACAGCATCTGAGGCAACTTGTCATCAAGAAACCATTGCATGAGCTTCAGAACTTATTCATTTCGAACTATCGTCGAAATAAAATCTTTGAAAAGTTTATTTACCACAGCAAAAGCACTAGCAGACTGTTTGGATCTAAATGTAATAATTTTATCAAAGAACCCAATGCAAGCATAAGGCAGAAATTGCATAATCGAGGAAATCAACATTTTATCGGCAAAGAGTTGATTGAAACTTTTGGCTTTGAGAAGGTTGGTAATGCTGAGGGGAAGAGGGAAGAGGAAGGTCCAATGAGGAAGACAAACATTGTTGAGGGGTTAACAGCACTCATTGCTGGGAGCTGTCGGTGCTTAAACATTAGGGATCAAAGAAAGCTGGTGCAAAGTGGGGAAAATTCCACCGAGACAGTGGGACACAGCAGCGAGGGGTGACAAAGTAACTATGTAACTATGCATGTGAGTGTGAGAATGTGACACTATGTGTGTGGATGAATATGTAGCTGAGTGTGTGAGGGTGAGGATGAAAGTGCCTGTGGGAGGGGGTGTTTGAGTGCATAGAAGAGAATGCTCACGAGTTTAAGTGAGGATCTGAATACGAAGGTATGTGTAAAAGTGGGAGTCTGGACAAGTGTGAGGGCTAGTGTGAGTGAGGGTGGAGGTGAGTGAGAGTGTGAGA
>NC_057730.1:50701060-50702141 GCF_004010195.1 Chiloscyllium plagiosum | reverse complement strand
GGGTCAGTGTCTGGGGTCAGTGTCAGGGTCAGTGTTTGGGTCAGTGTCCAGTTCAGTGTCCGTGGGCAATGTCTGGAGTCCGTGTCTGGGGTCAGTGTCTGGGGTCAGTGTCCGGGTCAGTATCTCGGTCAGTGTCTGGGATCAGTGTCTGGGGTCAGTGCCTGGGGTCAGTGTCCTGGGTCAGTGTCTGTGGTCAGTATCTGGGTCAGTGTCCGGTTCAGTGTCCGGGTCAGTGCCTGGGTCAGTGTCCTGGCTAAGTGTCCGGGTCAGTGTCAGGGTCAGTGTCTGGGGTCAGTGTCAGGGTCAGTGTCTGGGTCAGTGTCTGGGTCAGTGTCCGGATTAGTGCCTGGGGTCAGTGTCTGGGGTCAGTGTCTGTGTCAGTGTCCGGGTCAGTGTCTGGGTCAGTGTCTGGGGTCAGTGTCTGTGGTCTGTGTTTGGGGTCAGTGTCTGTGGACAGTGTCTGGGGTCAGTGTCCGGGTCAGTGCCTGGGTCAGTGTCTGGGGTCAGTGTCTGGGGTCAGTGTCCGGGTCAGTGTCTGGGGTCAGAGTCTGGGGTAAGTGTCTGGCTCAGTGTCTGGGGTCAGTGTAGGGGTCAGTGTCAGGGTCAGTGTCTGGATCAGTGTCTGGGTCAATGTCTGGGTCAGTGTCTGGGGTCAGTGTCTGGGGTCAGTGTCCGGGTCAGTGTCTGTGGTCAGTGTCTGTGGTCAATGTCTGGGTTCAGTGTCTGGGGTCAGTGTCTGGGGTCAGTGTCTGGGGTCAGTGTCAGGGTCAGTGTTTGGGTCAGTGTCCAGTTCAGTGTCCGTGGGCAATGTCTGGAGTCCGTGTCTGGGGTCAGTGTCTGGGGTCAGTGTCTGTGTCTGGGGTCAGTATCTGGGGTAATTGTTTGAGGTCAGTGTCTGGGGTCAGTGTCCGGGTCAATGTCTGGGTCAGTGTCCGGGTCAAAGTGTCTGGCTCAGTGTCTGGGGTCAGTGTAGGGGTCAGTGTCAGGGTCAGTGTCTGGGTCAGTGCCTGGGGTCAGTGTCTGGGGTCAGTGTCAGGGTCAGTGCCTGGGTCAGTGTCTGGGGTCAGTGTCTGTGGTCTGT
>NC_057730.1:50699377-50701051 GCF_004010195.1 Chiloscyllium plagiosum | reverse complement strand
TGACGTGGGTCACAGCGAACGCCTGCATCCTCGGAGTGCTGACAGTTGTGAATGTTCCAGCCTTCAGTCTGACACTGGGTGAGAGACGGTTCGAACCCAGAGCAGTGAACATCGTCCAACAGGATGGAGCCCGAGCCTGGGGGAGGAAGCAGCCGTCACTTACACACAGCAAACTCCTTATCCCAGGGACACTGCGCTATCCCACTCTCGGGAATGGTGCTGAGTGTGGAAGCAGAGAGGGAGGGGACAGCCTGCAGAACATTCCCTGGAAGGCCCCAGTTTGGTTTCTCTCCAGGTCTGCGTTATGGACGGCTTCTCTAGGTCTATCGCAGCAAACCCCCCCCAGCCCTCCCCTCATTCACCACTCAGTCCATCAGGGGGCACCCACACCTTTGTTAGAATCCCAACATGGGGAGCCGGACGAGCCCAGGGAGGACCACACCATTCCCAATATGGTAACTCTGGAGGAGGGAGTCATCACTGCTCACAGAGTGGACACAGACACAATAACATCTTGGCACGAGGATCACCAGGAGAGACACCAGACACTGCAAACCATCCCACCCCACAGTCAGTGTCCGGGTCAGTGTCTGGGGTCAGTGTCTGGGGTCAGTGTCTGGGGTCAGTGTCCGGGTCAGTGTCCGGGTCAGTGTCTGGGTCAGTGTCCGGGTCAGTGTCTGGGGTCAGTGTCCGGGTCAGTGTCCGGGTCAGTGTCTGGGTCAGTGTCTGGGTCAGTGCCTGGGGTCAGTGTCTGGGGTCAGTGTCCGGGTCAGTGTCTTGGGTCAATGTCCCGGGTCAGTGCCTGGGGTCACTGTCCGGCATCTGTGTCTGGGGTCACTGTCCGGGTCAGTGTCTGGGGTCAGTGTCCGGGGTCAATGTATGGGGTCAGTATCTAGTTTCAGTGTCTGGGGTCAGTGTCCGGGTGAGTGTCTTGGATCAGTGTCTGGGTCAGTGTCTGTAGTCAGTCTCAGGGTCAGTCTCAGGGTCAGTGTCTGGGTCAGTGTCCAGGTCTGTGTCTAGGGTCTGTGTCCGGGTCTGTGTCCGGATCAATGTCTGGGGTCAGTGTCTGGGGTCAGTGTCTGGGGTCAGTGTCCGGGTCAGTATCTGGGTCAGTGTCTGGTGTCAGTGTCTGTGGTCAGTGTCTGTGGTCAGTGTCCGGGTCAGTGTCCGGGTCAGTGTCTGTGGTCAGTGTCTGGGGTCAGTGTCCGGGTCAGTGTCTGGGTTCAGTGTCTGGGTTCAGTGTCTGGGTTCAGTGTTTGGGGTCAGTGTCTGCGGTCAGTGTCAGGGTCAGTGTCAGGGTCAGTGTCTGCATCAGTGTCCGGGTCAGTGTCCGTGGTCAATGTCTGGAGTCCGTGTTTGGGGTCAGTGTCTGGGGTCAGTGTCTGTGTCTGTGTCTGGGATCATTGTCTGGGGTCAGTATTTGGGGTAATTGTCTGAGGTCAGTGTCTGGGGTCAGTGTCCGGGTCAGTGTCCGGATCAGTGTCTGGGGGTCAGTGTCTGGGGTCAGTGTCTGGGTCAGTGTCTGGGGTCAGTGTCCGGGTCAGTGTCTGGGGACAGTGTCTGGGGCCAGTGTCTGGGGTCAGTGTCCGGGTCAGTGTCTGGGTCAGTATCTGGGGTCAGTGTCTGGGGTCAGTGTCTGGGGTCAGTGTCTGGGGTCAGTGTCAGGGTCATGTC
>NC_057730.1:50696508-50699098 GCF_004010195.1 Chiloscyllium plagiosum | reverse complement strand
TCAGTGTCTGGGGTCAGTGTCCGGGTCCATGTCTGGGGTCAGTGTCTGGGGTCAGTGTCCGGGTCCATGTCTGGGGTCAGTGTCTGGGGTCAGTGTCCGGGTCCATGTCTGGGGTCAGTGTCTGGGGTCAGTGTCCGGGTCCATGTCTGGGGTCAGTGTCTGGGGTCAGTGTCCGGGTCCATGTCTGGGGTCAGTGTCTGGGGTCAGTGTCTGGGGTCAGTGTCTGGGGTCAGTGTCTGGGGTCAGTGTCTGGGGTCAGTGTCTGGGGTCAGTGTCTGGGGTCAGTGTCTGGGGTCAGTGTCTGGGGTCAGTGTCTGGGGTCAGTGTCTGGGGTCAGTGTCTGGGGTCAGTGTCTGGGGTCAGTGTCTGGGGTCAGTGTCCTGGGTCAATGTCCAGGGTCTGTGTCTGGGGTCAGTGTCCGCGTCAGTGTCTGGGGTCAGTGTCTAGGGTCAGTGTCTGTGGTCAGTGTCCGGGTCAGTGTCCGGGTCAGTGTCTGGGGTCAGTGTCTGGGGTCAGTGTCTGGCGTCAGTGTCTGGCGTCAGTGTCTGGGGTCAGTATCTGGGGTCAGTGTCTGGGGTCAGTGCCTGGGGTCGGTGTCTGGGGTCAGTGTCTGGGGTCAGTGTCTGGGGTCAGTGTCTGGGGTTAGTGTCCGGGTCAATGTTTGGGGTCAGTGTCTGGGGTCAGTGTCTGGGGTCAGTGTCTGGGGTTAGTGTCCGGGTCAGTGTTTGGGGTCAATGTCCGGGGTCAGTGTCTGGGGTCAGTGTCCGGGTCAGTGTCTGTAGTCAGTCTCAGGGTCAGTGTCTGGGTCAGTGTCCAGGTCTGTGTCTAGGGTCAGTGTCCGGGTCTGTGTCCGGATCAATGTCTGGGGTCAGTGTCTGGGGTCAGTGTCTGGGGTCAGTGTCTGGGGTCAGTGTCTGGGGTCAGTGTCTGGGGTCAGTGTCTGGGGTCAGTGTCTGGGGTCAGTGTCTGGGGTCAGTGTCTGGGGTCAGTGTCTGGGGTCAGTGTCTGGGGTCAGTGTCTGGGGTCAGTGTCTGGGGTCAGTGTCTGGGGTCAGTGTCTGTGGTCAGTGTCCGGGTCAGTGTCTGGGGTCAGTGTCTGGGGTCAGTGCCCGGGTCAGTGTCTGGCGTCAGTATCTGGGGTCAGTGTCTGGGGTCAGTACCTGGGGACAGTGTCTGGGTCGGTGTCTGGGGTCAGTGTCTGTGGTCAGTGTCCGGGTCAGTGTCTGGGGTCAGTGTCTGGGGTCAGTGTCTGGCGTCAGTGTCTGGCGCCAGTATCTGGGGTCAGTGTCTGGGGTCAGTGCCTGGGGTCAGTGCCTGGGGTCAGTGTCTGGGTCGGTGTCTGGGGTCAGTGTCTGGGGTCAGTATCTGGGGTCAGTATCTGGGGTCAGTGTCTGGGGTCAGTGTCTGGGGTCAGTGTCTGGGGTCAGTGTCCGGGTCAGAGTTTGGGGTCAGTGTCTGGGGTCAGTGTCCGGGTCTGTGTCCTGAGTCAATGTCTGGGGTCAGTGTCTGGGTCAGTGTCCTTGGTCAGTGTCTGGGGTCAGTGGCCGGGTCAGTGTCTGGGGTCAGTGTCTGGGATCAGTGTCTGGGTCAGTGTCTGGTGTCAGTATCTGGGGTCAGTGTCTGGTCAGTATCTGGGGTCAGTGTCTGGGGTCAGTGTCTGGGGTCAGTGTCCGGGTCAGTGTCTGGGGTCAGTGTCTGGGTTCAGTGTCTGGGGTCAGTGTCTGTGGTAAGTGTCTGGGGTCAGTATCTGGGTTCAGTGTCTGGGGTCAGTGTCTGGTGTCAGTGTCTGGGTTCAGTGTCTCGGTTCAGTGTCTGGGTCAGTGTCCGGGTCAGTGTCCGGGTCAGTGTCCGGGGTCAGTGTCTGGGGTCAGTGTCTGCGGTCAGTGTCTGGGTCAGTGTCTGGGGTCAGTGTCTGGGGTCAGTGTCTGGGTCAGTGTCCGGGTCAGGGTGCGGGTCAGTGTCTGGGGTCAATGTCCGTGGTCAGTGTCCGGGTTCAGTGTCCGGGTCAGTGTCTGGGGTCAATGTCCGGGGTCAGTGTCTGGGGTCAGTGTCCGGCGTCTGTGTCTGGGGTCACTGTCCGGGTCCGTGTCCGGGGTCAGTTTCTGGGTCAGTGTCCGGGGTCAGTGTCCGGGTCAATGTCTGGGGTCAGTATCTAGTGTCAGTGTCTGGGGTCAGTGTCTGGGGTCAGTGTCTGGGATCAGTGTCTGGGTCAGTGTCTGGGGTCAGTGTCCGGGTCAGTATCTGGGTCAGTGTCTGGGATCAGTGTCTGGGGTCTGTGTCTGGGATCAATGTCTGGGGTCAGTGTCTGGGTAAGTGTCTGGGGTCAGTGTCCGGGTCAGTATCTGGGTCAGTGTCTAGGATCAGTGTCTGGGGTCAGTGTCTGGGATCAGTGTCTGGGTCAGTGTCTTGGGTCAGTGTCTGGGGTCAGTATCTGGGGTCAGTGTCTGGGGTCAGTGTCTGGGGTCAGTGTCCGGGTCAGTGTCCTGGGTCAGTGTCTTGGGTCAGTGTCTGGGGTCAGTATCTGGGGTCAGTGTCTGGGGTCAGTGTCTGGGGTCAGTGTCCGGGTCAGTGTCCTGGGTCAGTGTCTTGGG
>NC_057730.1:50694921-50696401 GCF_004010195.1 Chiloscyllium plagiosum | reverse complement strand
AGTGTCCGGGTCAGTGTCTGGGGTCAGTGTCTGGGGTCAGTGTCCAGGTCAGTGTCCAGGTCAGTGTTTGGGGTCAGTGTTTGGGGTCAGTGTCTGGGGTCAGTATCTGGGGTCAGGGTCTGGGGTCAGTGTCCGGGTCAGTGTCTGGGGTCAGTGTCTGGGGTCAGTGTCCAGGTCAGTGTCAGGGGTCAGTGTCTGGGTCAGTGTCTGTGGTCAGTGTCTGGGTCAGTGTCCGGGTCAGTGTCTGGGGTCAGTGTCTGAGGTCAGTGTCTGGGTCAGTGCCCGGGTCAGTGTCCGGGTCAGTGTCTGGGGTCAGTGTCTGAGGTCAGTGTCTGGGGTCAGTGTCCGGGTCAGTGTCCGGGTCAGTGTCACGGGTCAGTGTCACGGGTCAGTGTCACGGGTCAATGTCTGGGGTCAGTGTCTGAGGTCAGTGTCTGGGTTCAGTGTCGGGGGTCAGTGTCCGGGTCAGTGTCAGGGGTCAGTGTCTGGGGTCAGTGTCGGAGTCAGTGTCAGGGGTCAGTGATCAGATCAGTGTCCGGGGTCAGTGTCTGGGTGAGTGTCTGTGGTCAGTGCCTGGGTCAGTGTCCGGGTCAGTGTCTGGGGTCAGTGTCTTGGGTCAGTGTCTGGGTTCAGTGTCTGGGTCAGTGTCTGGGTCAGTGTCTGGGTCACTGTCCGGGTCAGTGTCTGTAGTCAGTGTCTGGGGTCAGTGTCTGGGGTCAGTGTCGGGGTCAGTGTCCGGGTCAATGCCTGGGTCAGTGTCTGGGTCAGTGTCTGGGTCAGTGTCTGGGTCACTGTCCGGGTCAGTGTCTGTAGTCAGTGTCTGGGGTCAGTGTCTGGGGTCAGTGTCCAGGTCAGTGTTTGGGGTCAGTGTTTGGGGTCAGTGTCTGGGGTCAGTATCTGGGGTCAGGGTCTGGGGACAGTGCCTGGGGACAGTGCCTGGGGTCAGGGTCCGGGTCAGTGTCCTGGGTCAATGTCTGGGGTCAGTGTCTAGGTCAGTGTCTGGGGTCAGTGTCCGGGTCAGTGTCTGTGGTCAGTGTCTGGGTCAGTGTCTGGGTCAGTGTCTGTGGTCAGTGTCTGGGTCAGTGTCTGGGTCAGTGTCTGGGGGTAGTGTCTGGGGTCAGTGCCTGGGGCAGTGTTCTGGGTCAGTGTCCTGGGTCAATGTCTGGGGTCAGTGTCTGGGTCAGTATCTGGGGTCAGTGTCTGGGTTAGGGTCCGGGTTAGTGTCCGGGTCAGTGTCCTGGGTTAGTGTCCGGGTCAGTGTCAGGGATCAGTGTCTGGGGTCAGTGTCTGAGGTCAGTGTCTGGGTTCAGTGTCTGGGGTCAGTGTCTGAGGGTCAGTGTCTGGGTTCAGTGTCGGGGGTCAGTGTCAGGGGTCAGTGTCTGGGGTCAGTGTCTGAGTCAGTATCAGGGGTCAGTGACCAGATCAGTGTCCGGGGTCAGTGTCTGGGTCAGTGTCTGTGGTCAGTGTCTGGGTCAGTGTC